>NW_021703775.1:71734839-72275715 GCF_005190385.1 Monodon monoceros | reverse complement strand
TCTCCCTCTCTCCCTCTCTCCCTCTCTCCCTCCCTCCCTCCCTCCCTTCCTTTCTTTCTTTCTTTTCTTTCTGTTTATAGAGTGCCTATTGTATTCCAGAATGTATGCTAAGCTCTAGGCTGCAGTGGTAAATAAGCTAAAGTCCCTGACATTATGGGACAGTTTGCAGAGGTCAGTAGAAATTAGTTCAGTAATTATACAGATTAATTGTAACTGTGGAAAATACTGCAGAGGAGAAAAGTATCAGGTGCTATGTGAATGCAGAATAGAAGGGTTTAAAGTGATTTATAGGATCAGGGAAGAACTCCAGAGAGAAGGAATATTTAATAATTGAGAACTGAATGATGAGTAGATCACTTAGTAGATGTTAACTATTCAAGGAAGGGGAAACAGCCCTTTAGACAGAAGGAATAGCCTGACTGAGTTGTGTGAAGTAGGAGGAATCCTGGCATGTGGGGAAGTGAAACAGCTCTGTGTGTTTAGAGCAGAAAGAGCTGTGACAGAGAGATATAAGGTGAGCTGGGGAGGAACGGGAGCTAGGCTCAGCGGGACTTAGGAGGGCTTTGTCAGGTGGTTTGTTAAACTGGAGGGTGGTGTGATCAGATTTGCATTTAAAAATTCACTGTGTCTGCAGTATGAAGAATGGATTGAAGGTAGCCTGAAGGGCTGCAGAGAATCCATTGTGAACGTGCTTTGAACACCTAAAGTGTGCAGCTCTCATTGAGTGTCTACTGATTGTAGCAACTATTGGATTACCTCTAGAGGATGCAAGGCATGTGGTGGGGGGTGGGAGTGACGAGGAAGACGTGTATATTCTTTTTTTTTTTTTTAAAGATTTATTATTTATTTTTGGCTGCATAGGGTCTTAGTTGCAGCACGTGGGCTCTTTGTTGCGGCACACGGGCTTCTCTCTAGTTGTGGTGCACAGGCTCCAGGGCGCGCGGGCTCTGTAGTTTGCGGCACGCGGGCTCTCTAGTTGAGGCGCACGAGCTCAGTAATTGTGTCGCGCGGGCTTGGTTGCCCCGCGGCATGTGAGATCTTAGTTCCCTGACCAGGGATCGAACCCGTGTCCCCTGCATTGTAAGGCGGATTCTTTACCACTGGACCACCAGGGAAGTCCCAAGAAGCGTATATTCTTGAAGAGCTGGAAATCTTTTTGAGGAAATAGTCATGGAACCTCCCAGAGAAGAAAAAGCACAGGCTGAATATAAAATCAAGAGCCGAGTGTGATGAGTCAGAAAGTTGCAGTGGAGAGGGACCGCTGTGGACTGGAGGAGTGAAAGAAAGAATTTTAAATGGAGTCGGGGCCTCCAGATTGAGTTCACAGAGGTGGAGAGCATGAACGATGGGGCTCCTGTAGGGCTCCATGGTGTGGAGCAAGGGCACATCCCAGCCTGGGGCAGGACAGTGCAGGGCCCCTCTTCTCCTGACCACTTGAGGTGGCTTCCCAGCCACACAAAATTCTGGAGCTGCTGGGCCCTATTTATCTATCTATCTATCTGCTGTTTAGGAATGGACATCCCAAAGGAAGTTTCATCTTCCTTTCTGTCATTTCCCAGCAGAGCAATCAGCTTTGCAAAGCTTCTGATTTTAGGGCTGATCATGTTCCTTTTCTCCCTGGAAAAGGACTATTTGCATGTTTTTATGAGTCTTATTACATAGCTTTATGACTTGTACATGTAATAATGGTGAGCCAGACGTTCATGGTATTTGTCTCTAGAGAAGTCATCAGTCGAACATAAAAATGTAAATCCATTTGTAAAAACACAGACCACTTATTGAAAGTGATGCCTGCAGAACATGTGCCCCCAGTGATAGATTAGCAAAGGCCCAAAGACACACACTCTCAGCTCAGACCTGCTCTGCAGACCATCTGGAAACATGATGTTTAATAATGCAGAATAATGAAATCAGCTAAGTTCCCGTTTACAAATGAAATAAATTGGAGAATGAGTGATTACACAGATCTAAAACCAATGGAAATATTTTCCCCAAATATGAGGCAGGGCTGGCCTGGGGGAGAAGATGGTCAGAGATTCCAGAGCCCATCTTATAAATCTGGGTGAAGCCAGACATTTGAAAATAAGAAAACGCAGATTCCAGGTGGGTGAATCTCTCTGCAAAATTGGCCTGTCAAAAAACCCTCTATAAATGACTGTACTTTCTCTGACAAACAGATATCAATATCTAAAAATTCTTCCTGCAATTTCTTTCCACAAAGCAATAAGATAGTTTCAGGCCAATAACAGCTCACTAAGTGGTATTCTCTGTTCTGGCACCCCTGCAGCTATAACCAACAAAATGAAAAGGTAAGAAAAATAAAGGAAAAATCAGGGGTCACCTGCTATAAGCCAGTGCAGCTCTTTATGCTGGTAGGGCAAGCCAGAGCAGCTTTACTCTTTTCCTATTTCATTAGCTTTTCTTTTTAAAATCTTCTAGCTCTTTACGAGCAATGAAGACCATTATTTGACTACTAAACAGGGAACCAAGGACCTGCAAGTTTATGTCACATATAATTGAGAGGCAATTTAGCTGGAAGGACCGTGGCTGAGAAGTGGAGAAAGGCAAACTCGGGAGTCCGACGTCTTAACTGCTCTGCTTCTGGTGCCGGATGAGTTTGAGGGTTTGCTGCTCATTCAGCGGTGCTGTGTTCATTCTGCAGCAAAACCACGTAGAGATTTCTCTCCCAGGGCAGAAGCAGCGGCAGCTTACCTAGAGTCCAGGTGTTGGAAGCAGGAGAATTTTATCACACACCCCAGAAATATGTGTACTGCAACCCCTCTCATTCCCCTTGTTTTGGGGTTAAATTCACCAGCACCACCACTTCTCTTTTGTATGCACCAATCAAATATCTAACAAACCTACATTGGTGTGGCTATATAAGGTTGCTAATCAGCTGACCTTAAAATAGAGAGATTATCCTGAATTATTTGGGTGAGCCTAACATAATCCCAGGGATCCTTATAAGTGGAAGAGAAAAACAGATCTGGTCAGAACCAGAGAGAGGTAGTGTAAGGACTTAGCCCAAACTCGACAGCTTTGAACACAGAGGACGGGGCCAGAAGCCAAGAAATGCAAGTGGCCTCTAGAAGCTCGAACAACCTTAATTCTACCTGCAACTTTAGTTAACCTCTGCCATGTAACCTAAAACAGGTCTGGGGATTAGGATGTGGATATCTTTTGAGGGGAACATGGTTCCGCCTATGCTTGGGGGCCTATATTCTTTTAGTTTTTAAATTACAAGGAAAGGGGAGAGCAGGGACTTGAGCCCCTGAAGCTGCTATTCCAGCCTTGGCCATTAGGACTTGCCATGGGCAAAGTTGTGTACTGTGTGTTGTTTGATCTTCCAAAGTTTCAAACAACGCCTGTAGGCTGAGGGCTCCAAAATCCTGATCTTCAAAACAGACCATCTTCCTGAGTTTCATTCCCTTGATCCAGTTCCCTGCTGGATACCTCTTCTTGAGTATCCCAAGTCACTTTTATGTGCTGGAAACAAATGTTATTGCAGTTTTCCTTGAAGGTCACCTACAGAATTCGCCAAGTTTGTGCAGAACTATCTTTCTTCTTAAAGATTCTGGAGCCTACCTCTTTTCTCTTTTCTCACTCTCGCCACACTTTTCACCACCTTTTCCTGGTCTACTGTATTAAGCATAGCCTCTTATCAGTCCTGCCTCTGTCCAATACTCATTCCTTGTATCAAACCATTGCAGACACTGCCAGAGCAATTGTATATAAATGCAGAGCCCTAATTCTACATTTAAAATATTCAGTGTTTCCCTGCTTTACCCAAAATCAAAGTCTGACTCATCAACACATACCAATGTCATTTATCTTCAACTCTTTCCATATTTATTTTCCACCACTCTCTTTAAGTTCCATCCAGGTGACACTGTCATACTTTATTGTCTCTGTGTAATTACTCACGTGTGTCTGCCTTCCTTTGTAGACTGGGAGCAACTCAAGGATAGGGTGGTAACTTACTCATCTCAATGTCCTCCTTAGGTAGAACATTCCACAGATGCTTAGCAAAAATTCAATAAAACAGCCACTAAATTTTCCCTTTTGCTTACATTTTATCCACCCTCCTGGAGCAACTTGTAGCAGTTGCAGTGATTACCAAGTGGGTGACAAGACCCAACTGCTATTGCCAGCTAGAGCCTCTCTGTGACTTGGACATCTCCAGCCATACTCAGACTTCTGACCCTTGTTAGAAGCTCTGGGGCACTGCTCCCACTATGCCCAGTACTATCAGCTAAAGTCAAGTCATAGCCTTCTAGTTTTCAGCAACGACTGCCAAGAAATGGGTCGCATGCAAGTGTCTCCTCCAGCCACTGCTGCCCATTCCTTCGAGTTTACCCTCTTGAAAATTTCTTTTCCTAATGCTCTGCTCTTCAGAGAATCTTCTGGCACAACTCCCTCAACATCAGATGAGTAAACTATGCCCAGTGGCTGAGGTCAGGTGGATCCAGGGTTTGGTGAGGATGAAAGTGCCTCAACTCAGAGTGCTTTGTCCTCTAAATCACACCATCTCCTACTTATTTTTAGGTACGGTAACAATTCTAAGACGGAATGGCAACTTACTCCTTCTGACACTATTTTCTTATTGAATTAACTCATTTGGCCTGATCTTTGGTAGGGGTCATAAGCAACTTTAAGTAATATTAACTACTCTCTGGGAATGTCAAAATGTGGAAACTTCATAATAATTAGTTTCCATTTCTTTCTGTTACCAAAAAAAAAAAAAAAAAGAAAAAACCCTCAAATGTCTGTCTCACATGCACTTTATAGAGGGTCCTTGAGTTAATTATGCTTCCAAAAAGTGCCTTAACATGTGCATTATTGGTGACCCACCTCAAAATATATTTGAAGATATTCGCAGATTTTTGTGTGGCCTTAAAATGGTTCTGTGAATATGCAGATTGTGGCATCCGTACACTTAAATTTATGTGACAGCCTCTGACCACTGGCACTTATAAATAAGTGCCATAGAAGTAGCTTATTGAGTAGAGGGGTGAGTGGTGAGGAAGGACAAGTGGTCCCTCTTCTTCCCAGGCAGAGCTGGTGTATGTATCAATTATGCTTTTGTATTCTCTGGGCTCGTGGTCAAAGCAGAGACGGTGTCTGGGAAAAGATCAATAGTGGAGCAGTGGAGGTTGCAGCGGAGGAGAGAATAGAATGATGTCTCCAAGACAAAGTACTGAAAGCCAGCATAATGCTTGTCAGCCATCACCCAGCATCACTCATGTGCTGCTTTTAGTTCACACTAACAAACAGTATAGAAAAGGTCATTAAAACAAAACAACCATAAACGGCCAACAACTCTCCCACCAGGAAGTCTTAGACTGAAATACTGGCTGTAAATCTTGGGCTTTGAAGAGCAAGAGGCAGAGTTTGCAGATCTTCATGCTGCCCCACGGATCTCTTCTCTTTGAAAAATATTGGGCCTAACTCTGTTTTACAGCGTTCTCAGGGTCACACAGGGTTCTGGGCACTTGGCCTCCACCCTGTGCTCCATTAAAGGACCTGAGTCATGGTTTGCCGTTTGCTGGACACGAGCAAAGGTTCAAGTTGTTAACCACAGACTAGATCTCTGCAAAAATGTCTTTGATTTAAAGCCCATCCTGTGCTCTTAGATCCCCCATCTCTCTTCCCAGTGATTAAAGGAGCTCATGGAGGTGGACCCATAAGCATCTATGGGTGAAACTGAAGGCATCCAAATCTTTGGGGGACACCTCTGTCACCCTGTCATATTTTCCCCTTCTCTACCAGTCAAGAGACTTTTTAAACAACCCATTTCAGTCATTCCTTACAGCTTTGATTTGTCTGAAAAAAATGGTTCAGATTTTAACTAGATTACCTAATCCTTAAGAGAACTGTAAAGCCCTCCCTAAAGAGATAAAGTGAAGAAAAACACAGGCCAAAAGCACTTTGAATATCCCCAGACTTCAGAATCTGATTTTAGGCTCCATTCATAGTATTTCATGCACCCAAATCTGATTAGCTTGGCCGCACCCCTTTTAAGAGCCTCAGAGTGAAGGCAGACAGCCTGGAAGCTTGTTACGCTTTTGGGAATCAAGAGGAGGCACTTTATATTTTGTGCATTCTCTGGGTTGAGAGCTGGGTTGACGGTAAAGTCGAGCCTGGGTGGCCCTTTGTGATGCTGTTTCAGGGGCAGGTATTGAATTCCCTCCCTGCTCAACCCCTGGTGCTACCTGCTAGGGGGTTGTCTCCTGAGCAGGAGCAGGAAGGTGGCCACCTTTTTCTGGCAGATTAGCGATTAGAGTCTTTTACAATGCAGCTGGGAGTCCTTTAGGTGAAAGGCGGTAAACAAATCACCTGGTGATGAATGCTACCCTTCTGACTGGCTGGAAGCTTCTCACTTGTGGAGCTGCCCACAGCCTTTAGGGAAGGCAATGAATGGGGGTCTGCAGAGGAAGCATGAATAATCCCAGTCTATTTACTTACAAAAGTGTAAAGGTCTCACGCAGCTGAGGATGGTTTTGAATAAATATGCTGTTCTTTCAAAATCAACAGCCCTATAGAACTGGAGATGGAGCTTCACTGTTCCCCAGTGCTCAGCTCATAAATAAATAAAAGGTGCCTGTTGATTCAGCTGCCAAATGTGACTTGGTGATGAATTTCCAAGGGTGTCACTCAGGATGATGACGATTGCAGTACTGATGGATCTGGGGAGGTAGGCAACAGGCGAAGTATCTGTGTTCATGGGTCTTTCACTGAGGCCCTTTATAGGGGTGGATGACCTGAAATTCTGGGGACTAGCACAGCCTGGCTTGCTCGTATACCTCACCTAGCACACACTGCAAAAACAAGGTGAAGAAGCTACAGAGACCTAGTTAAATAGATACAAAGGAGTGATAGTGGATGCTAAATCCTAGGGCCCAGACTGACAAAGACAGAGTGTCCACAAGGCCATTCTTCCACAGCCGCCAATTCTGCCCCAACCCATCCATCCTCTATTTGGAGGATCCCAGAGAGTTTTTCTAATAGGCTTGGCAGTCCTTGCCTAAAATCCTTCAATGGCCCCTATTCACTTTCAGGATAAAAATCGCAATTACTGAGTTTGGTGTACAAGGTTCTTCATAACTGTGACAAAGTCCCTGTCTGAACATCTGCCACGGTGACTTTCCTCTTCTTGCCTGGGAACATCATGCATCTGCTGTATGCCCATCAGGATTCTCCAGAGAAATAAGACTGATGGAATATATGTTCATAGATTTATTTTAAGGAATATGCTCATGTGATTGAGGGGGCTGGCAAGTCTGAGATCTGTAAGGCAGGCTGGAGACTCAGGTGGGATTTCTGTGTTACAGTCTTGAGGCTGAATTCCTTTTTCTCCAGATACCGCAGATTTTGCTCTTAAGGCCTTCAGCTGATTGAATGAGGCCCACCCACAGTATGCAGGGTATTCTCTTTTATGTTAACCACATCTGCAAACTACCTTCACAGCCACATCTAGACTAGTGTGTGATGTACCATAGCTTGGCCCAGTTGACTCATATAATTTAATGTTATGTGGTGTCTGTCTGCTTTTGCACATATCTTCCCATTGTCTAGAACCCCCGTGCCCTCACACACAGCACACACTCTTCTGCCTGTTGAGGGCCTATTCATTTTGCAAGACTCAGTTCAGACACTTCCTCCTCTGCAAAGCTTGTCCCTCTGACAGGGAGTTGGACACTTACTCCTTTCTGTTTACAATTGTCCTTTGCTTCTCTGTCATAGCACTTAGTGTGCTTTATAGCAGTGGTTTGTCTGTTAAGTTTGTGTCCAAGCTAGACTAGCTTCTTGAAGGCAGAGATTTTGTGTCACTTATCAATGAATTTTCTACTAAGTGGTGCAGGACCTAGAATATAGTAGGTGCTCAACAAATATAGATTGACTGAGTTATTACAAGATACGTATAAAACCTGACATCTGGCAAATTTGTGAGATAAAAAACAAAATCTGCCCTTTGATTTGGTTTTGTTTTTCATGAGGAACAAGGCACAACATATTGCATCACTGAACTGATTCACAGATGTTAGCCATTTAGTCTGAGTAACTTTGAGATCAGTTTGTATCCAAGCTATGGGCCCCTCCTCCTGGTTTGCTCCTAGCTCTCCTAGTGTGTTCCCTTCCACTCATCATTCCCACCCCATATCCCAGCCCTTTTCCTGTAGGAGGGTGCCTGTCAGAGCACAAGCACCCACTGTAGCCTCAAACTTCTGAAATGATACTTTTATTTTCCTTGAACATGGTCTGTACTGGGTGGGAAAACATTTTCCAAGTAATGTGAGTACAAGCAGCTATTGTAAAAAAGAGAGAGTGGGAGAGAGAGAGAGGGAGAGAAATGATTCAGAAAAGACTCATTCTAATCAGTCACTTCTCTGGTTAATTGGTTAATAGCTCATCCCCTTTGCTTATCTAGTCACCGCTTTCCTGTCCTGTCACGGAGTTTTAGCACTGATGAATCCATCAATGCTGGGTTGTCTATTATCAACACAATATCACCACTTCCTTCCTCCAAAGAAGCTGAGTCACCCTGCACAGGCTACTCTTGCTCCTAGGGTTTTGGGGAAGAGTCTGCCCAGGAGTGACATTCACGTGACATTTGGAAGGTGGCAGAGAAGGAGAGGCCAAATTTCTACAGGGACAGTAGTGGGCAGTTGCGCTGGTCTCTCTGTGAGTCTCTAATGTCCAAATTAAAGCATTCATATTAGAAGCAGAGTGGCTTCTAGGTACTATTTTCCTCATGATACTCTGCTCATGTTATTGTTTATGCCAGATCCTTATGGATCATTTGGCTTCTTAGTAACTGGATAGTGGAAAGGGCCCTAGACTAGGATTCCGGGTTTCAGGTAATCTGACAACCATGGCATGTCACTTACTGTTTCTAGGTCTCAGTTTCCCATAAGTAAAATGAGAGGTTGAACTAGTTGATTTGAAAGTTTCTTTCAAACTTAAAAGTAAAATGCAAATCCATCCAAGTGGTATAAAATGTGACATCCTAAATGTATTGCGTGTCTACTAAATCCTACCAGAGATTGTTAGAGCAGTTTAATACAGAGGCAAAACTTGATTTCCTAGGCTTTCAAGTCAAATGCATCACAGCGGAAGATTAGGAGAGTTTGAGACAGAGCGTTGGAAGAAAGGATCATTGGATCCAAGGTGGAGAAGCACAACCAGGCCTCTAGGAGATTACATTTAGCTGGCTGTGCATAATGAGTCTCCTTTCAGTGCTGAGCACGTGTCCTGTAGGTGATCCATATGCTGAAAATACAAATAGAGAACAAGCAGTGCTTATTACTCAGAGGCCGCCCATGCTCAGAACTGAAAACGAGGCAGCGGGGTTCTGAGTGAAAAGAGTCTTTTGTGCATAACAACCACTGGCGCCTTCATCAATAGCTGTCCTCTGCCCCTGGAAGGATGCTGACCACGAAACAGCCCCTCCTGTTTCAACAGCAGCACATGGATTTTAGAACACAATCGTGTGGGGTGGATGGAGTGGTCAGAAGCCTTCAGATCAGCCAGTGGACAAGGAGCTCAGCGTGGGTGTCCAAACCTTGTTGGTGGAGAGCCTTTGGTGACATAGTCTCTGCTTTGCTCAGGGCTGGCTGAAGCCAGTCTGGACCTTTTGCCTTCTTCTTGGTGGAAATAAAGAGCTTCTTTCAGGTTTTCCCATTCATGTTGCCCGAAATCCAGCCAGCATACACCTCACCTGCCGAAACGCCCACAAACCTCTGAAGAAGTACCAGAATTACATTTACATGATGTCATAACGCTATCTTACAGGAACTAAGATGGCAGAGGCTTAATTAACGGTGACTATTAGCAATATTTTTCTTGCTGAGGTGGCTTAATGGAATGGTCTCTATTACACTTGGACAAAGACGCAGTTACTCAGCCCACTTGAAGAAATACTTAGAAATCCTCTCTGATCATACATATTTAAAGAGAGAGAATCCGTCGGCTCCTGCTTGGCACATTCCTCGTGGGCAGTGGATGCGCTCAGAGCCGCATTTTAGACACTAGGTGTTTAATAAATATGTGTGGTTGGCATATTCTAAATGGGTTGCCAAAAATCTCCCAGAGGTACTCTTCAGTATCTTTTCTCCCATCCAGTAGTGAGCATTCCAGCCCGAGGCATCATACAGTATAGATAAGACCTCCTTTGGAAGATGTTGATTTTCATAAATAAACCACAGGGTTCTTAACAAGAGAAGGGGTCCCTCCCTCAGGAGTTACTCAGCCCCTAGAGATAGGCAGGTGTGAACACAGGAGTTTAAGGCAGCAAACTCCACTGTTAGTCCTTTCCTTTAAGTAACCAGGTTGAGAACATCTGTCTGTCTCTTGTGTCCCTAGAGAGAACAGCTGCTGGTGACATAGTGTTGGTTTGAAGAAACCCTTAGATGCATTTGTTCTCATGTTCTCTCTGTGTTATTCCTCTTCTTAAATTCTAACATGTTGCTGTCATGTTGGCAACAGTGAACACTATAGTGGAAAATGCATCTGAGCTCTTTTCAGACCCACCCTGTTTCCCCTCAGGTGAAAACTCCAAAATTAGACCCTCTTGGCATGGCATTTCTTGATATTGAACTGAACTCAGTAAAGAATGATATTTGAACCTTGGGTTGTTTTTGAGTTATATACACTTTTCAAAATACACTTTTCAGCTGTCACATTTTATTCGTTTTGTGAATGCACAAATATAATGCTTTATTTTTAGATCTGACTCAGTCATTCATAGCAAAACATACATTTATTTGTAAATATTTTAGCCAATGTATTGATCATGACCGAAGTCTAAGTACTATAGCTGGGAGATGATTTATCTAAAAATGTTAAGAGTAGGATTTGATTCCCAAAGATGCCGATAAAAGCAGGTAGATTCCATTTTAACGAATTGAGGATTACTGGTAAATGAACATATGTTTGCATTTCAAAAATTATGTTTGCATTACCCAAGAACTACACTTAGTACCAAGGAGTTGAAATCAGCAAATGCTTTAATGAATTATTGCCTATAAGCAAGATGCCTAGCTTTGATAATATACACACCAAGAGAGGGAGATTAATGATGCTATTGCTATTTCATGATGTTAATATTGGATTTCCTTTGGTTCTTATTGTACTAGAGGCATTTTACGAAGCACAATGTCACAGAAGCTTCTACTTCTCTCTCCTCTCCCTCCTCAACCAGTTTATTCTTCTGATGGTTCTACTTTTATCAAAATTTGTATTGATAAAAAATTATCTTAATCTGTCTCCAAAGTCTGAAGTCATGTCAGCCTTTATTCCTACCATTCAACCAATAAACTTTCAAGTTCAAATTTTAGCCTTTAGTTATTTGAAAACCATTTGAGGTTAGGAGATGACTTCCAATGTACAGGAAATATGTTTGGAGATGTTATCCTTTGGATATAATTAATGGAATAAAAATATTACTGACTTTCTGATATGCCAGAGAATGTCTGCTGTTATTTTGTTCATCAAAAAGTAACCTTATAAGATCACTGTTATTATTCTCCATTTTACAGAGGAGAAATTAAGGGCAAAGTGAGGCTTAGCAACTTGCTTGAAGTCGCAAAACTCATAGAGGGTGAAGCTGGGACTCAAACCCCAATATATCTGACCCCAAATGCTATCAAAAGCAGCAAGGTTTTAGAAGAGTAGGAGCATATTTGGTTATATACAGGTCTATAATGAGAACCCTACAGCCCTTCTTCCTGCCAGGCCTGAGAATGTAATAATACAAATATTTAAGAAAAGGGCCTGGAAGCCATTTGTGGGTGGATCCCAGAGAAAGTCTGTTCCCTGGGCAGGGCCACCCTCTTCTTCCCAAGGATCCTTTTCATTTGGGGTCTGAGCATGCAGAGCCAACTCTAGCTCCTCCACCTTCTTTGCATGCCTAGCCTTTCCTTCAATTCAACTTTGGTAGCATTTACAAGCTTAAGGAGGGGGAAGGGGGGCGGTGGTGAGGTGGGGGAGGGAGGGGAGACTTGGGAAGCCTCTGGGAGATGTTCTTTTGTTTTAAATAGGCCTTCCCCATATCTCTTCCCTGACTTAGGAGTGCTGTCCCTTGGGAGAGGGGGTGGAGGTTGTGATAAGCTTTGAGAAATGAAGGAGGCTTCAGAGCCTAGGTAGGTAGTAGATCGGCAGACAGAGAAGGTGGGGCTGGTGGGAGCTTGGGTCTTTGGGAAGCCCTAGGGCCTGGGGGAGGGATCTGGGAAGTGAGGGTGGGATCCTGTCAGCCCCTAAGCTGACAGGCCCATAGACACCTACTCCAACTAGCTCTCAAAATGCATCACCATTCCTATTGCTGCTGGCTATTAGGTTTCTCTGTCTAAAAGAGTCAGGACTGATACTCTTTCAGTGACCTAATTGATCTGGTCAAAGAGAGGCTTCTGGAAGCTCTCACAGCTTCTGCCTTGCCTCCCTGAGGGCTCTGGGATGCCTTTCTTGCCCCCTCCCTTCCTGGAAGGAGCAACAAGTATGTTCATCATGTTTGTGGCCTGATTGTGTTTCCACTGCCTGAGGCTGGGCTTTTGAATTTTTCAGCAGGAAAAAAAAAACTGCACTGGGAAATCATTTTCCTGTTGGTAGGTTCTGTAAAGGTTACGTGCAACCATAGATACGCCATTCAGTCCAGGTAACAAAGGAGACAGGCTCTTCTGTTGCTCACCTCTTTGCCGGCAAGTGATGATGACCAGGGACCCGTGGTGGCCCTTCCCACAGGACTTCAGACTCCGTCTTTTGCCTTGATTAATTCTATGTTCCGAATGGAAATGACAATCATTTATCATTCTGTTTTACATATGCACCTCCAGGGAGTCCAGCTAAAAGCTCTAATTTTCTAGTTCAATTGTAGCGCTGTTCTCTGAGAGGCATTGACTGCAGAGATGCTAAAAGGATGCCAGTTCAGTGAATTATTGAGTTTTAGATAGAATCATATGCTTATATGGATTCAGGTAGTGCTTACTGAAACATGATGCAGACCTCCCTTTGCCCCTGGGCCTATATGTTCATAGGAGAAAGAACACTGAGCTTGGGTGGGAGTGACCTGTTACAAAAATCAATGAGGTCGGGCACCCTGTGTCTGCCTGCAGCGCCTGGCTGTCCTTAGATACAGCCACAATTGTCAGTCAGCTCTACCTTGGCTGCCTGTCTCTGCATGCTTCCCCAAGCCTGTGGTTGTTGGACATGGAAATCAAGGCAGTTTTCTGCTGATTTAAAAAGTGTCATTCAAGATTCTGTCCATTATCATGTTTTAGCAACATGAAATCTCTCCATCTCCTGCTTAAAGTGATGACGGATATTTCAGAGCAGCGATTTTGAGGCTCTTTGAATTTCTCAAAGCTGCGTAAGAGTACAGTGTAACTGGTAAGCCAGGTGGCACCTGGAGTCATGAGTAAGGTAAGATTAGAACTTTCCTACCTCACTCTAGTCGCGGGCTAGGCTTTGCTTTTACTTCACCCTTCAGAAAGATGGAAACATGTTCTAGAAAATTCTTTCCGGTGGTATGTGAGCTGGGCATCTTATTTGGATATTTTAGAATGTTTAAGTGTGCTTCCGTTTGGGTTATTTATTCTCCCAATAAATGAAATCATGAACTTTGGACTTCTAAGTAGGTAGGGGGATCAGTAGACAGATTGAAAATAGACAAATGCCAAGCCTTAAGGAGGGCAGGGAGAACCAGGCAACTGGGGGTGAAAGACCATGGGGGAAGCCTGGAGAACCATCGGGGGTGTGAAATGCTGATGCAGGTGCCGCTAACGGTAGGGGTCAGGCTGCAGCCGGGGGTGTGCGCCAGGCCAGAACCAACCGAGGGCGTCTGTGGAGGGCGGGGAGAGAGACAGGAGCTACAGTTAGCTCGTTCCGGTGGTGTACGGATGCATTTTCACTGATAAAAGACAAACCTCAGGGAAATGAGGGGTCTGGAGGAGGTCACGGCAATCTAATACGTGCACTTGGATGCTCAGGGAGATCTTATGAGTTCTCAGAATCGGGCGATGATGTTACACCATCTTCCTCATTCTTGAGTGCTCCTGGCAAAGCAGCAACAGAAAAGCAGTGAGGCTTTGCTGGCTCAGGCCTGCCTTGTGCACTCAGAATGACCCAGATATAGTGTCTGTGTGGTGAAGGAGGGAAAGTGGGCGCAGCACTTTAGCACAGTGTGTCACTGTAGTCGGTCGTCAATGAACGTCAGTTTCCACTGCTCCTTTATCTGTTCAGTAAACATGGATCAGGAACCTACCCTGTGCTTGGAACTGGTCTTTGGAGGACATTCTGGGGTGGTGAATGCCCAGGGAAGTTGAAAGTTCTGGTGAGTTGAGGTTCAGGAATGGTCATACATTTAGGATAGCTGAGGGGAAGGTACATGGAGGAAATTTGGGAAGAGAAAACTGAAAAACCAATTGAGAAGGCTCCAGCAGTCTGTTTTGACTTTAACCTGCAGTCAGTAGGAGGCAGTGGGGGTTCATAAGGAAAGGTGTGACACGGCTGGTCTCTGTATGCCTCAGTTTCCCCATCACTGTGACTGGGAGAGACACTCTTGTGAGTGGCTTGCTTATCTTCTCTACAGTCCTGCTGAACTTGCACTTCTCTACGGGTCAGATGTCTAACGAGAGACAGGCTTGCTCCTTGCCAGGGCAGAAGGCTGAGAACTGTGTGTTGCCTTACCATTTCCTATTGCTAAGCCATGCCAATAGCTCATGCAGCAGCTGACCCTGAAATGAATACCATAATCAAAATCAAGTTTAGGAACAACAATTTTTGTTTCTTTTTTTCTGTATGTAGTTAGAACTCGCTCTTCAGTGCTTAAATTCTACAGCCAAACATCATGTCCCTCGCTTTACTCTGCTCCCAGCTGCGGTCTCCTGTTGAGCTGGCTGCCCATCACTCTGAATCATTCATGGCCTGAGGACCAGAATGAGATATTAGGCTTGGCTGTCAAGAATCAGTCCCTGCCCTGCTGCCTCCACAGGCCAAAAGCATGAGAGCCAGAGTCTAAAGACTGCTCATTAGAACAACCCTTTGGGAGGCTTAGTCATGCTTTCTTGCCAAGCCGAAACCTGGGGCAGGTGATAAAATGATGTTTAAACCAATGTCTATGTTTGAATTAGATCAAAATAAATTTTGGTGACTTAATATAAGTCTACTATCCTCTGAATTTTTCATATTCTTTCCCTGTAAAATGATATGGTTGGCCAAGGTGAGGTTTAAGGTACCTTTTTCTCCAGAATTCTAGGGCTTCCTGATGCTCGATTTCATCTGAAGTCACCAGAAAAGGTCCTCTCCACTAGAGTGGGTGTGCAACACCAAGAGATGGCTGGGACCAGCAGAATACAACCACTGGAGCCCAGAGGCCCCTCTCTAGCACTGATGGTGGGCCTGTCTCGGTCACTGCTTGTCACATCATTTAGGAGGTTGTAACCTCAGATTCCTGGAGACTTTCACAAACTCACACACTAAATTTGATAGAGTAATTCCTTTCACATGTTGGGGCATTTCCTATTCCTAAGCTCCCTTTATAACTATTCTGTGAGGTGAGAAGGTTCTGGTCCCCATTGTTTTAATTGTCCATTTCTTCCCAGTACTAGAAATTCCATCAGTAGAGACAGAAACAAAACACTGGCAACTACAGCTTAGAATTGAGTCTCAGTTTGTCTATTTACTAATTATCCAAACTTGGACATCACTCGGAGCTTTGGTTTCCTCATGGTTAAACGGGGTACCACTGAGAAGACTGAAAGAGGTGACGTATTTAAAATCCCTTGCACAGGACGCAGCTCTAAGAGATCACCAAATCCTGCTCCTATCCCTCTCCTCTTGCTTTGCTGTCCTCCAGCCCCAGCTGGACATTCACGCTTTTCCTTTGAGTGCTGCTGTTTTGTAAGATTTGGCCCCACTACCTCCATGTCTTCTGAGACCACTTGCTCCTTAACCTTCTCTGGTCTGGCTTCCACCTCAGTTATTCCTTGAAACCCAGCCTGCATGATCACCTGTAACTTCCGAGTTCTCAAAGCTGATGTCTCTTCTTGGTCTGGGACCTGTTTGCTCTTTCTGTAGCACTGGACACCTAAATAACAAACAACTACAGTTGCTCACAGCCTGCCATCCGCCTGTTTCTCACGTGATTCATCTCTGCTTTTAGCTTCCTCTTACACCTGCGCTGCTCTGTGTACCTGCCTCTGCTCCATCCCTTTGATGAGTCCCTTTCACTGGCTTCTCTTCCTCTGCTTGACTCCTAAATAGAAATGTTCGCCAAAGCTCTATTCTCAGTGCTATACTTTTTTTTCTTTATAAATTTACTTATTTATTTTATTTTTGGCTGCGTTGGGTCTTCATTGCTGTGCACAGGCTTTCTCTAGTTGTGTTGAGCCGGGGCTACTCTAAGTTGTGGTGTGCAGGCTTCTTATTGCAGTGGCTTCTCTTGTTGTGGAGCACAGGCTCTAGGTGCGCGGGCTTCAGTAGTTGTGGCGTGCGGGCTCCGTAGTTGTGGCTCATGGGCTCTAGAGCACAGGCTCAGTAGTTGTGGCGCACGGGCTTAGTTGCTTTGCAGCATGTGGGATCTTCCCTGACCAGGGCTTAAACACATGTCCCCTGCATTGGCAGGCGGATTCTTAACCACTGCGCCACCAGGGAAGTCCCAACAGTACTATACTTTTTGACACTTGCTTCATTCTTGCCCATAGCTTCCACTGCACCCATATCCAGTTCTATGCCTGTGTTCCTATGATCACATTTTTTTTTTTTTATGCCAGGGATCATTCTTCTGATCTCTAGACCTACATTCCCAACAACCTAAACACTAGCAGCTTTACTCATGCTCACACACTGAACATGCCCCCAATCATTGTCTCCATACTGCTCCCCAAATGGGAGCTGATTTGACTTTCTTTTGGCTAACGGTCACTCACCCCATCACCTCTTCAGCAAAACTTTTCTAACCCTTCCTTCTTCCCTCAACAACTTGGAAGAAATAGCTCCCACCTCTGAGTTTCCACAACATTTTGCTCAGACATTGAGAATAACTGGCAGGCTTAGTTATAATTAGTTGTCTATGTATCTGTTCCCCCTTTTTAGGTAGTAAGCTCTCTGTGGACAGAGAGAGGGTATTATCTTACCCTGGGAGAATCTAAATAACTCATTTAAATACTCTCTAATTATTAATCCTTCTCATGTTTAGGTCTGATGTCACCAAGGAGTCTGTAAATTTATTGAAGATGCAGTCTGTGTATTTTTTATATGACCAATAGTATTTACTTGTAATGGTAGTTACAAAAAAAATGGCCTAGAATTATTTCTGGTTCCTTTACTAGGTGTTATGGACTGATTGTGTCCTGCCAAAATTCATATGCCAGTACCTCAGAATATGACTGTATTTGGAGATAAGCCCTTTAAAGTGGTAATTAAGATAAAATGAGCTCATATGGGTGGGCCCTAATCCAGTATGACTGGTGTCTTTGTAAAAAGAGATTAAGACAGAGACAACACACAGACTGAGGGGACAACCATGTGAGCACACAGCAAGAAGGAAATTTTCTGCAAGCCAAGGAGAGAAGAAACCAAACCTGCCAACACCGTGATTTTGAACTTCTAGCCTTCAGAACTGTGAGAAAATAAATTTCTGTTGTTGAAGCCACTCAGTTTGTGGTATGTTATGACAGCATTTCTAATACTGTCATGACTGTTATGACTGTTTTCTAATGTTATGACAGCATTAGAAAACTAATATACTGTCTAACTGTTACTGACCAGATTTGGGGGTGAGAAATAATACTTCTTTTGGAGTTGCATTTGAAAACAATACTTTTCTTCCTTTTAATTCTAGAGATGGGTCAAAATCAGAC
Source organism: Monodon monoceros (assembly GCF_005190385.1). Lineage (NCBI taxonomy): Eukaryota > Metazoa > Chordata > Mammalia > Artiodactyla > Monodontidae > Monodon > Monodon monoceros. Next base: position 72,257,863 of record NW_021703775.1, on the reverse strand, counting down.
AATGGGTTAAACTGGGAGGATACTTGCCCACATAGTCTTAAGCCAGAGGGGAATTTATCAGAGCCATTGGCACTAAAATCCAGTGACTCCTTCTGTATATTTCTTGTTCTTATTATTTTTCTTTCTTTTCTTTCTTTTTCTTTTTTTTTTTCTTTCCTAAGAGTTGACCAGAGGTTTGCAATTTAAGTCATAAGACAACCTATATTTGACTATAAAACAAACTGGGATGTTTGGGCTGTGAAAGATTTGCAGCTTAATAGTAAGGGAGATGGGAATGCCGTGTTCAATTTCTGCCCCAAGGTAGTTATGCATGTATAACAGAGCCAAGATACTGAATCATCACTTGAGCTTAAGGAAGGAACTGTCCAGGTGTGTACAGTAAAGAATCTTTTGAGCTACTATTGCTGTTAACAATCTGATTTCATATACCCAGATGATTATAGATGTCATAGGCATCAGAAGGAGGTCAATAAAAGTGAAGCTTTAAACTTTGACAGTAATTTGAGCTGAATAATAGTTGAATTTCAGAACTGAGGTGTCATGGTGAGAGCCATTGAAGAGAAATAATTATCTTATAACTCGGTTACTGTCCTGCTGAACTCATAGCAATATCCCTAACCCCATTTCCAACTCACCAAGCCCAGATCATACTAAGTCATGCTTAGGAACATTATTTTTATATTCTTTTATGTATATATTTGTATTCATAGCCAAATATATATAAAATGTATTTGAATAAATATGCATTCCATGAAGCTAATGGAAAAAAGGGTACAGGTGGTTTAGTCAGCTATATAAATCGCATATTCTGGGAGAAAAATACTAAAGTATCATTCAAGTAGTTTCAAGAGCCAGGTGGTAGAGAGATGTTAGCAATAATTCTTTTTGTAGTTTAACATATATGATAGGTCATTTGTTTCCATTATTTTTGTGAACTAAAATTTTCATCTCATCTCTCTTGGCTAATACCACACATCTTCCCCCTTATTAATCCATAAAAACACCATGGTGCACTTTGCTAATCAAAATTGCACACTGTGTAATAATTTACAGCCGAATAAATATAAGCTTCTTCCACATTTCATCAAATGTAGATGCAATTACTAAAAGATACTAAAATACTAAAGATAAATTTGAACTAAGAGATAATTTAGGTGCATCAAAACAGTGAGAAATAAATCAAATGGTAACTTATTTTAAGTACAGTTTAATCAGTTATTTGAGGAAAATCCCCAGGGTATTTTCATTGAAGGTAAAAAATGACAGTTCTTCCACCGAGAGAAGAGATTTTTCAAGTGATGCCAATAAATGAAGGGCAGAGGGAGGGAATGAAGATAATTATAACTGTTCTATTTCTGATGGCAATGAAAGAGAAGAGAAAATTGAGAATTAATGGAGAGGAATCATTCATGTTCAAGGCATGACGGCATATCGCCCCCTCTCCTTTTGAAATAACCAATAGAAAATACAAATGGTGCAAAATCTTTCACCGACTGTGGAGACAAGGAAGAGGTATCAACTACACAGCAGGGATTTCAAGGAATTTCTGCCAGCGAAAATAAACATGGCACCCTACTAAAGAAGTTTAGAGGATGAGCACGTGACTCCTCTCTGGGAACAAAAGCATATCATGGGAGAAAGTAGCGGTGATGGGAGCAGAAATCACCTCACACTTTATCTGACGTGGGTGAGAGCTGGAAGACAAGGCTGCACAACCACTTCTCACTTCTGTGACTTCAGGCCATTTGTCACCAGTGGCAAAGGGATGACCCCAGGTTTTGTCTCTAGCATTGAAAGCCTGCAGAGGCCTAGCAATGCTGGGCTCCATGCCTTGCTGGGGCAGTCTCCCTCAATATGGAGATGCAGCCCTTCACAGAGAGTCAGAGCTCCTTCAGGCCCAGCTCTGTCACCACTGCTCTGCAGAGGCTGCCCAAGCTGCACTGGAAGATTATAATTTTATATATTATTTTCCTCTCTGATTTTTCTAGAGCAGTGACACAAATGTCTGACAGAAGGCAGCCTATTTCCTATTTGGCTAAAAACTAGTCATGGATACACTAGATTCTCTCTTTCTCAAAAAGAGAAAATGGGGTAAACAAGGCCTGTCAGCAAATACTATAGGTTTAAAACTGAAACAAAACAAAAAACAGGTCACCCTTGAAAACAAGAATAACGGCCTCCAGCTGAAATATATTACTGCAGGAAATAGAAAATATGTGTTCTCCACAAGATCAAAGGTTTGCTGCAAGCATAATGATGTTGAGGGAAAAAGTCATGAGGATCATGGGGGATTGTATGGAAATGAGAATCAGACTAGTCAAAGTAAAACCTCAGTGGAACAGGTGAAAAGCAAATTGGACACTGTGTCAGATCAAACTGGTGAATTAGAAGAGTGAATGTGAGAAATTCAGGACATCAGGAGAAAAAGACAGAGATGAAAACAGACTGAATTCATCCCAGAGAGTGTGAACAGGGAGAACAGAAACAAGGGGAAAGTATGATTGAAGACAATGGCATGGAAAAGATCTGTGAGAGAATGTTGTGTTTCCAGTAAACACCATGGAAAGGATACCAGATATAGTTAAAACCTCATGGAATTTCCCAATTTCAGAATATATAGACAGAGCATCATGTATATTTGGGGGTATGCTAACCTGTTGATTCTGTTTCTCTGGAGAACCCTGACTAATACAGTGGATTCCATAATTAAATACATTAAATAAATTATGGAACAGCCATCACATTGTAGTCCTGTGTAGGCACTGAAAGTGATAAAATGACTCCATATTGGAAATAGATATAGGCTTGTGATAAATCAAATATAAAAATTGCACTAAACAGCAAGTATGATATGATCCCACTGACAAATAATATAGCTCTGTACACTTAGCAAATTAAGGAAAGATGTGCTCTAACCTTTGCAGAGGGGCCCTAAGTGGTGAGAGGATGATAGGTGTATTTTAACTTTATTCCCTCTACCTTTTTTTATATTAATTTTTTCTATGATTTTTTGACAAATACTTGAATATTACCTTTTAATTTTCTTTTTTTAATTTTTTAATTTTTTTTTTTTTTTGTGGTATGCGGGCCTCTCACTGTTGTGGCCTCTCCTGTTGCGAAGCACAGGCTCCGGATGCGCAGGCTCAGCGGCCATGGCTCACGGGCCCAGCCGCTCCACGGCATGTGGGATCCTCCCGGACCGGCGCGCAAACCCGTGTCCCCTGCATCAGCAGGCGGACTCTCAACCACTGCGCCACCAGGGAAGCCCTGAATATTACCTTTTAATTTCAGAAAAGGAATAAAACAAATCTATTTCCATAAAAAAGAGGGGAGAAGATAAAATGATCCCTAATTTTAGGACCACCTCCTTTACTGTGTTTAAAAGGAAATAACGCAATGCAGACACAGAATGGTACAAAAATAAAAAGTAAAGGCCCGACTGCCTTCCCTAGCTTGAGCTCCCTTACCAAAAGGTAATTATGGGTAACAGTTTCTTGTGTAGTTTTACAAAATTTTGCACATACATCTTTACATACAGAGACACACATCCACTCTCGCTACAAAATTCAAACACTCAGGAGTCATGTAATCACTGCTCTTCACTTCATTCTTTGCACTTAATACATCTTGGTGATCTTTTCCCATTTTAGCTTATATGGATATTTTTCCTTCTTTATTACTGCATATCCTTCTATTATACATGTACCATAATTTAACCAGTACATAATTAACAAGCATTTAGATAGCTAGAGATATTTTTATCTTAAAATATATTTATAGTAAATTTCAAAAAGTGAAATTTCTGAGACAAAGAAGATATCACATCTTCTGAAATTGATATGTATGTTGTTAAAATGTTCTTCGAGGGCTTCCCTGGTGGCGCAGTGGTTGGGAGTCCGCCTGCCGATGCAGGGGACACGGGTTTGTGCCCTGGTCCGGGAGGATCCCACATGCCGCGGAGCGGCTGGGCCCGTGGGCCATGGCCACTGAGCCTGCACGTCCAGAGCCTGTGCTCCGCAACGGGAGAGGCCACAGCAGTGCGAGGCCCGGGTACCGGGGAAAAAAAAAAAAAAAATTTTTCTTCGAAAAAATTTTTTTGAAGCTGAAACAATGTACACACTCAGGAACTGTATAGTAGAAGTTCTGTATATCTTTGCCAGCACTGATTATAATTTTAAATAATACACTTTTATCAAATTAGTGAGAAATAGTATCTTGTTTTGGTATATATTCCTTTAATTGTAAATGGACTTGACTACATTTTTTTCATTTTGTTTTGAACATCTCTATTTCCCTTCCTATGAATATGTGTAAATTTCCCTATTTTTCTATTGTTTTACCATCTTCATTGCTTGTTATGGAACTCTTTATATGTTAAAGGAATTCTCAGCTTTATGTACGTGAATTTGTTCAGTTCATTTTTTGACTCACTTTTTTTTGTCATAGAGAAGTCATACTTTTTTTAAAGTATTAATATTTGTCAGTATTTTCTCCCATGGCTTCTAAGTGTTTTTATATTTTTTGACTCTAGGGTTATGATAATTATATATGTGCTTTCTTCCATAATTGCATTGGTTTATTTATTGATTGATATAAGGAATTAGGGGCTATTAAGGTTTTTTCTTTTTTTTTGTCTTCCAAAGCATTAGCTAGTTGCCTCAATGTAATTTCTCATAAATTAACTTCAGTATGTAAAATAGTACCAAACTGTTTTAATCATGACAGTTTCATAGTACATTTTAATCTATGGTTGGATTTATGTCCTTTCATTACTATACTTTCTCAGAATTTTCTGGGATAATGTTTTATGTACATTTTTCCAGAAAATATTTAGTGTTATTTGTCACGTTACTAAAAAAATCACATTAGTATTTTAATTTGGACCATGTGCAAGTTGTATATAAGTTTTGGGGAAATTTACATATTTTTTTCAATACTGAGTCTTATGTGAGAGCATGGCATGCAATTAAGTCTTATTTCACGTTACTGAGTAGTTTTACATTTTGCTTCATATGGATTGTATGAATTTCTGAAGTTAATTTTAAACTATTTCATTTTGGGGAGTGGCATTATGAATTGTATCCTTTATTTCATTGTATCTTCTGATGGTTTTTTTTTTGTATATAAGAAAACTTTTTTTTTCTTGTTTGTTTTGTATTATAAATATTTTATAACAGAAAACTTCAAAAGCGCAGTCCAAAGAAGAGAGAAGAGTCTGATGAATTCCCGTGTCCTCATAATGCAGCAATTGTTAACTCCTGTTGAATCTTGTTGCAACTATCCTGCCCATCTACTCTCCTAAGAAAACTTTTCTTAATATTAATTATATAAATTTGTGACCGTGTCTTTTTGGTTTTAATGGGTTTTATCTGGACTATCTTGAGTTTTGAAAAGTAACAACTGTCAGTCATCCACAAAATAATGGAAACATTTCTTGATTTCAATCTTACACTTTTATTGCTGTCTTCCTTTTTTTTTTTCCTAATTGCCTTGACTTGTCCCTGCTTAAAGATAATTATGGAAATAGTAGACATTCTTGTACTGTCTCTGACATTAATGATGGTTTTTAGGGTTCCCGTTAATCATATTTCTAGTTTTCAATTTTAGACCATCTTAACAAGTGTCTATCTATTTCTACTGTTAATGTCTTAACCCAGGTTACAAGTGAGGTTTGGAAATAAATTTGAAGTCTCTTTATCTGGAGGCAAGTGGGTTTTCCCAAAAACAGCCATTCTAATATGACATGCTCACCAAATTCTAAATGGCTTATACATGCGTTCTTTGGGTCACATCTGCTCTCTTTCTCATAATGTTCTTGCTCTGACTTCAGCAGTTACATGGCAGCAAATGCAATTTTACATATAAGAGTGAAAGCTAACCTAGCACTCTTTATTCCATGACTGGGAACTAAAACATTTTAGGGCCCAAGTTTGGGCATTGTGCTGATAATGGAAGGGGATCCATCATGGAGTTTCTGCAGAGAATAGCCTTCCCTATACATTGCCGCTTCATCTTCCCTGCCAACATCTCAGCAGGTTGCTGCTCCCATGAATAATTTCAAGGGTTACATACACATTTTGTTTTAGAATATCTCGAGATTTTTTTCAACTTGTGAGAGTAAAACTTTAAAAAAGGTATAACCATATGTGCAGATTTGAAATCCAGTTTCAGTAAGGAGCCAAGGCTGTTGGCTATTATAATGATAAAACAGGCCAATTTCTGTATTAGGTCATGGCTAAATTGAAAGTATGTGCAATCCCCCCGGATGCAATTATTTCTCACGTAGTCCTTTTAATAATGTCCACATTTTGTGCCAAATAAGCTGATCAATAGTAGCTCTGGGAGAAAATCTCATCTATGCCAGTGTGTCCTGCATGATTCTTATTAATAAATTAAAACTAAAAGACATACTAAAGTGATCTTCTTCCTCCCAGCTCCCGGGGGCAGACACTGAAGAGAGGTGAGTAGGGAGTAGAGATTTATAAAAAACAACCATGGCCCTCAGGAGAGAAACAGACCACAAGGAGCCAGTGAAGTGCTTCATGGAGAAGGATCAAGCTAGGCGCTTTTGCGGTTCCTCCATCTTCGAGATTGTACAGAGCTGAGCTGCGTGGTTATATCTAAGTGCAGGGGTCACACCAGTCTCTTTTCTGCTTTTCCCTGGGTCCATTATCCACAGGCCCTCCTGTGGGAGTGCTGGCACTTAGCACCCTTGCCTCATAGTCACTAGCTGCCCAGAGCTCAGTGGGACAGCCCTCATGAGTAAGGGAGGGGTATGGGACCTGTGGCAGTTCAGTGTATCTAGGGCAGCTGTCTTGGCAGGGGGCGGGGAATATTATGGTTAAAACGTGTTCAGGATTTCACGGCAACCCATTAAACATAGTGCTAAATTGAGATACCTTAGTTGACCTGCCCAACAGCTGAGACCTAAGCTTTGTGTGATTGTGGGATGATCCAAAACTACATAAAGCAGTTGCTATAGTCAGGTAATCCAGATACCACCTCTCTCCTCATCCCCTAACTCGTGTCTTAGGAACAATATTTTTCAAACAAAATATACTCGCTACCTCTAATACATAATAAGACAGGTAAAGGAAGAAATGCTCTGGTTGAAAGAGCCAAAGATTGGGAGTTCCCCGTCAGGCTTTCCCTTGGGTTCCCTCCCCAGTGTGCTTATACATGGTAAGCACATAACGTCATTTGTTCGATGAATAAATGAACTTTCTAATAAATTGTTGCACATTTTGTAAACATATCAATACATCAACAAGCATTTATTGAACTCTTATTGAGTTGATTTATGGATATACAGAAAAATACTAACTGCAGGCAGTGTCCTCCATGAATTTTAGTTCGGTTTGAAATAGTAATTATTGTAACCCAAAGAGTAAGTACTAACTCAGTTAATTTTCTCGTCAACACTGACATTCCACTTATACAAAGAGGCAAAGAGGTTTGGAGGGGTGAAGTGGTTTGCTGAAGCCCCTCACCTGGAAGCAGCAGAGCTGAGGCTTGAACGTGCATCTGTTTGGTTCGCAAGCCTGTATTTAATTTCATGTTCTGCGTTGTCAGTATGTGTGGGAACACATGAAGTGCTGCGTGGAATTGGTTTTGCTTCTAGTGAGCAGTTAAGAGAAAGAGAGAGGTCTGGGTAGCACAGAGAGAGGTCTGGCCCCCCAACCCGGGACACTGCCTGAAACGTGCTGCTGATTGGCTTTTAGACATAGTTTCCACCTGGTCAGAATTAGCCTCATTCTAATATTATTAAAGCAATAAGTCATTCCTGGATTGGTTCTATGGGACTGTGGCCATTTCTAACAATTTCTGGAGAAGACAAGAAGTTATCCTCTGGGCACTCATGGGGCAAGCTGGTACTTGTTGGCTATGGTAGATCAGCTGACTTTCAACTGCTCATCATTTCCAGTAAATTTCTTCTCTGCAGTGCCTCAAACATCTCAGTTCTAGTGGCTGTGACTTCAGTAAGGTGTGACTCTATTAAGCAGCCTGGGGGAGGCATGGGGAGAAGGAAGATACACCAGTCCCTTCTCCAAGGGGTCTCTCTTGATAATAGGCAAGTTGAGCCCCTCTCTTAGAGGTCCTGTCTCTGTGGACCCTGAGCATCTCATAGAACCCTGAGGAAGGAGGGCAGCTGGAGGCCAGTCTCACCCACGTCACTCACCTGCAGAACCTCCCTGCAACAATCTAGTCTCATGCAAATGGCCTGCTCAGTGTGAACTAGCTGGGTTCCAGATGTTTCCCTGATTTTCAGACCCTCATGTATTTGGCACATTTATATCTCTTGTCACATTTCCTTTCCTGCTGAGGTTAAAATGCACTGGGCACACAGAAGTTGTGACATCTGGTAAAGGACCGCTTGGGGTTCCAGACATGACCTAGCCCCCCTCCATGCCGAAAAGCAGCAGCCAGCTCATCCTGAGCAGCCGGCTCCACGGAGCAAGCAACTGCCACCTGAGAGCCAGGGAGATGGGGAAGTCGCTGGTATTATGTGTTCTTCTCTGTATACTTAAACACGCACAAACACAAACACACACCAGCACAGATAACGCATCTGTGTACACATGAACGTATGTATAGATGAGTGCATATACACAAATTTTCCTACACATATATATTTACACCCTTATATACCTTCTCATAAAAATAGGGGGAAAATATCACTTTTCACACAGTCACCAGAATTACCTTCCTAAAACACAAATAAATCCAACCGTGCTACTTGATATTTAGCAACTATTATTAATTTTGTTAGCAGTCACAATGATATTGTGGTAATGCAGGGAATGTTCTTATTTTTGAGGATACATACTGAGTATCATGCTAAAACATCATGATGGCTATAGTTTACATTTAAGTCTTATAGCAAAAATACAAAGGAAATAAATAGGGCAAAAATTTTTAATTATGGGCTTTTATATTATCCTCTCTGAGTTTCTGTATTTTTAATTTTTTTCTGAGAGAAGGTTTAAAAAAAAAAGAGGAGGTCTGAATCTGCTTGTACTGTCTCCACCATGTGAAGACACAGTGAGAAGATGGTCATCTGCAAGCCAGGAAGAGAGCCCTCACTGGGGAACCATATCAGTTGACAGCTTATTGTTGGACTCCCCAGTCTCCAGAACCATGAGAAATAAATTTCTGTCATTTAAGCACCCACTCTGTGGCATTTTGTTATGGTGGACTGAGCTGAGTAAACACTCAAATTTGAGGAGCACTGGTCTGGAAAATTAAAGCCAACCTCTTTGTCATGGCACACAAGGCCTTTCATGACTTTCATGTGCCTTCTTACCATTGATTCCTACAACAAATCTGTGGTAAGAGTTACTATTTCCCCTTTTTTATGTTGATGGAATTAAATCTCAGTGTAAGGCAACTAGCATGGTGTCTGGACTACAGTAAGAACATAATGCATGTAGCAGAGCTGGAAGCTAAAGCTAGGTTTTCTGACTACCAGGCCTTCCCCCACTGCCTTCCATGGGGGTATGGGGATGGTGGAGGAGAGTTTGGCATAGGTGGGTAGTGCCCTTCTGAGAAGGGGTCCTCGTGCCTGCTTCCATGAGTCCCTCCAAATATGTGCCATGTATACTGGCTAACCATTTTTGAGCATTTCTAATATGTCAAGAACTTTTATAAGTACTCCATACCTATTATCTCATTTGATCCTCACAGTATAAATTTGAAGTATGAACTATTATGTCCTCCATTACAGATGAGGAAACTGGGAACCAGGGAAATTAAGTAACATTCCTAAACTTCTGTGATGAGTTTTAGAGCCAAGTGGCATATCCAGGCAATCTGCTTCCAGAGCCTGGATGCCTAATGCGTAACTGTTAGAAAACACTTCCTTCTCTACCGCATTCAGTCTGTTTTCTTTTTATTTGTTTACTAAATTGAAGTATAGTTGATTTACAGTATCTCATTACAGGATTCAGTGGTTCAGTGATTAAGTCATACACACACACACACACACACACACATACACACATACACATATTCTTTTCCCTTATAGGTTATTACAAAATATTGAGTATAGTTCCCTGTGCTATACAGTAGGTTCTTGTTGCTTATCTATTTTCTGTATAGTAGTGTGTATCTGTTAATCCCAACCTCCTAATTTATCCCCCCACCTTTCCCCTGTGGTAACCACAAATCTGTTTTCTACATCTATGAATCTCTTTCTGTTTTGTGAATAAGTTCATTTGTAGCTTTTTTTTAAATTTTAGATTCCACATATAAGCAATATCATATGATATTTGTCTTTGTATGGCTTACTTCACTCAGTATGATAATCTCTAGGTCTATTCATTTTGCTGCAAATGGCATTATTTCATTCTTTTTTATGGCTCAGTAGTATACCATTGTGTGTCTGTGTGTGTGTGTGTGTATATATATATATATATATATATATGTCACATCTTCTTTATCCACTTATCTGTCAATGGGCATTTAGGTTGCTTCCAAGTAGAGCTGCTATGAATATTGTGGTGCATCTATCTCTTCAAATTATAGTTTTCTTTATGTTGCTATCTCTAACCTTTCTGCTCGCTGTCACCCTCTCACAGGGAAATCTGAGTTTATTTATGCTCAGAGTTTTAACCAGACTTCACTTTCTCTCAATCCTTTTGTTTCCCTGTGATAGGGAAGGAAGCAAAAATACACTCTTTGGACTAAAAGGAAGAATTTATAAAAAGTGCCTGTGATATTCTTGCAGGATATTAGTGCTTACTTACTGGTAGTACTTAGTAGGTGATTATAATAATTATGCAAAGCAAACAAATTAGCCAAGTTAACTTCTCACTAAAGCTCATTTCAATGAAGTGTACAAGAGAAAATGAATTCTCCCACTTATTGTTCAACCGAATGGGAATTCTAAAGGAGAAAGACTATTGTAACAGGGATAATTAAAAGAGACATCCCCTAGACATCACATTTAAAATATACACACACATGCACACATGTAACTGCTGTTTAAGGCCTATATGCAACGATGGAGATTTGGAGACAGATTTCAAGGTGGCTTATTTTAAATAAAAGCAGTGAAAACTTGTGATTGAGAACTGCAGCAGCATCTTTAAAATGCTCATATTTCTGAAATAATGAGCTGCTTTGCGAGATGACAGATTTAAATGGTGAAGCATAAGCTTCAAAATACTTGCTGTCTAGGCAAGCTTATGATATTTCTACAAATGGGGTTTTCATAGTCTGGGGGGAATTATGAAGGGTACATCGAGTACTTCTCAATTTTAACAAGCACTTTATATTACAAAGTTCTTCATAATCACTTTTAATAATTGTTTCTTCCAACAGCTCTGTTATTCCCATTTCACAAATACAGTAACTAAGGCAGATAGAATAAAGGGAATATTTTGGAGCCCACTTCCCAGTTAATATCAGCAGCTTAATGATCTCATGCCACTGAAAATTGCAAGAAATCAGACTTGCTATTGAAGGGTCGATCTGTGTATTTCATAGAAGGGGCTCCATCACTTAGAAAGGATGGGAGTCACTGCTGAACAGGTAGTTCTGGCTGGACCTGTGCGGCAATGGAAGGTCACAGGTGGGATGGATTATCCCAAGGAGCTATACTAGCTCCCATCTTGTCTATCAGCTACTATGTATCTCTCTGTAGTACACTATTTTGAATGGAATCATTCACTCATTCCTTCATTCAGGGGCAACTATTTAGTGAGCATCTACAAATAATCTGTATTAAAAGCTTTCTAACAAAAAGATGACTTGGAAATCTGCCTCTGCATCTTGCCACCCAACTCTCATAGACCAATCATGCTCACAGAATTTTGCACTTGAACTGTCCCAAGTCAGGTACAATTTGGATGTCAAGTGAGAGATGAACATGTCTAAGTTTTATCGACCATGGTTTTAAAAAGCCATAAATCCTAGGAGATATTTGTCTAACTATGTTAAAAATCAACTGATCTGTAATCTTAACCATACTTGAAAGCCCAGGGTGACTTTATCTTCTCTGTGAAACCCTTCTGGACAAGGTCATACTCTGACCTTCACCACTTGGGATTGGTACTACACTGGTTTCCGTTTCAATTCAATTTCATTCAACACTTGTTTGAATATTTACTTTTTGTCAGGTCAAGTGCTGGGTCCAGGAATACTGCATCGTGTACTTTATGATTCTTTTTTGTTTATTTCATGTCTTAATTGCTGTTTTACCTGTGAGATTGTGAGCTCCCAAAAGACAGGATGCAACTGATACTTCCCCTACATCCTTTCTAGAATAGCCCAGCACAGTACTTTGCAAGGAGAAGACTGATGGTAGTAGCGTATCAACTGAATTGCATAAGTAAATCCCAGTGCTATTCACTGATTTATTATTATTTTCTAAATTCCTATAAGCCAGAGGGTGAGGTTGCATTTTGTTTTCTAGATGAATATTTATTTCATATTTCTGATTCCTTCCTTTTATGTCATAGAAACTCACTAAAACTTCTTCTTTGGCTCTATTTATTACCTGGCATACATTACCCTTCCTTTTTCCTCTTTTTCACTGACCTTCTGCATAGCTTTTAAATTTTCACAGATCTGTGATAAGACAGGGAATTCTGCCACTCCTTGCCAGATACTCTGTCATTCTGTGCATTTCATAAAGACAGAAGAGGCAGTGGAAATTAGCAATGTCACCTCCAACGTCAAACTCAGTTAACAATCGTTTCCTGTTCATTTTCATACTCTACTTAGCCCAAAGTTTTTACTGTTGTCTTCCTTTTTGAAACTGAAAAACATGTCTGCATTTGCAAGGAATGGTGACAGGAAATGCAGCCAGTGAGAAAAAGCTGATAGAGGGAAAAAATTGTGTTAAAACACATGGCCTATTAGAGTCATAATATATTCTGGGAAGAGATTTCAGAGTTTAATACCCATTATTTGCCAACAAGGGGCCTGAAATCCAAAAAGTAAGCATTTTATCCTGGTCACCTAGCAAGTCATTAGGCAACTTTGGAGAACACTCTGGGTTGGTGACCTTTTGACTGGCTACTCTGATTCATCAACATAAAATTCTCTGTGAGGTAACACATGCTGGAACGTTTACCTATTCTGTTAAGCTGCCTCTGGAGAGGCATATGTCATAGAGGTTTAGAGCACAAGATTTGGAGTTTGATGACTCTGGATTTTCAAAATCAGGCTCAGGAAATAACCTTCAGCAAGTTATATTCCTTCCTCTAGTGTCTGTTACCTCCTCTGTAAAATGAAGATAATGATAGTGACTACAGGGCTGTTGTGCAAATTAAGTGAGCTAACGGCCTGCAATCTGGCATCCTGTGAGGCTCAAATCATGGCTCTTACTATCACACATACACCATTTAGAAATAATTGTGAAGCACACAGATGAGTTCTTTGGCAGAGAACAATCCAATAGCACATGTTGTTGAATTTCTAAAGTAGCCATTGGTGACTTATTAAACTAGGACATTACCCACTTGCTGTGTTTACTCATTTGCTTGTTTACTCATTTGCTTGTTCACTTGCTACACAAGTTTTATTGAGTGCCTACTCAGTGCCACATACTGTGCTAGGCACAGGCAATACAGAGGCAATTTGGATGTGGTCTCTGTCCTTAGAATAGTCTCACAGAGAAGTAACTGCATTTGACTGATAAGGTTAACATCAGAAGTACCTCTAAGGTAGCCTAGAGAAAGATTGAGCCCCACCAAATGGGCTTTAGAGAGTCAGAGAGCCCTTTGAATCACTGAACTGTATTTGTTTTGTTTCTGAGGTTTCTGTGATCAGGCCCATGATGAAATAACATCAGGAAAATCTGTGCAAACAAATTCAGAAATGACATATTGCAAAGGTAGATCATATCTGATTTAAGATGTTCTGGGTTTCACCTAAGGAATCAGCCTTTGCCTTGTTTCCTCTGCTTCCTCTTTCCCCAGGGACCACCAAGAAAGTTTGCACTGTGAAGTGATGAATGCCTATAGATGACTCACTCTAGCAATGACTCTCTTTTTGAAGGACAATGGAGGCAAGTTTTAGGGTGGATTTAATTTATGATTTTGTTTATGGGTGAGATCAGGTAGGATTTGGAGTAGTTGGATAATCATATGTTATTTTCACTTATCAGAAGAAAGAAAGTTTTATGGCAAAGATGAAGTGGAAAGTGTCCTTTGGGAGCAGAGAATGAATGTCACTAAGAATGTTGTCAGGAAGAGCAGAGCCCTGTTTTGTTGCAAAACAGAGTGATAAGGCAGAGCTAGTCTGGAGTGACTGGAAATATGCAACTCACCTCCCTTCTTGGACATTTGGGAAGACTAAAGCCCAGGAGGCTTTGCTATAAGGTCCTTTATGAGCTGATGCGAGGACCAGGGTTAGTATCTGGCCCAGTTCATTGCCCTTTCCACTGTGAGAGGGCTTTGTTACCTGTGATCTGCATTACTTGATCTGAGAACTTTCACTCATCTCTGAGGATCCTCAGGACATGTCCATCACTTGATTCTGCAGTATTTTCCAGTGGGACTTCATCTAGCTTGTTCTCCCCCCTTCAGTTATCACTTGTTTCTCTATAATCCATTTGATTGCTGTGATGGACTTTAAGAATTGAGTTCTTTCAAACCCTGACATTAAGGACTCAACCTGGAACCTTGAACCAAGCTTCCCTCCTTAGCACCAGGCCTCCTCCTTTATACTGTCCTCCAACTTCCCTTACCTCGGCCCTTACCTGGCCCCACTTAGCACCTAGCAGAGTACTGTGTAACACAAAGCATTCAATAAACATTTGTTAGATTAAACAACAGCAATGACTTGACACAGACGGAATAAGTATAATGAAAATAAGTGTTAGCGCAGAGGATAAGATGGATCCTAGCAGCAACACAAAATTAACTGAAGCACCTTTTTGATCTGCTCTGCCCAACTCTGTAGGAAAAGAGCTTCACTATGAAAGGTTAAAGTTTGCTCTTTGCCTCCCTGATTTCCTTTCTTCCCATGTCCCTGTGTCTTTTTAATTGTCTTTGTGCTACACTGCTGGTGCAGTAATCTCTGCAGCTGCTAACTGTGCCTTCATGGATCCACAGTACTTCTTGTGGCCTTGATAGATGACTGTTCCATGAACATGTTTACATTTCTGAAACACTTTTTGCTTTTCCTCCCTTGGGAGTGCCTGGGATATGTAGATAGGGATGGCTCTGTGCACAGACGACTTCCTCTGCCCTGCCTTAGATTCAATGCAGGAGCATGCAAAACTTAGAATAAGGCTCGCAGAAGTTTCTCTGGGACCTGTGGTTACTAAGCAATTCAGGGGAGGGTGGGAGGTGTGGAATGGGGGAGTGGGGTGGGACCGTCAAAATGTGGTCTCTGGGCCACCCAGCTGTTACTCATTCCCCAAGACTCCTGAAGACTCCTTACTTTTCAGATTGCTCTGAAATTACCTAAACCTCTGCACCATCTTCCCCCCAGGGCTGCTCTAAGTCCTAACTTTTCTACATCTGCTGCTTGCGTCAGCTCCCTCATTTCCTGGACATGGTGGTCTGGATTCCAGACCTACCTCCACCTGCTCTGGGCCCTGTACTTCATTTAACACTAATCAGATTGTTCTTTCTGTTTCCAAGGCCTCTAATAGTCGTCCATTCCTCATCCACTGTCACCTGCCTAGTTTAGCTTCAAACCGCCCCTCCCCTTCACTCTGTCTTCTAACTGGCTTTCCCCTCCAGCTGCCCTCATTGCCAGCTCATCATCTCCATAAGACAGACAGCCTTTTCCATATGCCAGTCATCTGGTCAAGGTCCTTCCATGGCTCCCACTGCCTTTGGAACAGGCCCTCAAGGATAGTTGCTGATTGATGGATTGCTCTGTAAACTCTGCATGATGCCTATGTTTACGAGGCCCTGACACAGCTTTTAATGACCACTCACATTAATCTCTCTTTCCAAAAAGGTCTTTGGAGATATTTAATGTGCAGCCTGTGTCTCTTTCAAGTTGATGGGTTTGCCTGAGAGGTGGAAGTAACTCCAAAGAAACCACTGAGTTTAAAGAGCACTCTGAATGGCATGCTTTCTTTGCGGATAGTTCTCCAAACTGATGAGCTTGCTTGAAAGCGGAATCTGCCTTCACTTTTAGCATCACTCCAGATTTGAATGCTGCTGGTATCGCAGAGCACCGCGATGTTCCTTGTGACAGCTAGAGCAGAGTCTAATTATGGAGAGATAAATATGCGTTCCAACTTCTTGCTTTTCCCCAGGATGTCACAACCCTAAATGTTCAGTGAGTTCAGATTTTTGTGCAGAAGAAAAATTTATATTATTAAATTTACTCTTAGCTGTACAATTTCTTCAGAGACCTAGAGCTCTTCCTGCCTTTACAAATTTAAAGAAATTGGATAAAGAGACAATAACCCAAGCTTTCCTGGAGACACTGGATATTTTGATCTATTTTCACTGCAGCCTATTTCCAAGGGCAACACATCTCTGATTTTTTTTAATCAAATGGTGTGAATCGAAAGTTGTAGCCAGACCTCTGGAGCAGGCACCGCGGGATGTCAACGGCAGCTGTGAATAGTGTGAGCACCAAAAAGGAGTTGCCTTGGTCTTACGATGGGAAAATGATCTTGACCCTATGTTGAGGAAGCAGACTACCATCTCAAAGGGCGGGGATCACTGTACCTTTGGAATTGCTGCATTTTGATCTGCAGCTCACTCTTGTCTGGGCGCTGGTTAACTCTGAAGCAGGAGGGCGAGTGTGCCTAGCTACGAAATGATGAGGAGTTTAGTCCAGCTTCTTACTGCTGTCGACTCTTTATAGAGTGAGTGTCACAGGTAGATGCTGCCGAGAAATCTCAGTGGAAAGGCGGAACAGAGGGCAATTGAGCAGAGAGAAAATCACATTTATATTTGTTTTTGAGCAGCAGGGATAACCGTTAGCAAATTTATGAATTAAAGTCTTATTGACACTTACAATGTAATTAGGATCACCATTTCTGTTTTCTAAGGTAGGCCTTCCGAGTTTCAAATCTAAGGATCTCAATGCCTAGTGCAATTCTGGACACATTATATGGAGTGTAAAACTATTTAGTGATTAATCAATTAATAAAAGCGAGGAAAGAACACTGTTGAATGTTCCCCTTTCCCCCAAGAGTTAATTAAGCCCATTCCATGTGCTCTTCCCTGAATCAATGCAAAACCTGGAATTACTTGTCCACTCTTTGGCTTCCCTTCTGGTTGGTGAGTTCTAAGAGGGCAAAGATTATGTCTGTCTTATCACTGGTCTGTGTGGCCCCAGCTTCTAGAATGGTGCCTGTCACATAATACACATCCAGTTAGCATGTGTTGCGTGAATAATATTTGAAAGGTCACACATTTGGCACTTCTGGTCTCAGTCAATAACCTTCGTCTGCTGAATCCTGTAATCACAATGACTGTTTCTCTTGAGAGCCAGACTTTAAATCTCTATCCTATTTTTACATTACATTAGTGTACCCATTATCAAGGCACAGGGCTTACACAGCTACGAAGATCCTTCTTCTCCCTCAAAGAAAAAGGAAAAAGAAAAGCAACACAGCCAAACCAGTTATGTTTACCCCTGAGCAGGGGTAGAAGTTAGCTGAGGGAGAGATCTGGTGGTCTAGGAGTTTAGCAGCTGGGTGAGGGACGAAGCCAAAGACTGGCAGTGACAGTGAGTGTAGAGGCAGGAAGCGTCTGGCTCAGAAAATGTCTTTGAGGGCATGCCAATCCCTGAGAACAAGATGCGTCTACAGCCAAAGACCGATGGGACAATTTGCATCTCAGGGGATACCAGTTAAGTTGATGGGATAGTCTTAGATGAGAGTTCATCTCCCTGATGATTTCTGGGCCCTGAAAAAGTCCCCTAGAATTTAGCTGTCACCCCAGGGAAGAAGTGAGGAGGGAAAGGACTCAATTGACACTGTTTCTCCAAAAAGACCAAAAATAAATAAATCAATGCAATGTCATATTCAATTGAACATTTCCAAAAAAAGTTTCCTGCTCCTTCTTCCTGGGAGATTGAAAGAGGAATAAACAAATTTAGGGAAAAATAACAGAAGTGCTTGAATCTCCAGCTCTAATTATCAGAAACTGATCATGGTCATTTTTGGGAAATTTAAATTAAAAAAAAAAACAGCTTAGAGAAATAAGTGGCTGCTTCTGTTAGAATGAAGAAGAACACTTTAACATTACTAATTCACATGTTCTTTTCAAGCAAATCTTCTAATTTCCCTATATTATCTGCTAAAGGGTGAAAGATGAGGCTAAAATAGATGACCTCCAAGTAATTAAACCGGGTATTTACTTTCAAAAATGGAACCTCTCTAAGAGCACAGGGTCCTCACTGTTGAATTTTTTTCTTAAGAGGGGAAAGGATGAGAGAGAAGAGCCTGCTGAGGCTGAAATTTTAATTTTTAGACTAGGATGTTTCCAGAAACTTCTTAATAGGACTTTTGAATTCATGTTCTTGAGGAAACTTTCTACATCCTGCTGGGGGTTAGAAAGAAGCTTTGTTAGCTATTGGGTACCCGAGAGAGAGGGCAGAGGCCCTGCTATGAGCAATCTCAAACCTTGAAATAATCACTCATTTTGGCATGAAATTCAGCCAGCAATCTGATTTTTAAGACCTCAATATTAAAAAAAGAAAATCAGCTTCTATGTGGATACTCTATCCACGCGTGAAGAGAACACATTTATTTATTTATTTATTTTTGGCTGTGTTGGGTCTTCATTGCTACACGCAGGCTTTCTCTGGTTGTGGTGAATGGGGGCTATGGTTGTGGTGTGCGGGCTTCTCACTGCAGTGGCTTCTTTTGCTGTGGAGCATGGGCTCTAGGCGCGTGGGCTTTAGTAGTTGTGGCGCACTGGCTTAGTTGCTCCGCAGCATGTGGGATCTTCCTGGACCAGGGCTTGAACCCGTGTCCCCTGCACTGGCCACCCGGGAAGCCCCAGAGAACACATTTGAAAGTTGGATTGTTGATTTTCTTGGAGATGTAATGGTGAGTTAACTTGAAAAATATGTAACAATGTTTGTTCTTTGAAAAATCCAATACTTTTCAAAATACATGAATTTTGAAAAGTGTGTTTTTATTAATTTGGCACATTTGTGTTCAAATGCTCTGTGTTCACTGTGCTGCCATCCTTTCTTCCTCCCCCCCTCCAGCTCTACCTCCTTTCTTCCATCTCTCCCTCTTCCCTTCCTCATCCTCCTCCCTCTTGCTTTCATTTTTGGAGATAAGATTTGCATATAATAAAATACATTGATCTAATACAGATAGCCAACAAACACATGAAAGAATGCTCACTAATCATTAGAGAAATGCAAATCAAAACTATAGTGAGGGGCTTCCCTGGCGGCGCAGTGGTTGACAGTCCGCCTGCTGATGCAGGGGACACGGGTTCGTGCCCCGGTCCGGGAAGATCCCCCATGCCGCGGAGCGGCTGGGCCCGTAAGCCATGGCCACTGGGCCTGCGCGTCCGGAGCCTGTGCTCCGCAACGGGAGAGGCCACAACAGTGAGAGGCCCGTGTACTGCAAAGAAAAAAAAAAAAAAAAAAAACAACTATAGTGAGGTATCACCTCACACCAGTCAGAATGGCCATCATCAAAAAATCTACAAACAAACAAACAAAATCTACAAACAGTAAATGCTGGAGAGGGTGTGGAGAAAAGGGAACCCTCTTGCACTGTTGGTGGGAATGTAAATTGATACAGTCACTGTGGAGGACAGTATGGAGGTTCCTTAAAAAACTACAAATAGAATTACCATACGACCCAGCAATCCCACTACGGGGCATATACCCTGAGAAAGCCATAATTCAAAAAGAGTCATGTACCACAATGTTCATTGCAGTTCTATTTACAATAGCCATGACATGGAAGCAACCTAAGTGTCCATCGACAGATGAATGGATAAAGAAGATATGGCACATATATACAATGGAATATTACTCAGCCATAAAAAGAAATGAAATTGAGTTATTTGTAGTGAGGTGGATGGACCTAGAGTCTGTCATACAGAGTGAAGTAAGTTAGAAAGAGAAAATCAAATACCGTGTGCTAACACATGTATATGGAATCTAAAAAAAAAAAAAAAATGGTTCTGAAGAACCTAGGGGCAGGACAGGAATAAAGATGCAGTTGTAGAGAATGGACTTGAGGATACGGGGAGGGGGAAGGGTAAACTGGGACGAAGTGAGAAGGTGGCATGAACTTATATATACTACCAAATGTAAAATAGCTAGCTAGTGGGAAGCAGCCACATAGCATAGGGAGATCAGCTCGGTGCTCTGTGACCACCTAGAGGGGTGGGATAGGGAGGGTGGGAGGGAGACACAAGAGGGAGGAGATATGGGGATATATGTATATGTATAGCTGATTCACTTTGTTATAAAGCAGAAACTAACACACCATTGTAAAGCAATTATACTCTAATAAAGATGTTAAAAATAAATAAATTTATTAATTTATTATTTATAAAAAATGCATTGATCTAAAGTGTTCAATTTGAATAATTTTGACATTCACATATACCCATGTAACCAGTACCCAAAATGAGATATAGAATATCCTCTTCGCCTTGGAAAGCTCTCTTGTTCTCCTTTCCAATCCAGAGGCTCCCAGTGCTCCCAGTGTCCTGATTTCCATCATTTTAGTGTTGCCTATTCTTTGATTTCATCTACATATATGGCATGTACCTTTTGTTATTGACTTCTCTCTCTTAACATAATGTTTTTGAAATTCATTCATGTTGATGTACTGGTTTGTACCTTTTTGTTGCTGAATAGTATTGCATTGTAGGAGTATACCAGAATTTATCAATATTCTTGTTGAGGAACCTTTGGCCTGTTTGTAGTTTTTGACTGTTATGAATAAGGCTATTATAGGTCTTCTGTAGGCATGTATTTTCATTTCTCCTGGGTAAAAACCTGGAGATATAATTACTGGGTCACAGAGTCCGTGTATGTTTAACTTTTGCAGGTGCTGCCAAACAGTTCTTCAAAAATGTTGAATGATTTTCTATTCTCACTAGTGTGAGAACTCCAGGTGCTCCAAATCTTCACCAATATTTGGTATTTTCAGTCTTTTTTTTTTTTTAATTTTAGCCATTCTATTGACTGTGAAATGATTTTTTAAATGTTTAAAATTTGCATTTCCCTGATGATGTTCAGTGTCTCTTCACGTGTTTATTGGCCATTTGTGCATCTTCTATTTATGAAATGTCTGTTCAAGTATTTTGCCCAAATTTTTATTGCATTGTTTCTATTTTTATTACTGATTTGTAGCAGTGTTTTCTACATTTTGGATGTAAATTATTTGCCAGATACATTTAATATTTTCATATATAATATTTCAGTCAGTCTGGGGCTTGCTTTTACATTTCCTCACAGTTTTTATTTTGGTAAAATCCAATTTATGAATTGTTTTAAGATTTATGCTTTTGGTATCCTATATAATAATTTTTCCTTTCACTGAATTTGGAAAATTCTCCTATGTTTCCTTCTAGAAGTTTCATAGATTTTGTTTTTAAATTTAGATTTATAATCCATTTCAAATGGACTTTTATATATGGTGTGAGGTAAAGGTTTTAGCTAATTTCTTTTTCATACAGATATCCAGTTGTTCTGATACCATTTATTGAAAAGATGATCCTTTCACTGTTGAATTACCTTGACACCTTGAACATAAATTAATCTAACATATGTGGCTGCCTCTTTCTGGACTCTCTGTTTTGTTGATCTGTATCATTTATAGACATGATCTGTCTATAAGACATTGATACCAGAGTCTGATTACTGTAGCTTTAAGTTTTGAAAGTATTTTTGTAGTAAGTTTTGAAATCAGGTGCCAACTTTGTTCCTTCTTTTAATCTGTTTTTTAACTTTAAAATTTTATCAGACTTACAAAAAAATTATAAAACCAATACAAAGAATACGCTTCAGTTTCCCAAATGTTAAAGTCTTATACAACCACAGTACAATATGTAACTGAAAAAAACAAACACTGATACAATATTGCTGTCTAAAATGCATAATATACAAATCTTATTCAAGTTGTTTTTTTTTTTTTTTTTTTTTTGCGGTACGCGGGCCTCTCACTGTTGTGGCCTCTCCCGTTGCGGAACACAGGCTCCGGACGCGCAGGCTCAGCATCCATGGCTCACGGGTCTAGCCGCTCCGTGGCATGTGGGATCTTCCCGGACCGGGGCACGAACCCGTGTCCCCTGCATCGGCAGGCAGACTTTCAACCACTGCGCCACCAGGGAAGCCCTCTTATTCAAGTTTTATCATGCCTTTTGCTCATCTGTGTTTCCATCCATTATCACTTCCCTTCAGCCTGAAAAAATTCTCCTACTAGTTCTTGTAGCTCAGACCTTTTGAAATCAATTTGAAAATTTAAAAATTATTTCAGTTTTTTTTCTGTCTAGAATGTCATTATGTTGCTTTCATTTTTTTTTAAGATAAAATTCTAGATTGACGAGATGTTTTTCTTTCAACCTCTTACAGATGCTGTTTCTTTTACTTCTGGCCTCCATTGTTTTTGGTGACAAGCTAGTTATTTGTTTGTTTTAATACCAGTTTTCCCTTGTCTATAATCTTTTTTCCACTGGCTGCTTTTAATAATTTTTCCCTATCTTTGGTTTATAGAAGTGTGACTATGGTATGTATTGTTCTGTTTTTCTTCTCATTTATCCTGCTTACATTTCAGTGAGCTTCTTTAATCTATGGCTTGAAATTTTTCAACAATTTTTGAAAATTCTCAGCCGGTAGCTCTTCAGATATTTCTGCTGACCTATGTTCACTCTCTTTCCAGGGCTCGAATTATACATATGTTAGGCTATTCGATATTGTCCTACAGATCTCTGAGGCTCTGTTGAATTTTTTCCACTATTCTTTGTATTTTAGTTTGGATTACTCATATGTTCCAATATTATATTCTTTGGTTCTTTTCTATTGTGTCAATTTACTGTTAATATCATCAGATGGATTATTAATTTTTAATATTGTATCTCTTTTCATTTCCAGTTTACTTATTTAATTCCTTTCGTCTTTTGAATTTTCTGTCTCTCTGCTGAGATTCCTCGCATCATTACGTATGCAGTTATAGATTTGGAACATGGAACTTTGGGTGGCTAAGTTCCCCATCTTTGCTTCTCCACTCATGGGAGAGCCAAGAACCCTCACAATCCCTGCTGGCTACATGCTGAGTTACTGTTTCCAACCTCAAAGAATACATATTTCTTCCTATTGAGACTGTTAATTGAGAAGAATGACTGAAGGCAGCTCCTGTAGGGAGGTTCCTGAAATGGTTTCATTTTGCAAAATCATTAGGTTAAGTCTGCAGGCTCCTTTAAGGGCTTCTCTGAAGAGAAGAACACACATTGGGAGATGGGGTGCAGTAAGGTCAGAGTGATGGACTCCCAGCAGAAAACAGTATCTTATCACTCACATTGTTTAGAAGTGCTGGTCCACAGTAATAACAAAAGCACACTGACTTTTTGTCCATTTTATTATTGTTTTAAAATTCTCTACAAGCAATATTCCCTTTTATTACTTGCATCTGGGGTGGACATCTACCAATACTCTGGCCTTGGTATGCCACACTGCTTGAAGGCACAAAGGTCTTTTTTTATGTTATCCACTTTATTATGGCCACAGATCACTATTCTTCAAAGGACCCAATAGAAATAGACTTTCCAGTGAAGGAATTTCCACAAAGTCCCTGGGGATTCAAGATGTCTAATTTCTGGACATTCTGTCAGTTCTTCTATGAGGCAAGCCATTCCAGAGAAGCAAGAATAGCCTCATTTTCTCAAGACAGTAAGAAGACAAGAAAAATTAAAACTGGAGTTCAAGCTAGTATTGTCTTTTTAGGTTTGTGAGCCTCTTGCTGCAATGTGCCTCTGGACATATCAGCTCCTTTTGATTCTCCAGAGCTGTGTTTATGCTGGGTGTTGCTGGCAAGAGTAATGCCAAAAAGGCAGAGGATTTTAAACAGAGAGCTTTAGAGCATTATGTGTTGGTCTCTGGCAAGGGATCACTTGACTGAACAAGAACCAGCCAGATGCAGTGTCTCCAAGGTGAATCTGTAATAACTTAGGTGGCAGTAATTTCCTAGGAGACTGGCATAATTACACCCAAACAAATTGCCTGAACAGACACATATTTATTAACATGAGATTAAAACTCTCAACTTTGAGCAAACCCGGAGAGTAGCAGCAGAAGCCAAAGCAGTGAGGAGCATTGGTAATCTGTCTGACACCCAACACCAGAGCTGATAAAGAGCCAGGGTAGGGTCCAGCCTGCAGTTTAGGGCCTCTGAGGACTCAGCTGTATTTTCTTGTTTACTGCAAATAGGGATTAACATCACTGGGTGTCAACACTTAGAACTTGTATCAGTTATCTAACTAATGTGTAACAAATCACTCCAAATTTAGCAGTTTTAAATAGCAAGCATTTATTTATTTATAATTTAGGCTGGATTCAGCTGGGCAGCTTTGTTTCATTTTGGCCCTCTCAGGTGTCTTCAGGTCAACTGCAGGTCAGCCAGGCAGCGATACTTCTAAGGTTGGTTGGCTGTTGGCTGGCAAAGCAGGATGATTAGGACAAATGTCTCCAGTCCTCCAGCAGCCTAAGCCAGGCTTGTCCTCATGGTGGTTCCAGGATTCCAAAAAAGCGAGCAGAGCATGCAAGGCCTTGGGAGGGCTAGTTCAGGACTGGCACACCATCATTTCCACTAAATTCTGTTGTCAAAGCAAGTTACAAAGCTAGCTCAGAATCAAGTGGAGGGGAAATAAACTCCATTTCTTGATGAAAGGAGCTGCAACATCACATTATAATACATCACAAATGGCATAAGGAGCAATGAAGGACAGTGGGCTTTTAAAAAAATCTACAGTAAAACCCTGAATCCACAAACCTACCAGATGTCATGCAGGTGCTAGAAGAAGTAAACTGAGTATTCACATCAAGGGTCTTTATTCTATATTTTCTGTTCAATTAAATATGTTTATTAAACAAGTTCTATAAGCAAGGTACTGTTGGGCAGTTTGTGGGGAAGACCAGTTTACAAAACAAGTTATTGCTCCTGATTTCTAGGAGCTCACACTGTAGTGGGAAAGACAGACATACAGACAGTTATTACATACTGTCTTTAACATCACCAATATTGTGATGTTCTACAATAAAGAGTATGAAAAAGGGAGAGTTTAGATAATGATGCCTGTAGGGCTTGTGGGATGACGTACATGTTGCTCTAAGAACTGGACAAGAACAGTGTGGCATTTACTGCACCAGGTGGGTTGAGTTGTGCTAAGGTAGAGAGTCAGGAAACCTGAAACGTGGGCATCCGTCTGGTGAGGGTGAGATGTCAGAAGCAAGCAGGTAGATGTAAATGTTTTTTAGCATCTTAGAGGGTCACAGAGAAAGCAGGTGAGAACAGGTTTCCGATCAGTTAGATTAATCTACCAACCACCACTTGGTGGTGAGATGGATTTAATAGATTGCAGGACAAGAAGCAATAAAACTGGATAACAACTCAGATGGAGGAAGAGAAAAGGCCACTCGTAGCTGAAAACCTAGTAAATACAACTGATATCCTTACTAGAGAGTAGTTAATAGTTTTGGGGTTAAATCATGGAACTATGATGGTTTATGTAGATGGCGATCACATACCTACCTTATGCATTGGTATCCTGTCCTCTCCATACACATTTGCTTGGTCATATCCCCAGAAAGACTTTGGCATTCCCATATGGTTCTCTCATAGCCTTTTCCTTCCAAATTAGTTGCTGGAGTGATACCAAAATGAGTATTTATGTACTTTGTATACCTTTAACAGTTATTGATGGGCTGATTTTGTCTATCTCAAGCTTCATATGCTCATGTCATGAGAAATCTCTAAAGATGTTAAAAATACATCCATTATGTCCTATTTTTGGCATTGCATGATTCTGTGGCCTTGTTGTGAAATTCAGTCACTCTAATCTGTAACAGAATGCGATTCCTTGGGCATTGGGCTTTTGTGATCTCAAGTTTCCCATCTTTGACCGTGATTATGTGCATAGTGTGAAACGATGGCTGTGGAAGGAGAATCCTCATGTGCCAGTATGAGCGTCAGTGTAGCATGGTAACAAGAGAAGAGTCTCTGGATTCAGACTTCCCTGTGCAGATTGTGGGAACAGAGACAAACTCCCTTTCTAGTCATATAATTGAGGGCAAGTTATTTGGTCTGTTGATGCCTTCATAAAGCACTTAGAACTGTGCATGGCAAGAACTAAATAAATACCTGCAATTAATAGTAATAATAGGAATATCATTTATTCTGCTACCTCCCAGCATGCTCTGTGCCAAGTTTTTCCAATTAAAATTTATCAAACACTTACTGAGGACCCTGCACTGCCTGCAAGTTATAGGGATGAATAAGAGGCAGTTTCTGTTTTCAATGATTCACTATAAAAAAATATATAAATGAAACTAATATCAGACTGATGTGGTACATGCTTTAAAGAGGTTGAGACAAAGTGTTGAGGCAGCACGGAAGAGAGAAAAAGCAGAACTGGCAAGGCTAAGAATGTGGCAGTGGAGCTGAAGGATATTTAGAATAAGGCAAGCTATGATGATTTGGGGACCGAGATGGGGAAGGGATGTTAATGCTTCTAATTTAAAATGAGGAAATTGGTCCATATAATTTTCAGTTGCATGAGAGCTCTAAAATTCAATTCTACAAAATCATGCTTTCATTCCTTGATGAGTATATAAGAATTCAGTAAATGAGTTGTTGCATCCAAAAATTTTAGCTGCTGGGCATGAAGTTTACCCAGTATTCACAGCAAAACAGATTACTAGTGGAAACTTGAATTAGAAAAATGCTGACATGGTAGAAAATACAATTTGTACCCAATGGCTTGAAAAAAACCTATAAAACTACCCAGTAACTCCACAGTTACTAAATGGGGGCCTAATGGCATTTTCATTTTTCATGTCAGCATTTCAAGGTTGTTCTGACAAAGTTCACCTGGGAAGAAGGGCTTTTAGTGAAATGGCAAGATGGTGCTTTGTCTGATGTCTCAGTTGAAACCAGTGCTTTGAAATCATTTGGACGCCATAAGTGGCAGTGTTCTTGTAAGCTAGGTGAGTGGTTTGACAATTTCATTGTTTCTGAGAATTACCTAGGGAGTTTTAAAACAAATGCAGATTCCCTGAGCACTGCCTTTGAAGATTCTGATTCAGTAGGTCTGTGGCAGGGTCTAGGAATCTGCATTTTAGCAAAGATCTGATGCAGGTAGTCTCTCAGCAACACTTAATGAAATACTGATTTGGGAAGGTTGAGTGACATGGCTGAGGTCACACACCGTAGCCATTAAACCAGAATGTGTGTTCTGGAAGAAGCGTCACTTCTGAGTGCCAAAGGTAAACCTGGGGACTGAATCTCTTTGAGAAGGTGGGCCTAGAAGAAAACAAATTTTACACTACTAATCGAAGACTTAGGAGTCAGAACTGGCCCAGTGCAAAGTCTTGAGATCAGTATTTGGTCTTGGTTAACCCAAGTTTTCTTCCTCACTTAGTGTCCCTTGGCCAATTCTCTCCTCTCCTTCCATCCCCTCCCCCACCCCCTGCCCCCCAGCGCCTAAGCCTGCTCTGTCACACCATTCCCCGTCCTTCCATAGAAACGTACCCTGTACCTTTTCAACTCAAGTTCATCCTGATTCCTAGGGCTTCCCTCTGAAAGGGACTCACTTCTTAGAGTGATTAAGAGACACAAAATGAAACAATAGCTTCCAAAAGAATCCCAGAAATTGGTTGGTATAAAAGATTTGGAAGCCATCCAACCCCCTAAATCACAGTGCCTCTTGCTGTCAGTAATAACAAGAGAAAAGAGAGTCTAGAAGAAAAGTCCCCATCTAAATCTAGTTTCAGTCTTCTCATATAAACCTGGGACAGCATATGTATGTAAAAATCTCAATGGGCCAAGAATGCACATCAGACGCTGTGCTAAACAGAGTCACTTTGCTACAGGAAGGAAGCGTAGGCTACAGTGAGAGCCCTGGTTCTAAAGCAGATGCTAAGCCAATAGATGATAGGCTGCTCTGGAGTAAAGAGATGATGAGAATGACTTTTGTTTCAGAGGTATCCCTTTTAATGATAATTCAAACAATTAACTTTAAAGGCAGTGCCTACAAAGTGCCTTATAAAACACTGTTCAAGGTGCCTTATAAAACCTACCCTTTAACAGATGATTTAGAAGGGTGAGAAATTTCAAAGCAATGTGCAGTGTCAAATTGGGGTCTGGAAAGAGGCTAGTCTGTATCTTTCTAGGAGTTTTAGCAGTAGGGCCTGTAGGAGAACCTGGGTCTGTATCCCGGCTGGTGCCCCATGTCGGGTCATCCAAGAACAAAGAGAAAGAGCAAGAGGAGCAGGCAAGAGAAGAATGACCACTAGAGGGCAGAGAAGAGCGTGGGCATGAGAACCCCTCAAAGGAGATGGAGAAAACCTCTGAGATAGGGCCGATCCTATGGGCAGTTTCAGTCTGTGCAGTTGTTCTGATTTGATTCTCTGCCATAGCCGTCTCTGAGCGATTCGGCACAAAGAGCAGGGTGGTTTAAACAGGCTGTCGATAGGTGAGAAGTATCCTTGCCTCCATAAATTCCCTCTCCAAAATGTCTATGTAGAGACATCCTTGAAGAGAGGTAAAGATGCTTAGATTGATATTTTGAGACCCCAGTTCATGGTTGTTCTAAGTAACAATTTTTTTTTTTTTTTTTTTTTGGCTGCGTTGGGTCTTTTTGCTGCTGCACGCGGGCTTTCTCTAGTTGCGGCAAGTGGGGGCTACTCTTCCGTTGTGGTGTGCGGGCTTCTCATTCCAGTGGCTTCTCTTGTTGGGGAGCACAGGCTCCAGGCACATGGGCTTCAGTAGTTGTGGCATGTGGACTCAGTAGTTGTGGCTCGCGGGCTCTAGAGTGCAGGCTCAGTAGTTGTGGCACACGGGCTTAGCTGCTCTGCAGCATATGGGATCTTCCCGGATCAGGGATCGAACCTGTGTCCCCTGCATTGGCAGGTGTATCCTTAACCACTGCGTCACCAGGAAAGTCCCTAAGTAACAATTTTAATGCAAAGCTACAGGATGAGAAGATGATTTTCCACTGCAGACTCACTTATGTAGAAGTATATATGTGGCATATTTGAAGGAGATAACGATCACTTTAAACTGTTAGGTGTGCTGGGCAGAACACAGGCGAGCAGTCCCTGAGGCCAGATGTTTTCATGGTGTGACTCCTCACAACATCCTTGGGCTCTGCTTCACCTGACTGAGTGCCCAGTGTAGAACAGTGCATGGCAGGTGGACTGCCTGGTGGGAGCATCCCTTGAGGGTGATGGGCATCTCCTGCTCTTTCCTTCAGCCCCCAGGAGGCCCTGAGGGTAACAGTCTGGGAGAAGTAGCAGGAAAGACCAATCTCTAGCCACAAGATGATTCTCCTTTGCGCATTTTGCCATCCCCTTGCCCTCCTACGTCACCTCAGACTTTCTATGTGTCTCCATCTGTTAAGATCAATTTGAAACATTTTTAGACATCTTTTACCACTGTCTTTCACTGTCTGAAAATCCTACAGCCCCTATAGCTGGTACCGCACAATGAATAATTATATTGTCTGTGGTTATATGTGATTCTCTGGTGGCTCCAGATGTGAAATCTTGTTTCCTTAATGACACTCTGTCTCCAGCAAATCAGCATCTGCTCTGCTGGGCTTAGCCAGGGCCAGATGCATGACTCTCAGTAATTTGCTTTTTGGTCCTTATCACTCTTCCAGGGTCTGGGGTTTGTCAGCCAAATCAATCAGTAGACAGAGAGGCAGCATGTTATAGTGAAAACACTGTTGAATGAACAAAAGGGGTTTTGGGGTCTAGTGCTCCTAGTATTTAACTTGATGAGGATCTGTGGATGGGCCACCAAAATTTATGTGTTCCAGTTTCCTCTTCTTTAAAATTAGAATGTGACTTGTTTTGCACACCTGTTGTGAGAATTAAAACATAGAGGTGAAAGGGATTTCCAGAGAAGCAAATCATTAGATAAATGAGAATTGTTATTATACTAACTTGGCAACATAGAGAAAGGGAAGCTGAGTTGGTCTGACCACACCCTACCTGGAATAGCATTAAGGAAACAAGATATCATATCTGGAAAGGATTACCTATATCTATAGACAATATAATTGTTAACTGTGAGGTGCCAGGCTACAGGGGCTATAGGATTTTCAGACAATGAAAGACAGTGATAAAAGCGTCTGAAAATCCTGCTGAGAGGGTTGGGGAGGAGCACCAGGAGGGAGCACCTTCTCGACAGAGACTGATTAGTTGGTTGATTCCGCTCCCACAGCTCCCTCTGGGAACTGGGTCCCAGTTGACAGTTTGGAAGAGTCTCTAGCATAGAAAATTAAAGAATTTCACTTATGTCACCTACTTTCCTCAAGCCTCTTCTCTTTTCAGATGCCATAGCTAAAACCATTAAAATGGAAAACACAAAGCCAGAGACCTCCCATAGCTTCCTGCTGCAAAATAGAAATGGCACAGAGACCTGCTCCTGTTGTGCTGGGGCACTCATCCCGCAGGAAATAGATGGGAAAAATTTAGTCACTATGGCACTCAGACCTGGCCTAAGGGTTAAGTTTTCTGAAAAGGTCTTGTCATGGAGACGGCCAGCAGTGTGAGCGGAAGCCAGTAGGGATCACCATGTGTAGGCCCGAGGATTTTACCCAAGGAAATGTGGGGCCTGGAGCCACCATGGATGGTGTGGGGAGGGGCAGTTAATTGACCTTAGCAAGCCTTTAGATCTCAACTCATAAGGAAACTTAGGGTGCTTTTGGAACTTTATACCAGCTCCCAGTCTCCCATCCTACAGGATATGAAGTCGAAAGTTGATCTAGAAGAAAAAGAGAGAAATGGGCTGAATGTGAATAATTGAATTCAGCTGTCTCTACCCATTTGTTATTTAGAGGCTGCATGTTTGAAATAAAACAGGTATAGGGGTGAAATGTTAGTCTGGTAGAAATAATATTGACTCCTTAGGATCCACCCTAATGGTCTTACATTGGAGACATTTTGCTTTGCTATCTATGATGTAGGGCTAAGGGTTGCTTGCTAATTGTGGTCATAGGAACATCCTACAAAGGAACATAGTAAACAAATGAGGAAAGCTTTAACCTATTTGCAAGGAAAGCTGGTTAAATCTGAACTCAAATCATGGCCCTCGTGGTTGACACTTGAAATACAGAATCCTTCTAATGGCTCTCCTCAAATGGTCTGTTTGATAAAGAGCTGGTGCTGTACTTGGTACCATGTGACACAATACATTTAAATCTTAGGCACTCTGATGACAATGAAAGGGCTAGAGAGAATTGCAAATCCATGTGGTAGATAAAATTATCATATCCCTATTTCAGAAGAGGATACTAAAGCACAGAGAATAAAGATATTTTGTGAAAGTGTCCTGTGATGTCAACTCCTTTCAGAATTACCCTATTTCCACTTTTGACATAGTTGCTATTTATTGAATCAATTCAGAAATCTTGAAATCATACTAGACATCTCTACCTTTTAGTAACCATATCCCTTTAATTTTCAAGTTATATCAATTCATAACTCAGAAAAGTTTATCAGGATCTGCAGGTAAATTACTAGAAATAATAAGAGAGTTTAACAGTATGGCCAGCGCCAAGATCAATATGCAAATCCCCTGTGTTTTTATACCTCCTGAAATTAAAGACTAGAAAACACAATTTAAAAGTATTCCTCCTAAAAACTCACATTAATTGAATGCTTATTATGCACTTAAGTACTCTGCATATATTGCTTGATACCAGTATATATGTTAGTATGTGAATGGGAAAGAAAATATGGAGGAATATATATATATATATATATATATCAAACTCTTCCTTCTGAATTCAGTCTCATTCCTACTGAAGTACATCCTTTATTGTTTCTTTCCGTAAGGTTCTATGAATTGTTAAGTTTGTCTGAAATGCCTCTACTGTTCTCTCTTGAATGATTAATTACCCTAAATTAGTTATTTTCCTGTAGTATTTTGATAATATGAATTCAGTTTCTTTTGATCTCTGTTTTTGCTAATGAAAGGTCTTATTGTTAATTTTTTGTAAATATTCTGCCTTTCTTCTTTGGTCGCTCCTAAGATTCTCTTCTTGTCTTTGGGGTTTTGCAATTTTATGGCAATGTGTCTAGGTATGGATTTTTAAAAAGTATGCTGACTATGTTGGGGTGCAGTAGATTTATGCCTTTCACCAATTCTGGAAAATCCTAGGACATTATTATATTAAATATTGACTTTCAATGTTCTCTCTAACCTCGGTAGAGCATTCATTAAGTATAAATTGGATGTCTCCTATCATCCATATTTCTTAAGCTTTATTTAATATTTTCCATATTTTAATCAGTGTGGGGAACTTCTAGTTCCCTAATTCAATTTTCAGCTCTGCTTCTCCACTGAATGTTTAATTTCTCTAACAAACACTGTGTATGTGTTTCTGTGTTTAATCCCTAGACATTACATTTAACTTTTACTTTCAGAGCTGCTAGTTCTTTTCCATAATGTCCTGTAAAACAGTTTTCCCTTATACTTCTTTTTTCTTTTGCCTCTGTGTTCACTTTGATCATACTGTTTTTGGAGTCTAGTTTTTCTACTCTCTCAGGTTCTTTGGGATTGAGTATGCCTGTTTGTCAATATTTCCCTTATGATCACTTCCTCCTGTGCTTTTTTTTAAACTGTAAGCTTATGTTTACATGTGTTGTCTTATTCTCAGGGTATCTGGTTCCATAAACCCTTGGTTATAGACATATTGCCATGAAGTGTGTTTATTTTCTTTTGTTTTAACTTCCAGGTTATCCAGGGGCTTTATAGGTCTAGAACCAATTTTTTGATTCATTTATTACTCAGGAGATATTCATTTCATATTGGTAGAAAAAAATTTAGGCTTTACAACTTGACGTGACACAAGTTATGTTACCAAACAAAAAGTTAGTCTTTTAATTACAGATCTTGTAAAATTACTTTTTGGTTTGTATGTTGTTTTTTTTTTTCAATCCTTTATATTTTCACACACTGTTCCTAAGGTGCATTTTCTCTTTTCGGTGTCTAGGCTAGTGGGTGTTCTCCTTCTGTTCTCACTATCACTGAGGTTTCTTATTTTTAGCATCCTACTTCACATGTGCAAAATATCACCTATCCTCTTTTTATGTGGGTTCTAAGACCCAGCCCTTTAACTCCTACATCCACTAGTCCATTATACCATACAGTATTACTTGGGCCACTATAGTTTTGATTTCTTATTTACTATACTTTCTTTAAGTTTCCTCTCTTTTATGATACTTAGGAATTTCCCTTTCCTTTGAGCTCAAGTATAAGTTACGTTATAAAATATATGTAACCAAACTCTGTGTGTGAGCAGAACTCTTTCATTATTGGCTGAGTCCACCATCTTCTTGGAACATCATATCCTATAAAGTCAGTTGACATTTTAAAAAAATGAATGTTTTATTAAAAACCAATATTTAAGCCAAGAGACTTCCAGTTTCTATCTGAATTAATATTAACTCACAACAGGATAAATTAAGACTGACAGTAAGTCTATTGCCAAATCTAGAAGTAATTTCTACTATTATGTTGATTGAACTGGATTGCAAAGTGTAACTGATGGTCCATTTTCTACGCTCGTGAGAAATCTGCCCATTCCAGCGTAGTTAGAAAATCCATGCCTCCTTCATACATTCTCTGTACTCCTGATTAGAAACACAAGCTCTCTACTAACCGGAAGTCTCTTTCTCTACTGCATGACAGCTTTTTGTTTGTGTGTGTGTGTGTGTGTGTGTGTGTGTGTGTGTGTGTGTGTGTGTTTGTTAGGTAAGAAGCTATTCTCTCTTGCTTCCCACTTTCCCCCGTATCCCAACTTCATCTCCAACCCACACGTGTATTGCTTCTCTTTCAGCACCTAGTAAAGAAATGAAATCATCAAAATACAACTGCATGAAGTATGTGGAGAAGGGAAAGCATGCTGAATTTTGAGAGTCATGAACCTTCAAGAAAAGCAGTATATACAGGATTGAATTAAGAAAAACATTGATAGCAGTACATTTGGGGGATTTCAATTTGCTCTATACTGAGTCAACATATAGCATAATATACAAATACCAAACCAGTGGGGTTAGGAAAAGTCTTGAGATGTTTACATAAAACTGCCATCCAACTGGACATCCAGCAATATAGTGAGGGAAACTTCACATATCGTGATTTTTAGGGAATGTTAAACCTAGAAAGATAGTTCCTCACCCAAGGATGAGGACACAGAAGAATATCACGTGGAGTCTATGACAATGTACTACATAGCCCAGGAAGGAAAGATCGTCCTGAAGATTGAGAAGAACTTAACTTATAAAGATCATTTATGAGAAGAAACAGAAGGAAAATAGTTTAAAATGTTTAAATCAGATGCCTCAAAACCTGGCATTCTTGCTCCTGTATTTGAAGACAACCAAGAGGTAACATATGGACAGAAAATGACAAGAAATGAGATTTTTTTTAAAAGGTGGGAGAGCAAGGAATGATTTTGAGAAAATTAAAAGGAAAATGGCAGAAACAAAGTTCACAACGGAGGCAGTAAAGAAAAGAACTGATACTGTGGAAATATATAATAATGTGGAGCATACATTTGAGAAACTCCATTATAGTAGATGGAAATTTATGAATAAATGACAATATTGTGAGAGAAGATGGAAGAGAAAGGAGTGATCCAAGATCTACGATTAACATGATCATTATTTCTACAGAAGAACTCAAGACATTTGGAACAAATCAGAAGATTGAGAAAGAAATTATTTCCTGAACTACAAAATAAAATAAGGTAAACCACCCGAGAAGGCAGATCAAAAGAGTCACTAGGCTCTGTGTAATATGAACAAAAGTTTGCATCCCATTGGGTGAAATTTAATTACATGAATGAATGAAACATGAAGCTTAATTAGCAGTTTCACCCAAGAACTCATAGAAATAAATATCATGCCAACATGAGTTGCAAGATGCATCATGCAGAACGTCAGATGATTCAGATCTTTCAAAGTAGATAACCAAAACAAGTTGTGTGGCAGTTAAATTCAATATATAAAGTGTTGAAAGTGGTTGTTGATGGGGATTAAATAGGATTTTTAAAACTTTTGAAAAATGTTGTTTAATATTATACAAACACATCATAGAGTATACTCTCTTGTAAACACTATGTGGATCAAGAAATAACAATGTCAGCTCCCCTGAAGCCCTCATGCCCCTTCACAGTCAGTATTCCTTCCCCTCCCCCATTTAGAATAAGAATGACCTTTTCTTTACCATATATCACCAAACAATATAGTCTGCATTGCTAAACAATGTAGTCTGTTTTTGAGTTTTATATAAATGCAATTATATTGTGCATGTTATTTTCTGTCTTCACTCCTTCGTTTAACATTATGTTTATGAGATTTATCCATGCTGGTTATGTGTAGCTATGGATCTTTCATTTTCACTGCTATTTTGTGTTCTTTTAATGAAGACATTACAGTTCCTATGTATTCTAGTTTTTGACTCTGGCAAATAATGCTGTTATAAAATTGTTTTACCTATTTTTTGGTGAATATATATATATATATATATATATATATATATATACATAAGTTTGTTGGTTATATACGTAAGAATAGAATTATAAGATCACAGGGGATGCACAGGCTTAGCCATAAAATACCATTAAACAGTTTCCCAAATTGGTTAAAATAATCGATATTCCGAGCTGTGTATGAGTTCCATTTTCTCCATCATCACCAACACCTGGTATTATCAGCAGTTTACATTTTAGCTGACCTGCTGTATGTAAAGTGGTACCACATTTTAGTTTTAATTTTTATTTCCTTAATAATTAATAAGGTTGAACACACTTTCATATCTTTATTGGCCATTTAGCTTTCCTCTTTAATAGTTTCTTTTCAGAATTCTTGCCTATTTGTCTTGTCTTTGTAGGAAATCTTTATGTATTTTGAATAGCAGTCCTTTGTTTATATGTGTAACAAATTTAGTCTCTGTTTTGTTTTCTCTTTAAAATATATTTTAAGGAACAGATCGTTTTAATGTTAATACATTGGCATTTGTCATTATTTATAGTTACTACATTTTTGTTTTATTTAAGAAATCAATTTATATCCAAATTTATAAATATGTTTTTCTCTATTGACTTCAGGAAGTTTTACTGCTTTTCCTTTAACATTTATTTAGGTTCGTGATCTACCTAAAGTTAATATCTTCTATATGGTATGCAGCAGGTTCTAATTTTATTTTATTTTCCTTATAGATTATTCAGTTACCCCAGAAACATTTATTGAAAATCTGTCCCTGCCCTACAGCTCTGCAATTTCGCCCTGTATAAATCAAATGTTCACGTGTAGATGGATCTCCTTCTAGGCTCTCTACTCTTTGACATTTGTCTATTTGCCTTTTCTCATTATCAGAGCTTTATAATATGGCATGATCCCTGAGAAGCAAATCTTCCCACTTTGTTCTTCTTTAAGTGAGTCTTGGCTATTTCTTTTCATTTCTGCAGAAGTTGTACAAGCAACTTGTCAAGTTACATACTTGGACTGACTTCCTGGTAATACATTGAATCTATAGACTGATTTGGGAAGAGCAGACAGTTTTTTGTTTTTGGGGTTTTTTTTGACATCTTTATTGGAGTACAATTGCTTTACAATTGTGTTAGTTTCTGCTGTATAACAAAGTGAATCAGCTATACATATGCATACATCCCCATATCTCCTCCCTCTTGAGTCTCCCTCCCACCCTCCCTATCCCACCCCTCTAGGTGGACACAAAGCACCGAGCTGATCTCCCTGTGCTATGCGGCTGCTTCCCACTAGCTATCTATTTTACATTTGGTAGTGTATATATGTCCATGCCACTCTCTCACTTCTTCCCAGCTTACCCTTCCCCCTCCCCGTGTCCTCAAGTACATTCTCTATGTCTGCATCTTTATTCCTGAGAACTGACAGCTTTAGATATGGAATCTCCCTGCCTGTCAACATGTATCTTCTCTATTTAACTCTCATTAATGCGTATCGGTGAAGTTTTATCATTTGATTTGTAGAAATCTTGCACATTGGTCATATAATTACTATTTGCTATTTTACATTTTTAGTAATACTATATATAATGTTTTTGATTCCTTTTAATTATTGTTGATTTATTGAAGTAAAAATGATTTTTGTATATTGATTTCATATATAGAAAACCTGTTAAACTCACTTAGGAATTTTAACAAAATTAAATCATCTGCCAATCAGGAAGGATTTGTTTCTTCCTTTCTTATCCTTCGGCCTTACATTTCTGTTTCTTAACTTCTTGTCATGGTCAGAATCTCTATTACAATATGGAATAGAAGGTGGGAGAGTAAAGCCTTGTTTTGTTTCTCATCTTGCTGCAAGTTTTTTGTGTACAGACATTATTTTTAATAGATTTACAAGTTCACTTCTTTTTCTAGCTTGCTAAAAAGTCTTTATTTTTATTATAATGGATGCTGAATTTTGTCAAATACTTTTTCCTGTGCCATATGAGGTTATAAAATTATCTTTACCCTTAATTTGCTAATGAGGTAGGAGGGGTGTCTTTGCAGTTGATGGGTGGAAGCCAGAGTTGCAATTCTTGATTACCACTCAGGGTTGCTTTTTCTCCTACACTTTGGCCTAATAGTTTCTTACTATCTTTTCAGGCCTTTCCTGCGTTTAAGGTGATTTTTAAAGAATTACTTACATGGATGTCTTGAAACAGTATTTTACCATTATTACAAACATGAGTAACTTTGCACTGAAAAATGAAATAATGGAAAAAATGTATTTTATTTTAGAAAAAATAGCTACTGAGGGAAAAATACAATACTTGAAGTACTGAGATAACTAATGTGGCAGAACAATAGTTTCTCATAACAAAAAACTAAGGAGTGGTGGGCTCCTAGTTGTAGCTGAACCAAGGGAGCAGATGCACAGCTTCGGTTGATTTCTCTTTCTCTCTTGGTCCCACCCGCCATGCGGCATAGACTTTGGAGTCAGGAGACCTGGGTATTATTTTGCCTCTAACTTTGGTCATGGCATTGGCCCTCTCTGAGGTTCCTGGGTCATTTCTTCTCACTTTATCTGGCTGTTAATCTAGTTTGTATCATGGTATTAGATAACAGTTTGTGTCTCTGCTATTCTCCATCAGAAAATTCTCTCCCAGTCTCAGGACACATCTTCCATTCAATATTTTTCTCTGTGAATTTTCCATTAAGTCGCTCTCATATCATCCAGCTTTTAAATGTCTCAAAAAGGCATTTGGGATCCATATATTAATAAATAGCCACAGTTGCTTTGAGTTTGCCGGAAAGAGCACTGTGGGAATATTGGCAGCCATTCATTTGTAAGCGATTTAAGAAGTACTTCATCATGCTTTATTGTGTTTCATGTGATAAACACACCTCTCAATTGAATTATGTTCTATATTCAAGTAGGAGGTTAAATTACACTGCAGACAGAAAAAGTACAGTGATTTTAAACAGAGTTGGGGAAGAGGAAGAGGATTTTATGTCATTAATAAGGATGTGCAGATATAAAAACCCTACACCAAGTCCTTTAGCTCCGTAGCTCATGCATGGTATTTGAAAACTGAAAATACACTTTTTTCCCAGTAATATTGTAAATGCTCTTGGCTCCTATTTATTACGTTTACTAATAGGAGTGGATCTAACAGTTTTTGATTTGTGGTGTAATTATTGGGAATAGGAATAACTCCTTAGCATTTCTAAGGGACAATGAGATAAAACTTGAAGATAACATAGAACAGATTCCAAACAAGATAAAGGGCGTTTCTTAATACCAAGACAAGAGCATTGCCAATCCTTTTTTTTTTTTTTTTTTTTTTTTTTTTTGCGGTACACGGGCCTCTCACTGTTGTGGCCTCTCCCGTTGCGGAGCACAGGCTCCGGACACGCAGGCTCAGCTGCCATGGCTCACAGGCCCAGCCACTCCGTGGCATGTGGGATCTTCCCGGACTGGGGGCACGAACCTGTGTCCCCTGCATCGGCAGGCGGACTCTCAACCACTGCGCCACCAGGGAAGCCCAGCAATCTTATAGTAGGAAGATAGTGGTACTGGTTGTAATGATTCAGCAATAAAAGGAATAAACTATTGATACACCCAACAATATGGATGACTCTATAAGTAATTATGTTGAGGGGAAGAAGGCAGATAGGAAAGAGTACATACTGTCCATTCCATCCATATAAAATGCGGTGAAATGCAAGCAACTCTATAGTGATAGAAAGTGAACCATGGTTGCCTGGAGATGAGGTGGGTGGATTGTGGAAAGGAACAGGGGGTAAGGATTACAAAGGGGCAGGAAGAAACTTTTCACTGCATGATGAATTCGCAAGTGTGAACATATGGCAAAACTTATCAAATTATATACTCTATGGGCGTTTATTTTATATCAATTATACCTCAAAAAGCTTTTTTAGAAAGTGGGCAACATTAAAAATAGAAAAACAAACCACTTTGGAACCCCCAAGGAAAATGAGACCAATAACCATACCCCTTTCAAAAGATTATTGCAGTTATGAAACAAGTAACCCATATAGGGTGCTTAGAATTATTCCTGGCAGTAGTAACCCTCTTAAAATATTAGCAATTTTTTTCTTAGTATTGGATCAACGAAAGAATATATCTCTGAGAAGAATAGAGAGGGTACTTTCTGAATAAATTTTGCAGGTGACGATTGAGGGGTGGCTACTCCTCCTTGTTATAGACTGAATTGTATCCTCTCAAAACTCAGCATCGAATTCTTAACCTCTACTACCTCAGAATGTGACTGTATTTGAAGATGGGACCTTTAAAGAGGACCTTTAACTTTAATTAAGTTAAAATTGTTGGTCGTTAGTCTAATAGGACTGGTGTCCTCATAAGATGGGATTCAGACACAGAGAGACACCAGGAGTGTGCATGCACAGAGGAAAGGCCACATGAGGACAAAGAATTTGGCCATCTGCAAGCCAAGAAGATAAGGCCTTGGAAGAAACCAACCTTTCAGTACCTTGATCTTGGATTTCTAGCTTCTGGAACTGTGAGAAAACAAGCTTCTGTTGTTTGAGCTGCCCAGTCTGTGATACTTGGTCATGGCGGCCCTAGCAAACTAATATGCACCCCATACAAAAAGCCTCTTGCCGTAGCCCTTCCATATCTGCCAGGGCAACTACTAATCAACAGGCCTCTGTAGGGCATCCAGGTTTTCCTGTGCAGAGCAGCAGTGAAGTGTCACTCATCTCAGGGCACATTGTAATGACAAGCATCTAAACACAAACCAGACGCACACCCTGCAGCACCTACTTCAGTGCCCACCAGATTCCTACTGCTTAGTACCACTGTCAGGTGCAGCAGAGGCTTATATAATCAAGTGCTCTGTGCAGTAAGACATCAAAAAGGAAAAAAAAACCCAATGAAACTCACCGATTACTCACAGGGATTTTATTTCCTAGTTCGTTTATGGCACTTTTCATCTGAAAAATTTTATCTTGGAATGTAGAAGCTTAAATATCTTCAATGGAATTACTATGCATTTTCTAAGACTCTGGTGTTCTCCTTTGTAAAAAGAAAGACCTGTTCCTGCTCTCTACCTGAAGATACCATGTCCTCATTTATTTCCCTGCCTTTTAAACTTCTCTTTCTTTATAACAAGTCCCTTGAACACCCCTTACAAGTTTTCTTGATCATCAACCAGATTTTTCATCCTTTGAATGTTTGTTCTCTCCAACCCTCATATTAAACTGCCTGCAGTGTGACTCCATGAGTGATCTGTCATACATAGGCACAGAAACTCCTCAGAGACAGAGACGTGAGGTTTTATATCTCACACAGCCTCTGGGCACTAGGTGTTCTTGATATATCCCTGTAATGACTTTCCTTCCATAGAACTTCCAAGTTTTCACGTAAACCAAAACTAACTGGAAAAAAATCATAAATTTATTTATCAAACACATATTAGTGGATGGGGTTATAAAGTTGAATCAAAAGTATTGTTTGCTCTAAACGGGCTTTCAATCTAATAAAGGGACTCAAAAATGTAAATAAATATGTGTAAGAAAGCATTGTAGGTCTGGGTTAGAAGGTAGAAGGTAGAAGATAGAAATTGGAAGTATGGATGAGGTATTAGATAGCCACCAGGAGAGGTGGAACAGGGTCGGGGGCCGTTTTAGAGGAAGCGACCATGGAGCAGAGACTTGAAATACAAGGGTGTTTAAATGCAGACCCTCCTCCACCCCTAACTCTGATGTAGATGCCTCAAGACATGTGGGACAGGAGATTTTCCTTTTAAGGAACTTACTTAGGACCCACCTGGGCACATACTATGACATGGTGTCTGAATATTGTTAATATTGCTCACTCATGAACATGTATTGATCAGAGCTTTGAGAGTGACAGTGTGCTAAACTGAGCAAAATGTGTGGTTTATTTTTTATTTTTTTTAAGTTCTATTATGTGACCATGTTATACCAGCTTTCTGAAGCATATTCTAACCTTCATTGCAATTGGCTATCAATTCTCTTGAGACACTGACAATTTAGAAATATACCTTTTTTTTTTTTTTTGCGGTACGCGGTCCTCTCACTGTTGTGGCCTCTCCCGTTGCGGAGCACAGGCTCCGGACGCACAGGCCCAGCGGCCACGGCTCACGGGCACAGCCGCTCCGCGGCATGTGGGATCTTCCTGGACCGGGGCATGAACCCGTGTCCCCTGCATCGGCAGGCAGACTCTGAACCACTGCGCCACCAGGGAATCCCAGAAATATACCAGTTTGAAAGCAACCAGCTCCTGGCCTCTAGCTTTTTCCAGAA
The DNA here is from genome assembly GCF_005190385.1 of Monodon monoceros. Taxonomy (NCBI): domain Eukaryota; kingdom Metazoa; phylum Chordata; class Mammalia; order Artiodactyla; family Monodontidae; genus Monodon; species Monodon monoceros. Next base: position 72,215,942 of record NW_021703775.1, on the reverse strand, counting down.
GGCTCTTCTGACATTCAGTATTATCAGTGTTCTTCCTTCTGTTCAATTCCTAAATTCTAAAATATGCAGATTTGTAACATAGCAGTTAGCTGTTAACAACATACTGTTTTCTAAAGTTTGTTTGTTTGTTTTTATTAGTGTTACCCAAAGATAAGAAGAGCTCCTGGAGAACAGTGACTGTGTCTATCCCTTTAATTACCTTCAAAATGCCTGGCAAAATATGTGATACACAGTTGTCATTCTGGGTTAGGAAGAGGACACAGCCTCTGTCTTAGAAGGCCTTTACCAGCAGTGTGGCCAACAGCTCTTTGGCTGGTGCTTACTGTGGAAGGACAGGAGTGCTCTTAACTTTAAGAAAGATGATTCTCAAGATCCCTACAGTGGAGTGCTTTGGTGCCCATTTTATCCAAAGAAGGCATACAGAGTAGAAATGTTGCAGGTTTTGAAAGTAAAGAGGGGTTGAACTTAGAGCTAAACAATGGCATTTTCATAAAAAGAGTACATTTCCATGCTTATTGACATCCTCATCACCTCCATCAACCTCGCTTTTCCTCTAAGGTGGGCCATGTCACCCAGTTTACTGATTCGCTATTGTCAGACTTACTGATAAATGACCCTACCCACCTCCCTCACTTTTAGGCCAACAGAAAAGCAAAAGTAGGCATCAGTTGAGTTTCAGGTGCCTGCATCTTTGAATTGGCACATGGTACACACAGTACAGCTACATCCTCCTTACCTATTTACAAAAAAGGATATTCATTTCCTAGCTGAATACGGCACAGATCACAATTTTCAGTATCATTACTAATGAAGCGCACTGTCTTGCTTTGATTGTCATCTGAATGTGAGCAGCTAATTAGATTGATTGTCTATTTGATGCCTGCTGATTAGCTTATGAAAGCCCTCTGAATTCCTGACTTTGTCAGAAAATGCCCCTGACTTTATGATTACTGATTGATGCTCCAATTTCTGATTGCTGTGTGAATAGACACTTAATAGCTCTGTCACCTTGACAAGGGTTTTGGTATTCATCTGATGAGGAAAACAGAGCAGGGTGCTCTGTTTATCAATGTCTACCAAACATTTAAAGTTCTTTAGAGTGTGAAGACCACGAATCAGGGGCATCTGTGGCCTGGTGACAAGGCCATGTAACTAATGTCATGTGGTTAGCAAGAGTAATGAGAGAGGAGGAGGCTGGCAGGTGGCCCTGAGGCTCTGCTCTTCTCCAAGACCGGTTTCAGGACTAGGATTAATCTGTATGGCCCAGGAGTCATCTCTGTGATTTGACAGTTTACTTTCAAAAGTGAGTATGCAGAGTATGGCTGTAGGTTCTGATGCACTACCTCTGCCTCTTTTGATTTCACACTAAAATACATAGGAAGATACCAACAAAGATAAATTACTCATGGAAACACCAAAAACTTTGTCAACGAATAGTGACAGTTGACCTGTTGTTGGAATCTAGGAGAAGGTTTTCACTCTGTGGTATGTAAAACCAGACTGTGAGATGGAAACCCTGATTCAACTACATGCTGATTTTGCTTAAAGTAGTAGATATAAAGCCTCTTCAATCTTTCCCACTCTTTGTACCTGGATTCAGAATAGTAAGTTGTGCCCCAAGCAGAGAATCGGGTACCTTTCCCTCTGCTGTGGGCAAGTTGCTCTTTGGAAGAGGTCTAACATCTTGTTCATTGTCTTCCTAGCTAGCTATCTGCACCCAGCTGGAGAGTACAACATTCAGGCTCACAACTACCCTGTGGTACAGAGGTCTGAAAACATACTCCTTCCTGAGAGTAAATTTTTCAAGACAAGAGAAGAGGGCATCCATGCACTGGTTACCTAAAAGAGGTGGAGTGGGATGAAGAGGAGTGTGAGGACAACATGTAGGGGAAAGGGAGAATGGAAGAAAAAAATTGACTCCCTTCTTCTAAGGACTGTTGCTAGTGATGAGTCACCTTCCACTGTTTAATAGTTAGAAAATCCAAGCAGTAGTGAGGATCTTGCCATACTCTCCAAACTGGAGGCCAGGCACGGATAGAAGGTGCCAGTGTGTGCATATCCTGGGACCTAGGAAATCTTCTCTTGTGGTAACAAGCAAGAAGAAGGAGCAAGTGGACTAGGTTGAATCTGAAGGTGCCAAGGAATATGTGAAATGACATCTTGTGTGGATTTAATTCACATGCCCCAGGTTACTAATTTTAATGTAATCAAATCTGTTTTTTTTTTTTTTTTTTTTTTGTGGTACGCGGGCCTCTCACTGTTGTGGCCTCTCCTGTTGCGGAGCACAGGCTCCGGACGCACAGGCTCAGCGGCCATGGCTCACGGGCCCAGCCGCTCCGCGGCATGTGGGATCTTCCCAGACCGGGGCACGAACACGTGTCCCCTGCATCGGCAGGCAGACTCTCAACCACTGCGCCAACAGGGAAGCCCAAATCTTTTTTTTTTTCTTTAATTATGTTTTGCTTTTGGCCTAATGCTTTTCTATGTATTGTTTGAGACATTCTAAAGTCACAAAGACATTTTCAGTGATTTTCTGCTAAATATTTTAAAGTTTTGTCATTTACATTTAAGTTTCTAATTCATCAAGGTACAACTGAAAGTGTGGATTCACTTTCTTTTTTTAAATATGGAATACAATTTTCCCAACAAAATTAATTGAAAAATCTATTGAAGGGCAATGCCAGCTCTTTCATATGTCCTCTTTTCATATGTGTGTCTATTTTGTTTCTGGGTCTCTGCTGAGCATTTGATTAGAATTGCAGTGGAGCTATAGATCACTTTGGACAGAATCTTTGCACTATTTAGTCTTTCTATTCATGAATATGTCATTCTTCCTTACTTACATAGGTCTTTTATAATTTTTTAAATTAATTTTTATAAATTTTGATATAAAGGATTCATAATCTTTTGTTGGATTTATGCTTATGTACCTTATAGTTTAGTTGCAATTTTAAAAGGGGATCTTTTCAAAATTTACATTTTCGTTTGTTGCTGGTTTATAAAATTGCATCTAGAAACAAGTTATTAATGCTCTCTCGTATTAATACTAATGGTTTATCTATAGATTCTTTGGGGTTTTCTATGTAGGTAGCCATATGATCTGTGATAATAATACAATTTTTTTCCCTTCTCAAATTCTTATTCTTTCAGTTTATATATGTCTTACTGCAAAGTTAAAAAACTTGTCTGTTGAAAAGACAATAGTGGGTATTTTCTTCTTGTTTTTCTCCTACTTTTTAAAAGAAATGCTTTAATACTTCACTGTTAAGAATTATGTATATGCAATGGTTTTTAAGATAGTAAGGATATGGAAGTTTTCTTTTATTCATAGTTTGCTAACTATGTTTAACTATGAAGTCTGAGTATTAAATTTTTTGAATATATTTTCTGCAACTGAGATGATTATATATGGTTTTTTTTCTTTAATATGATTGTGAGGTAATTACATTAATAGTTTTTTAAAAAGTATATTCCTGGATACTCCCAATTTGATCATGATGTGTTATATTTTTTAATCTATTGCTGAATTTGGTATATATTTAGAAACTTGCATCTAGTTATGTGAATGAGATTAACTTGTAGATTTTCTTTCTTTCATTGTCCTTGTCTGGTTTTGATGTCAAGGTTCTACTACCCTCAAAAAAAAGTTGGGTAGTAGTATTTTTCTGTTCTTTAAAAATGTGCAGAGTCACAAAGGCATCTTTCTTTCTCATCTGTTCTTTGAAATTTTATTAGAAGTTTTCTCTAAACCCATGGAAGCCTGATGGTTTTATTTTGTGGGAAAATTTTTTATTTACTTGATTGAAGTTTGTTAATGTTTAAGGAAACTTTAGTATTTTAAATTTCCTTTTCAGTAAGATTTTGTAATTTGTATTTTCCTTAGAAAGACTTCACTGAACCTATATTTTCAATTTCTTTGGCACACAGGTTTCATAATAGACTGTTACCTTTTAAAATCTCTTGTTGCATCTGTAATTTCAATTCTAATATTAGTTATTTGGGTCTTCTTTCCTTTTGTTTTATGATCAGTTTTGACAGAGGTTTATCAATTTTTTTTATCCAAAGAACTTTAATTTTAAATGTCTCTTGCAAACAACATATGGAGGGACTTCTTCAAGTCCAGTTTGATGAATTTTGTGTCTTACATATAAACATTGAGCATTAATTTCATATGTGTGGATTTATATCTGCCATGTTATTTTGGGATCTCTCTGTCCCGCTTTTGCTGTTTCTCTTCGCTCTCTTATTTCATGGCTTTTTTTTTTACATTAAATTATTTTCCTTCTGATTTTATTATTTTTTCTGTGTATGCTTTATGGTATATATCATAGGGCATTGAATTTTATTCTTTTTCCTGTATATCTTATATATATTGTATCATATATTTTTTCTATATTTTACAGATTTGAGATTAATAAACACTATATTTTTCAAGTGGTCTCTGTATTAGTGTCCTACTGCTGCTATAACAAATTACCACACACAGTGGCTTAAAACAATATAAATTTATTATCTTACAGTTCTGGAGGTCAGAAGTCTGAAATGAGTCTCACTGGGTTAAAATCAACATGGCAGCAGGTCTGAGCTTCCTTTTGTATGCTTTAGGGACAAATCTGCTTCCTTGCCTTTTCTGGCTTCTAGAGATAGCCTGCATTCCTTGACTTATGGCCCACTTCCATCTTTAAAGACAGACATGGCTGGTAGTCTTTCCCACATTACATCACTCTAACGCCAACTCTTCTATTCACCTCTTCCACCTTTGAGGATGCATGTGTTTACATTGTGTCCACCTGGGTAATCCAGGATAATGTCCTATATTAAGCTCAGCTGATTAGCAATCTTAATTCCATCTGCTGCATCAATTCCTCTTTCATATGTAACATATTTACAGGTTCCTGGGATTAGAACATGGACATCTTTGGAAGGCCATTATTCTGCCTACCACCATCACCTTAGAAATTTCAGTATGCATATTTGACTTAAATTTAATATTAATCTCTTTCTCCCAAATAAGACAAGGTACTTAACAATTTGTAAACCTTTATCCATACCCTCTTTACATACAATTATTATTCAAGCCGTTAGTTCTATCTTGATTTTTCTACACCCAAATTAGAAGTCGTTGTTGTTGTTTTCTAAAGAAAATCATCATTTGGATGTGCCTATAATATGTGGCATTCATTCTTCACAATCCCTTCTTGCGTCTTAGATCTTTCTTCTGGTATCATGTTGTTCCTCCCTTTGTTTTCTCCTTTACATGTTCTGTTAATGAAGGTTTATTGTTAGTGTCCTCTCAGTTTTTGTTTGAAGGTATCTACTTCACTCTATATTTTTAGACATTATTTCTGGTTATATAAGTCTAGATTTAGGTTACTTTCTCACAGCAACTCTGGCTTTAATTTTTTTGCTGTTTAAAAGTTGGCTGTCAATCTAATTGTCCTTTTTCTAAAAGTAAACTATGTATATTTCATTTTTTATCCTTTATCTATTTGAGGTTCTACAGCTTCATTAAGATATATCCTGATTTAATTTGATATTGATTTCTTGTTCTTTATTCTGTTTGGGATTTGTTGATTGTCTAGAATTTAAGAATTATTGTCTTTAGTCTACTCCAGAAAATTCGTAACTACAATATCTTTAAGTATTGCTACTCACTTTTTTTTTTTTTTTTTTTGGTGTTCTCTCCTTGTTCTCTCATATGATATGTTGGGCCTTATTACTCTATATCTTCCCCTCAATTTTATATTTTTTCTTTCTTCATTTTTCTCAGCTTGGTTTTTGGATAATTCTTTCAGTTCTACTTTTTAGGTGATCTGGAAAATATGTGATACTTCTAATATCTGCAGCCATTTGGGGTTGATTTTATAGTTTGTTCATGTTTTTCTGCTGACTTTATTTGTATGTGAATTTTTTGTACACTTGTTTAATGATTCTTTTTTTTTTTTTTTTTTTGCCATACTGCACAGCGTACGAGATCTTAGTTCCCTGACCAGGGATCGAACCTGTGCCCCCTGCAGTGGAAGCGCAGAATCTTAACCACTGGACCGTCAGGGAAGTCCCAATGATTTCTTATTGTTAGTTCACATTTCTTGAAAAGTTATGGTTAACAAAGAATATCTGTTTGTTTCTGCTAGTTACTCAGTGGCCCAACCAAGTCAAGATCATTTGGCTTGGGGCCTCCCTGGTGGCGCAGTGGTTGAGAGTCTGCCTGCCGATGCAGGAGACACGGGTTTGTGCCCCGTTCCGGGAAGATCCCACATGCCGCGGAGCGGCTGGGCCCATGAGCCATGGCCGCTGAGCCTGTGCATCCGGAGCCTGTGCTCCACAATGGGAGAGGCCGCAACAGTGAGAGGCCCGCATACTGCAAAAAAAAGCAAAAAAAAAACCCAGATCATTTGCCTTACGGTTTTTCAGGCCACATGGGGAGTGTGAATAGCAGCCACATACCCATGTGACCCAGGTCTCTGGTTTAGGAATTCTCTGAATTACTTTTTCTTTTTCTCTCTGTTCCATACTTTCACAGCCAAGATCTATGAAGCAAGCTTTTTGCAGGAGGAATTTTTTGTTTCCATTTCACTGAGGGTGAGGGTATTGCCCTTTGGTGGTCTCAGATTTATTAGGGACTCCCTAATATAAGCTCTTTCCAGATATTGGGGCTCCAGGCTATGCCTCCTTTCTCTTATTTGATGTGGCTCATTAATATTCTGAATCTATTGTAGAAGTAGATCCAGAAAACTTGAAAACAGAGATTGGAACAGGTACTTGTACACCAGCATTCACTGGAGCATTATTCACAACAGCTAAAAGATAGAAACAACCCAAGTATCCATCAGCACATACACGGATAAACAAAATGTGGTACATACATATACATGGAATATTACTTAGCTTTAAAAAGGAATGAGGTTCTGACATATGCTACAACATGGATGATCCTTGAAAACAATATGCTAAGTGTAGTAAGTCAGTCACAGAAGGACATTGTTTGAGTCCACGTACAGGAAATGTCTAGAATGGGTGAATTCATAGAAGCAAGAAGTAGATTATAGGTTACCAGGAGCTGGAGAAGGGAGTAATGAGGAGTGGTTGCTTAATGGCTAAAAGAGTTTGTTTGGTATGATGGAAAAGATTTGGAAACAGATAGTGATTATGGTTGTACAACAGTGTGAATGTAATTAATGCCACTGGATTGTACACTTAAAACTGGTTAAAGTGGCATATTTTTAATTAAATAATTTATTAAAAGCTGAATTTAGGCCCTCACATGTTAGCAGAGGTCCTCAGCGCATTCTCTGACTCCAGTGCTAGTTCATAAATGGCTTTCAGCATTTCTGGCCTCTGAGTTTTGCCCTCTTTACCTCTGCCTCAGTATGTTTTAAAAATAAGTTTTAGTATATATATATATATATGTTTTATCCAATATTGAGGCACTCAGTTGAAACATATTTAGAAATACTCTTTCTCTGGAGATATTTAAGAATCAGAAAGCACACAAGCAATGGTGGAAGGGAAGGGAAGGAAGTATCTATTGTTTATACCAGGAGCAGACATCCAAATAGTGTTGGGTGAGTTTGCCTAGCCGCATCATTGAATCATGCCCCAACCCTTGTGCCTAGTCAGGATTCACGAGCATGACAGCTGCAGTTGACACCCACTCATCTCCAGCTGCATGCTGGTTATTCTGGCCCTTCAGAGAGAGATTGAAAATCCACTCTTTTGTTCCTCTCTTTTACTCAGTAATTATATTTACTTGCACAAAAGACTGAGTGAAGCCTAAGTCAGAGATTTGTATGGTGCGAGATGTCTCAGTCTGTTTTCTATCCCTAAATGGAAGATGAGGATTAATTTCTTTATTTCTCAAGGAAATCAGTGTGGATCCGTTGGCATGCTGCTAGCAAAAGTTCCTTGATCAGTTACATTTTTCACAATGTACAGACTGCCAACTGTTGTTACAGCAGTCTGAAAAGCACATTTTCTTGACTTTAGTGTCAGTTTGTGTTGACTTTAAATTTAGAGGGGGAAAAAAGCCATTAACCTCCAGAAATTATAGAAAAATAGTGTAGCTGTATGGTATGGCAAAGTAATGGATAAGCAATTATATGCAAATGAATGCAGATACTAGAGGTCTCAGAGTGCAGACTGTAACTTCTCAAATGAATCCCTTGCCATAATCTTGTTAATAGCAGAGCACATGTTGAATCCTAGGTGGCCTTTTAACATGTTAGTCAGCTGTAGTAGTATTAATAAGTCAGCCCAAACTATGTCTTTTACAATGTGTTCCTAGGAATAGCCAGTTGTGTGAGAAACCAGGGTGTTTTAAACAGACTGATTACATCCATTGATTGATGATTGGATTCAGAATAATTTTCTTTCCTTGGAAGAGAAAAAGTGACGTTATTGACCCTGTTCATTCAATCAAAATGGTAATGCAACATAAGCATGCCTGCTTGCAGAAGCAGCAAGGCAGGCGAGAGTCTAAATTATGCAGGGTCTGCCTCTGAGCTGTGTTTATGAATACAATTGATTGACATTGCCTATCGCCCCTCCCACACACATGCATCCACATGCACTTGTCTTATTATAGATAAACAAGACATTGGGATTGCAGAAATTGTTTTTACTCCATATTTCATTGGGAAGATAATTACTACCATTCTTTATTTGTGGTTAATGTGCCATTATGTGTGAAAGGGAAAAATGATTAAATGTAATGTATTTTATCAGAAGCACTCAGAGGTTATACTTGGTAAAGAAAGTTGATTACTCAAAATATCTGTCAAGAGGGTTTTGTGTTCTCTAGATCACTTAACATGCCTCTTTAATTACTGGATGTGTCATTGTACTCCATTTCCTCCATGTTTGACTAGCTTCTCAAGTATTGGCTCCTTAACCTCCCTCTCTGGTGCAGTTCAGTCCTTTGTGATCTCTTTCTTTTTTTTTTTAATAAATTAATTTATTTTATTTATATTGGCTGTGTTGGGTCTTCATTGCTGTGCGTGGGCTTTCTCTAGTTGTGGTGAGCGGGGGCTACTCTTCGTTGCAGTGCGCCGGCTTCTCATTGTGGTGGCTTCTCTTGTTGCAGAGCATGGACTCCAGTCACGCAGGCTTCAGTAGTTGTGGCTCGCGGGCTTAGTTGCTCTGCGGCATGTGGAATCTTCCCTGACCAGGGCTCGAATCCGTGTCCCCTGCATTAGCAGGCAGATTCTTAACTACCACACCACCAGAGAAGCCCGTGATCTCTTTCTTAATTAACACTCCCAAAGGTGCACAGAATCTAGAAGGCATGTTGCCATCTCCCTCCACAGACTCATGTTGTGTGGGTGGAGCTGGAGAGGGGAAATTTGCAATAGGATTGAATGGGGCCTGGGCTGAGAGCAAGATTCAAGAAATGTAAAAAAGTATGGATCAGAACTTAAAGCAAAACAATGTAGTGGGAAAGTGTTACTTTTTCTGCTTGTACACAGCTGGCCTTTCTTCTGGAAAATGTACCTTCTTCCTTCTAAGAAATTTTCTTCTTCCCGACCCATCATGTAGTTCCGGTGTGAAGACTACGTTTTTAATGACCTCACATTTTGGGCCACAAGGGTGGTAACCCCACTCACGTTGGAATCATGTTTCTCCAGATTTTTCACTCAATTTAGAAAGTGCAAGTGTCAGACCTTCTCTCCGTGGAGAATTTGAAGCATACATTTTGGAGGTATCAGTAGGCATGGTTTTGGTTGCATGGAGGAAGCCCACAGGAGAGAAAGAAACTGAGATACAGAGAGAAGGGGAGATGGAAAGAAATCCTGGGTGGTATTTGAGACCATTCAGTCATCTGCTTATCTCTGAGGCCCAGAGACACCCTCTACCTTTCTCAAAGCTTGTCTATTTTGTTGAAACTAATTTGTATTTGTATTTCTAGCACTCTCAGCCCCAAAGTCCTGACTAATAGCAAAAAAGGAAATTTTCTCTGGAAACTGAATTGTTAAATCAACTCTCAGTTTTTGTCATATTGCAAGGTTTTGAGAATTTTTCTTGATGCATAAAAATCCTTTTCGATTGCTGGACTTTGTAAAATTGGGTGGCCTAAACAGAATGATTGTTCGTTCCTTGTACATATTCCAATTATTGCATTTATAGCACACATAATTATTTGTTAACATCTATCTCTCCTACATATCTGTGAGCTTCATAAAGGGAGGGACCAGGTCTTATTCTTGACTCTGTAGCTTCAGATCCTATAACAGTTTTAGGTGCAACTTAAGCTTCAGAAATATTTGTTCAGTTGGGTTTGATTGAGCACTAGTGTCTCCTCAGGATTTTGCATTGTGCCTTGACTGAATTGCCAGGCATCTGTCTCTTTCCCTTTCCTAGGATCTCTCACTTCTAATGTCACTGAAGTTCCTCCTTAGTGTTCTGATTCCCAACCTGGGAGCTTTGGCTCTCAGAAATTTCCAGGAAGCCCAGACAGCTTTGTGGCTTTGAGAGAACTAGCTCCTTGACATTCTGTTCTGCTTCTTTTCAGAAACAAGGCATCAGATTTGTAAAACACCAGTGAAACTCCATATGTAAGAAATAATGTCAATCATGACTCATTTCATTTACCTGGTTGGACACTTTGGATGGCTTATCTCAGCAGGTTTCTATTCAAAGAACATCTGTTACTTTTTCTAAATTCCTGTAATGAAGCCAGCATTTAGTTGCAACTCCCTGAAAACCCCACAATTATTAAAATCACAAGCATATACCTCCTCCACTTAGCACTTACTTTGGAAACATATTTAGCATGAAACATTTCCTAAGTGCTTACTATACAGTTCACATGTTTTCTCATTGAATTCCTATTTTACAGAGAAGGGAACTGGTACTCAGAGGGGTCAAGTATTTTGCCCGAGGTCCATAAGGAGTATTTAGCAGAACAGGACTTGTAAAGGAGGCTGAACTTGGTCATGTTCAAATGCTTAGAATGTCCTTAGTCCTTGTCATTCATTCGGTTCTCAATGAATGATGCTAACCTGAATGATGCTAAAGTGAGCTAACCTAACTTCAAAATGTAGCTACCTTCTATTACACTATATCCTTTCAGAGAGAAGTAGCATGCCACTTAAATATTTGGGGGCATCTCTAAAACTCTTATTTGCATGGCTTCAAATAATGTTGATTGGATTTGCACATGCTAATTTGCCATTTTCAATATTGAATTTAAATTCCAGTGTTAGTGGTATTCTGTAAAAAATATAGCTCCTTGTCTTTGTGCAAGATTTTATCTGGGTACCTCATTCTACATTCATCAAAATAGGTTAATGGTGGGGTTTGAGGGCAGAAACCACTGTTGCTTATTCATTTTTTGTAAGTATACAAATCAGTGATATTTATTGAATTTATGGAGTTGTGCAGCTGTCGCTTTGATCCAGTTATATAACATTTCATCACTCTAAAAATTCTCCATGAGCTCATTTGCAGTCATTCTCCCCTGCAAAGAGTATCCCTGTCAGACGCAAACATTGATCTGCTTTCTGTCTCTGTAAAGTTACCTTTTTTAGACATTTCATATAAATGAAACCCTACAATTTGTAGTCTTTGGTGCCTGGCTCCTTTCACTTACTGTAATGCTTTTAAAGATTATACATGTCACAACATATATCAGTATTTCATTCCTTTATATTACTAAATAACTTATTGTATGGATATATACCACATTTTATTATACTATCCATTTAACATTTGATGGATACTTGGATTGTTCAGTTTTGGGCCATTATAAAAAATGCTTCTATGAACATTTGTGTATAAAATCATTTTAGGTATGTTTTCATTTTTCTATGGTAGATTACTAAGAGTGGAATTGCTGGGTCATATGGTAAGTTTGTGTTTCATTTTTTAAGAAATTGCCAAACGGATTTCCAAACTAGCTATGCCACTTTACATTCCTACCAGCAATGTGTGAGGTAGAAAGTTTCTCTACAACTTTTTTAAAACTTAGTGTGGTCGGACATTTTTGATTATAATCACTCTTGTAGGTGTGTAGTGGTATTTGATTGTAGGTTTAACTTAGTTCCTAAGGAATGTGTAGCAACTTTTAATGTACTTACTAGCCTTTTGCATGTGTTCTCTGGTTTATAAAGTACAAGTTTTTTATCAATTTTAGATAACTTTATTTTTGAGTTGTCATACAGCATTACGCTATACAATATTATGCTATTATTAAATTCTGTATTTTACACTATGTTATATAATTCCTATTATGGATTGAAGTCCTTTATCAGATACATATTTCCCAAATATTTTCTTCCAGTCTGTGCCTTGTCATTTCATTTTCTTAATGGTGTCTTTTGAAATGTTAATGTTTCTCATTTTAATGAAGTATAATTTATTACACATATTTATATATTATAACTTATATATAATATTTATTATATTGTATTTATTTTATATAATAAAATAATGAATTATATATTATATAAAATCATAAATTATATTAGTTATATAATAAAATAATAATGGATATATAATATTATATATTATAAATTATTTTTACTTTACATGCATGTATATTTAGGTCTCTAGCCTTTGGTTTTGTATCTAATAACTCTTTGCCTAACCTAAAATCTTGAAATTTTACTCTTATGTTCTCTTTGAAGAGTTTTAATGGTTTTAACACTTACATTTAGGTCTCTGATTGATTCTGAGTACCTTTTTGGTAAGCATCTAAATTCATCCTTTTGCATGTGGCTAACTAAGTATACTAGTATAATTTGTTTAAAAGAGAATTGAATTGGCTTTGTCAAAAAAATTGACCATAAACATAAAGATTTACTTTTGGGCTCTCATTTCAGTTTCTTTGATCTATTTGCTTATTCTTATGACAATACCACACTGTCCGCTTTACTGTTGGTTTATAGTAAATACTGAAATATAGTAGTTTATGCCCTTCAAATTTGTTGTTCTTTTCAAAAATTGTTTTGGCTATTCTGTCTTTGCATTTTAAATTTAGCTTGATATTTTATATAAAAAATCTTGGAGGGATTTGGACAAGGTTTTGTTAAATTTATACATCAATGGTGGGGGAACTGCATCAATTTGGGGAAAAATATTTCAATCCATGAACATGGTATGTGTCCTCATTAAAATTTGTTCCAGCAATGTTTTGTGGTATTCAACATAAAATCTTGTACATCTTGTGTTAATTTTTTTTCAATGCATATTATTCTTTTTGATGCTATTCTGAGTAGAATTGTTTTCTTGATTTTATTTTTTGATTGCTCACTGCTAGTATATAGAATTCAGTTAATTTTAGGTATTAATCTTGTATCTTATGACCTTGCTAAACTCATTTATTCATTCTAGTAAGTTTTGTGTGGTGGGGAAGGGCATTCCTTAGGATCCTTTACTATATGGATTATATCATCTGCAAATAGTTTTATTTCCTCAGATTTGATTTCCTTTCCTCTCCCCCTTTCCTTCTCCCCTTTTCCTCTCCCCCTTCCCCTCCCCCTCCCCCTCCTCTTTCTTCTCACCTTAATGTATTAGCTAACGTCACCAGTACAATGTTCAAAAGAGATGAAGAGAACAGAGCAGAACACATTTGTCTTTTTCCTCATATTTGGGGGAAAACATTAAGTCTTCCACCATTAAGTATAATTTTAAATGTTAAGTTTTTTTTGTTGTTTTTTGGGTTTCTTTTGTATTTTAAGAAAGATACCATCTATTCCTAGTTTGTAGTGAAATATTACTATGAAAGGGTGTTGAAATTTTTTCACAAGCTCTTTGCATCTAATGGGATTCTCATGTGGATTTTGTCCTTTCTTTCATTAATGTGGTATATTACCGTAATTGATTTTCAGATATTTAACCAACCTTTCATTCCTGGTATAAATTATACTTGGTCATGATGTATAATCCTTACTAAATGCTGCTGAATTCAGTGTTTAATATTTTGTTAAGGATGTGTATGCATGTTTATTCATGATGACTATTGGTCTGTAGTATTCCTTTCTTGATGTCTTTGTAAGTTTATGTTGTCATGCTAATACTGGTCTTATGTAATGACTTTAGAAGTATTACTTTCCATTATATTTTATGGAAAAACTTGTGAAGGAATGGTATTATTTCTTCTTTAAACATTTGGTATAATTCATCAGTTAAACCACTCATGCCTAAAATTTTCTCTGTGAGAATATTTTAAATTACTGTTTCAATTTCCTTACATTTTATAGGTCTATTCATATTCTATTTCTTCTTTTTCTGAGTGAATTTTGGTAACGTTTATCTTTTAAGAAATTTGTCCTTATTTTCTGATTTGTCTAATTTGTTGGCATTCAGTTAAGCTAATATTTCCTTATAAACCTCTTAATTTCTGTAGGGAAGGTAATGATGCTCTTTTTTCATTACTAATTTTGATACTTTACTTTTGTTTAATTTTCTTCTTAGTCTACCTAAGGGTACAATAGTCTGCTAAATCTCAAACTCCTAATTTATCCCTTCCCCAACCCCTTTCCCCTGCAGTAACCATGAGTTTGTTTTCTAAGTCCGTGAGTCTATTTTTCTTTTGTAAATAAATTCATTTGTATCATATTTTAGATTCCACATATAAGTGATATCATATGATATTTGTCTTTCTCTGTCTGACTTACTTCACTAAACATGATAATCTCTAGGTCCATCCACGTTGCTGCAAATGGCATTATTTCATTCTTTTGATGGCTGAGTAATATTCCAGTGTGTGTGTGTGTGTGTGTGTGTGTGTGTGTGTGTGTGTGTGTACCACATCTTCTTTATCCATTCATCTGTTGATGGACATTTAGGTTGCTTCCATGTCTTGGCTATTATAAATAGTACTGCTATGAACACTGGGGTGTGTGTATCTTTTCAAATTAGAGCTTTCTCCAGTTATATGCCTAGGAATGGGATTTCTGGATCCTATGGTAACCTTATTTTTAGTTTTCTAAGGAACCTCCATACTGTTCTCCATAGTGGCTCTATCAATTTACATTCCCACCAACAGTGCAAGAGGGTTCCCTTTTCTCCACACCCTCTCCAGCATTTATTCTTTGTAGATTTTATGATGATGGCCATTCTGACCAGTGTGAGATGATACCTCATTGTAGTTTTGATTTTCATTTCTCTAATAATTAGTGATGCTGAGCATCTTTTCATGTACTTTTTGGCCATCTGTATGTCTTCTTTGGAGAAATGTCTATTTAGATCTTCCCCCAATTTTTTGATTGGGTTATTTGTGTTTTTGATATTGAGTTACCTGAGCTGTTTGTATATTTTGGAGATCAAACCCTTGTCAGTTGCATCATTTGCAAATATTTTCTCCCAGTCCATATGTTATCTTTTTGTTTTGTTTATGGTTTCTTTTGCTGTGCAAAAGCTTTTAAGTTTAATTAGGTCCCATTTGTTTATTTTGCTTTTATTTCTACTGCCTTTGGAGACTGACCTGCAGAAACATTGGTACGGTTTATCTCAGAGAATGTTTTGCCTATGTTCTCTTCTAGGAGTTTTATGGTGTCATTTCTTATATGTAAGTACTTAAGCCATTTTGAGTTTATTTTTGTAATGGTGTGAGGGAGTGTTCTGACTTCACTGATTTACTTGTGGGCTGTCCAGCATTCCCAACACCACTTGCTGAAGAGGCTGCCTTTTCTCTGTTGTATATTCTTAACTCCTCTGTCAAAGATTAATTGACAGTAGGTGTGTGGCTTTATTTCTGGGCTCTGTATTCTGTACCATTGATCCATATGTCTATTTTTGTGCCAATCCCATGCTGTTTTGATTACTGTAGCTTTGTAGTATTGTCTGAAGTTTGGGAGGGTGTTATGCCTCCAGCTTTCTTCTTTTCCCTCAGGATTGTTTACTATCTTTTTCTAAAGTGAATATTTTACAACTGTCATTTTAATTCCTATGTTGATGTTTTACTATACATTTTAAATTATTCACTTAGTA
The DNA here is from genome assembly GCF_005190385.1 of Monodon monoceros. Classification (NCBI taxonomy): domain Eukaryota; kingdom Metazoa; phylum Chordata; class Mammalia; order Artiodactyla; family Monodontidae; genus Monodon; species Monodon monoceros. The sequence goes on along the minus strand of NW_021703775.1, from coordinate 72,200,012 downwards.
ATTGCTCTCAGAATTACAATATATATTTTGAACATATCCCAGTCTACTTCAAAATAATACTAACTTTTTAAAAACATTTTTATTGGAGTATAATTGCATTAAAATATTGTGTTAGTTTCTTTTTTTTGAGTTTTTGAATTTTACTTTATTTTTTTTATAGAGCAGGTGCTTATTAGTTATCTATTTTATACATATTAGTGTATATTTGTCAATCTGTTGTGTTAGTTTCTGCTGTATAACAGAGAATCAGCTATATGTACACATATATCCCCATATCTCCTCCCTCTTGTGTCTCCCTCCCTATCCCACCCCTCTAGGTGGTCACAAAGCTATGTGGCTGCTTCCCACTAGCTATCTATTTAGGTAGTATATATAAGTCCATGCCACTCTGTCACTTCATCCCAGCTTACCCTTCCCCCTCCCTGTGTCCTCAAGTTCATTCTCTACATCTGCGTCTTTATTCCTATCCTGCCCCTAGGTTCTTCAGAACCTTTTTTATTTCTTTTCTATTTAGATTCCATATGTATGTGTTAGCATAGGATATTTGTTTTTCTCTTTCTGAATTACTTCACACTGTATGACCTAGGTCCATCCACCTCACTAAAAATAAGTCAGTTTCTTTTCTTTTTATGGTTGAGTAATACTCCATTGGATATATATGCCATATCTTCTTTATCCATTCATCTACCGATGGACACTTAGGTTGCTTCCATGTCATGGCTATTGTAAATAGTGCTGCAATGAACATTTTGGTACATGACTCTTTTTGAATGATGGTTTTCTCAGGGTATATGCCCAGTAGTGGGATTGCTGGGTCATATGGTAATTCTATTTGTAGTTTTTTAAGGAACCTGCATACTGTTCTCCATAGTGGCTGTATCAATTTACATTCCCACCAGCAGTGCAAGAGGATTCCCTTTTCTCCACACCTCTCCAGCATTTATTGTTTGTAGATATTGTGATAATGGCCATTCTGACTGGTGTGAGGTGATACCTCATTGTAGTTTTGATTTGCATTTCTCTAATGATTAGTGATGTTAGAGCATCCTTTCATGTGTTTGTTGGCAATCTGTATATCTTCTTTGGAGAAATATCTATTTAGGTCTTCTGCCCATTTCTAGATTGGGTTGTCTATTTTTTATATATTGAGCTGCATAAGCTGCTTGTATATTTTAGAGATTAATCCTTACTCAGTTGCTTCGTTTGCAAATATTTTCTCCCATTCTGAGGGTTGTCTTTTGGTCTTGTTTATGGTTTCCTTTGCTGTGCAAAAGCTTTTAAGTTTCATTAGGTCCCATTTGTTTATTTTTGTTTTTATTTCCCTTTCTCTAGGAAGTGGGTCTAAAAGGATGTTGCTGTGATTTATGTCATAGAGTGTTCTGCCTATGTTTTCCTCTAAGAGTTTTATAGTGTCTGGCATTACATTTAGGTCTGTAATCAATTTTGAGTTTATTTTTGTGTGTGGTGTTAAGGAGTATTATAATTTTATTCTTTTACATGTAGCTGTCCAGTTTTTCCAGCACCACTTATTGAAGAGGCTGTCTTTTCTCCACTGTACATTCCTGCCTCCTTTATCAAAGATAAGGTGACCATATGTGCGTAGGTTTATCTCTGGGCTTTCTATCCTGTTCCATTGATCTATATTTCTGTTTTTGTGCCAGTACTATACTGTTTTGATTACTGTAGATTTGTAGTATAGTCTGAACTCAGGGAGCCTGATTCCTCCAGCTCCATTTTTCTTTCTCAAGATTGCTTTTGCTATTTGGGGTCTTTTGTGTTTCCATACAAATTGTGAAACTTTTTGTTCTAGTTCTGTGGAAAATGCCATTGGTAGATTGATAGGGATTGCATTGAATCTGTAGATTGCTTTGGGTAGTAGAGTCATTTTCACAATGTTGATTCTCCCAATCCAAGAACATGGTATATCACTCCATCTGTTTGTGTTGTCTTTAATTTCTTTCATCAGTGTCTTATACTTTTGTGCATACAGGTCTTTGGTCTCTGTAGGTAGGTTTATTCCTAGGTATTTTATTCTTTTTGTTGCAGTGGTAAATGGGAGTGTTTCCTTAATTTCTCTTTCAGATTTTTCATCATCAGTGTATAGGAATGCAAGAGATTTCTGTGCATTAATTTTGTATCATGCTACTTTACCAGATTCCCTGATTAGCTCTAGTAGTTTTCTGGTAGCATCTTTAAGATTCCCTATGCATAGTATCATGTCATCTGCAAAGAGTGACAGTTTTACTTCTTCTTTTCTGATTTGGATTCCTTTTATTTCTTTTTCTTCTCTGATTGCTGTGGTTAAAACTTTGAAAACTATGCTGAATGATGGTGGTGAGAGTGGTCAACCTTGTCTTGTTCCTGATCTTAGTGGAAATGGTTTCAGTTTTTCACTATTGAGAACGATGTCGGCTGTGGTTTGTCATATATGGCCTTTATTATGTTGAGGTAAGTTCCCTCTATGCCTACTTTCTGGAGAGTTTTATTATAAATGGGTGTTGAATTTTGTCGAAAGCTTTCTCTGCGTCTGTTGAGATGATCATATGGTTTTTATCCTTCAATTTGTTAATATGGTGTATCACATGGATGTATTTGCATATACTGAAGAATCCTTGCATTCCTGGGATATACCCCACTTGATCATGGTCTATGATCCTTTTAATGTGCTGTTGGATTCTGTTTGCTAGTATTTTGTTGAGGATTTTTGCATCCATGTTCATCAGTGGTATTGGTGTGTAGTTTTCTTTTTTTGTGACATCTTTGTCTGGTTTTGGTATCAGCGTGATGGAGGCCTAACAGAATGAGTTTGGGAGTGTTCCTCCCTCTGCTATATTTTGGAAGAGTTTGAGAATGATAGGTGTTAGCTCTTCTCTAAATCTTTGATAGAATTCACCTGTGAAGCCATCTGGTCCTGGGCTTTTGTTTGTTGGAAGATTTTTAATCACAGTCTCAATTTCAGTGCTTGCGATTGGTCTGTTTATATTTTCTCTTTCCTCCTGGTTCAGTTTCGGAAGGTTGTGCTTTTCTAACAATTTGTCCATTTCTTCCAGGTTGTCCATTTTATTAGCATATAGTTGCTTTTAGTAATCTCTCATGATCCTTTGTATTTCTGCAGTGTCAGTTGTTACGTCTCCTTTTTCATTTCTAATTCTGTTGATTTCAGTCTTCTCCCTTTTTTCTTGATGAGTCTTGCTAATGGTTTATCAATTTTGTTTATCTTCTCAAAGAACCAGCTTTTAGTTTTATTGATCTTTGCTATCGTTTCCTTCATTTATTTTTCATTTATTTCTGATCTGATCTTTATGATTTCTTTCTCTGGTGATTTTTTGTTCTTCTTTCTCTAATTACTTTAGCTGTAAAGTTAGGTTGTTTATTTGAGATTTTCCTTGTTTCTTGAGGTAGGATTGTATTGCTATAAACCTCCCTCTTTGAACTGCTTTTGCTGCATCCCATAGGTTTTGGGTGGTCATGTTTTCATTGTCATTTGTTTCTAGGTATTTTTTGATTGCCTCTTTGATTTCTTCAGTGATATTTTGGTTATTTAGTAGTGTACTGTTTAGCCTCCATGTGTTTGTATTTTTTACAGTTTTTTTTTTTTCTGTAATTGATATCTAGTCTCATAGTGTTGTGCTTGGAGAAGACACTTGATATGAATTCAATTTTCTTAAGTTTACCAAGGCTTGATTTGTGGCCCAAGGTATGATCTATCCTGGAAAATGTTCCATTAGCACTTAAGAAGAAAGTGTATTCTGTTGTTTTTGGATGGAATGTCCTATAAATATCAATTAAGTCCATCTTGTTTAATGTGTCACTTAAAACTTGTGCCTCCTTATTTGTTTCCATTTTGGATGATCTGTCCATTGGTGAAAGTGGGGTGTTAAAGTCCCCTACTAGGATTGTGTTACTGTCTATTTCCCCTATTATGGCTGTTAGCATTTGCCTTATGTATTGAGGTCCTCCTGTGCTGGGTGCACAAAGATTTACAATTGTTATGTCTTCTTGTTGGATTAATCCCTTGATCATTATGTGGTATCATTCTGTGACTCTTGTAATTGTCTTTATTTTAAGGTCTGTTTTGTCTGATATGAGAATTGCTACTCCAGCTTTATTTTGATTTCCATTTCCATGGAATGTCTTTTTCCATCCCCTCACTTTCATTCTGTATGTATCCCGATGTCTGAAGTGGGTCTCTTGTAGACAGCATATATATGGGTCTTGTTTTTGTATCCATTCAGCCAGTCTATGTCTTTTGGTTGCAGCATTGAATCCATTCACGTTTAAGGTAATTATCGATACGTATGTTCCTATTACCATTTTCTTAATGGTTTTGGGCTTGCTTTTGTAGGTCTTTTCCTTCTCTTGTGTTTCCTGCCTAGAGAAGTTCCTTTAGCATTTGTTGTAAATCTGGTTTGGTGGTGGAGAATTCTCTTAACTTTCGCTTGTCTGTAAAGTTTTAGTTTCTCTGTCAAATCTGAATGAGATCCTTGCTGGGTAGAGTAATCTTGGTTGTAGGTTTTTCTCTTTCATCACTGTAAATATATCCTGCCACTCCCTTCTGACTTGCAGAGTTTCTGCTGAAAGATCAGCTGTTAACCTGAGCTCTTAACCTTTTGGGGATTCCCCTGTATGTTATTTGTTGCTTTATCCTTGCTGCTTTTAATTTTTTTCTTTGAATTTTATTTTTGATAGTTTGATTAATATGTGTCTTGGTGTGTTTCTCCTTGGATTTATCCTGTATGGGACTCTCTGCACTTCCTGGACTTGATTGACTATTTTCTTCCCCATATTAGGGAAGTTTTCAACTATAATCTCTTCAGATGATTTCTCAGCCCGCTTCCTTTTCTCTTCTTCTTCTGGGACCCCTATAATTCGAATGTTGGTGCATTTATTATTGTCCCAGAGCTCTCTGAGACGGTCCTCAATTCTTTTCATTCTTTTTCCTTTATTCTGCTCTGCGGTAGTTATTTCCACTATTTTATCTTCCAGGTCACTTATCCTTTTTTCTGTCTCAGTTATTCTGCTATTGATTCCTTTTAGAGAATATTTGATTTCATTTATTGTGTTGTTTTTCACTGTTTGTTTGCTCTTTAATTCTTCTAGGTCCTTGTTAACTGTTTCTTGCATTTTGTCTATTCTATTTCCAAGATTTTGGATCATCTTTACTATCATTATTCTGAATTCTTTTTCAGGTAGACTGCGTATTTCCTCTTTATTTTTTGGTCTGGTGGGTTTTTACTTTGCTCCTTCATCTGCTGCGTATTTCTCTGTCTTCTCATTTTGTTTAACTTACTGTGTTTGGGGTCTCCTTTTTGCAGGCTGAAGGTTCATAGTTCCTGCTATTTTTGGTGTCTGCCCCTAGTGGGTGAGGTTGGTTCAGTGGCTTGTGTAGGCTTCCTAATGGAGGGCAGTGGTTCCTGTGTTCTAGTGGATGAGGCTGGATCTTGTCCTTCTGGTGTGCAGGACTGCATCCGGTGGTGTGTTTGGGGGTGTCTTTGAACTTATTATGATTTTATGCAGCCTCTCTGCTAACGGGTGGGGTTGTGTTCCTCTCTTGCTAGTAGTTTGGCTTGGGGTGTCCAGCACTGGAGCTTGCTGGTCATTGAGTGGAGCTTGGTCTTAGCATTGAAGTGGAGATCTCTTAGAGAGCTCTCCCTGATTGATATTATGTGGGGCCAGGAGGTGTCTGGTGGTCTAATATCCTGAACTCTGCTCTCCCACCTCAGAGACTCAGGCCTGACACCCGGCTGGAGCACCAAGACCCTGTCAGCCACATGGCTCAGAAGAAAAGGGAGAAAAAAAAAAAGGAGAAAAATAAATAAAGTTATTAAAATTAAAAAAATTGTTAAAATAAAAATGATAAAGTAATAAAAAAGGGAGCAACCAAACCGATACACAAATCCACCAATGATAGCAAATGCTAAAAATTAAACTAAGATAAAGTTAAAAATCAGAAATTAATCAGCCACATACAGCAAACCCCACATCTGCATTGTACCCAAAGTCCACTGCCTCAATTTTGGGATGATTCCTTGTCTATTCAGGTATTCCCCAGGTGCAGGGTACATCAAGTTGATTGTGGAGATGTAATCTACTGCTCCTGAGGCTGCACGGAGAAATTTCCCTTTCTCTTCTTTTTTCACAAAGCTTCTGGAGTTCAGCTTTGGTTTTGACCCTGCTTCTGTGTGTAGGTCGCCTGAGGGCATCTATTCCCTTCCCAGAACAAGGGGGTTAAAGCAGCGGCTGATTAGGGGGCTCTGGCTCACTAAGGCTGGAGGGGGGGAGGGGTATGGAATGCGGGGTGAGCCTGCGATGGCAGAGGCCAGCATGACGTTGCACCAGCCTGAGGCACGCCATGCCTTCTCCCGGAGAAGTTGTCCCTGGATCACGGGACCCTGGCTGTGGCGGGCCTCACAGGCTCCTGGGAGGGGAGGTGTGGTTAGTGACCTGTGCTTACACACAGGATTCTTGGTGGCTGCAGCAGCAGTGTTAGCATTTCATGCCCATCTCTGGTGTCCACACTGATAGCCTCTGCTCTCTCAGGTCTCTGGAGCTTGTTTAGGCCGTGCTGTGAATCTCCTCTCCTAGCGCACCGCAAAACAATGGTCTCTTGCCTCTTAGGCAGTTCCAGACTTTTTCCCGGACTCCCTCCGGCTAGCTGTCACGCACTAGCCCCTTCAGGCTGTGTTCACGCAGCCAACCCCAGTCTTCTCCCTGGGGTCTGAACTCCAAAGCCTGAGCCTCAGCTCCCAGCCCCACCTGTCCCAGCGGGTGAGCAGACAAGCCTCTAGGGCTAGTGAGTGCTGGTCAGCACTGGCCCTCTGTGTGGGAATCTCTCTGCTTTGCCCTCTGCACCACTGTTCCACTGTTGCTGCGCTCTCCTCCGTGGCTCCAAAGCTTCCCCCCCGCCCCCACCCTTCTCCACCAGTGAAGGGGCTTCCTAGTGTGTAGAGACTTTTCCTCCTTCACAGCTCCCTCCCAGAGGGGCAGGTCCCGTCCCTAGTCTTTTGTCTCTGTTGTTTCTTTTTTCCTTTTCCACTACCCAGGTACGTGGTGAGTTTCTTGCGTTTTGGGAAGTCTGAGGTCTTCTGCCAGCATTCAGTAGGTGTTCTGTGGAGGTTGTTCCACATGTAGATGTATTTTGGATGTATTTGTGGGGAGGAAGGTGATCTTCATGTCTTACTCCTCTGCCATCTTGAAGGTCCTTCTCCAATAATAGTAACTTAATTGTAGTAAAATATAGAATGTCTGCTACAATATATCTCCTTTCATCCCTCTTTTGTGCTAATATTTCTATATATGTTATGTTATATAACACACAAAAATATATGTTGTCATATATTATAAACACAAAAAACACTGTTATATTTTTTGCTTTTATTCAATCTTTTTGTCTTTTAAAATTTTAAGAGAAAAAATGCTAAAACATATATTTGTAGAGCAAAGCATTTACCATTTCCAGTGCTCTTCTTCTTTCAGATTTGAGCTACACTCTGATGTCACTTCCTTTCAGCTTGAAAGATTTCCTTTTGTATTTTTGGTGATTTAAGTCTGCTAGGAATGGATTTTTCTCTCAGGTGTTGTATGTCTCTGAATATATTTATTTCAGCTTCATATTGGAATGATAATTTTGTTTCATATAGAATATTTGGTTTATATACAGGCATACCTCGCTTTATTGGTCTTTGCTTCATGATATTTTGAAGAGACTGTGCTTTTTACAAATTGAATGTTTGTGGCAACCCTGTTATGAGCAAGTCTGTTGGCACTATTTTTCCAACAGCATTTGTTCGCTTCATGTCTCTGTGTCACATTTTGGTAATTCTTGCAATATTTCAAACTTTTTCATTATTGTTAAATGTGTTATGGTAATCTGTGATCAGTGATCTTTCATGTTACTTTTATAATTGTCTGGGGAGCCATGAACCATACCAGCATAAGATGGCAAACATAGTCAGTAAATATTGTTTGTGTTCTGCCTGCTCCACTGACCAGTTGTATCCCCATCTTGCTCCCTCTCCTCAGGCCTCTAATACCTGAGGCCCAACATTATTGAAATTAGACCAGTTAATAACCCTACAGTGAATGGCCTCTAAGTGTTCAAGTGAAAGGAAGAGTTGTATGTGTCTCACTTTAAATCAAATGCTAGAAATGATTAAACTTAGTGAGGAAGGAAGGTCAAAAGCTGAGATAGGCCAAAAGGTAGGCCTCTTGTGCCAAACAGACAAGTTGTGAATGCACAGGAAAAGTTCTTAAGGGAAATTAAACATGCTACTCCAGTGAACACACGAATGATAAGAAACAACCTTATTGCTGATATAGAGAAAGTTCTAGTGGTCTGGATAGAAGATCAAACCAGCCACAATATTCCCTTAAGCCAAAGCCTCATCCAGAGCGAGGCCCTAACTATCTGCAATTCTGTGCAGGCTGAGAGAGGTGAGGAAGCTGCAGAGGAAAAGACTGAAGCCAGCGGAGGTTAGTTCATGAGGTCTAAGGAAAGAAGCTGTTCTGATAACATAAACTGTAAGGTGGAGCATCAAGTGCTGATGTAGAGGCTGCAACAAGTTATCCAGAAGACCTAGCTTAGATAATGAATGAAGGTGGCTCCACTAAACAACAGATTTTCAGTGTAAATGAAACAACCGTATACTGGAAGAGGATACCATCTAGGACTTTCATAACTAGAGAGAATTCAGTGCCTGACTTCAAAGCTTCTGGATAGCCCCTGACTGTCTTGTTAGGGGCTAATGCAGCTGGTGACTGTAATTGAAGCCAGTGCTCATTTACCATTCTAAAATTACTGGTGCCCTTAAGAATGATGCGAACTCTCCTCTGCCTGTGTTCTATAAACAGAACAACAAAACTTAGGTGGCAGCACATCTGTTTACAGCATGGTTTACTGATACTCTAAGCTCACTGTTGAGACCTACTGCTTAGAGAAAGAAGGTTCCTTTTGAACTATTACTGTTCATTGGCAATGCACCTAGTTACCCAAGAGCTCTGATGGAGATGTAAGAGATTCATGCTGTTTTCATGCTTGCTAACACAACATCCATTCTGCAGCCCATGGATCAAGAGTCATTTCAACTTTCTGGTATTATTATTTAAGAAATACATTTTATAAAGATATAGCTGCCATAGAGTGTGGTTCCTCTGATGGATCTGGGCAAAGTAAATCGAAAACCTTCTGGAAAGGATTTCCAACCCTCATGAATGACTTTGAGGGGTTTAAGACTCAGTGGAGGAAGCAACTGCAGAAATAGTGGAAATAGCAAGAGAACTAGAATTAAAAGTGGAACCTGAAAATGTGACTGGATTGCTGCAATCTCATGATAAAACTTGAATGGGTGAGGAGTTGCTTCTTATGGATAAGCAAAGAAAGTGTTTTCTTTTTTTTTCTTTTTCTTTTTTTCCCCATAATGGGCTTCAGGCCTTCACCTCCCCTCCCCGCCCCTCCCACCCCACCCTACCCCTCCCCTCCTCCCACAGAAATCACATCCCTTTCTCCAGACTCCACACTTCAGCTTGATTTCCAGCAGATCTTTACCCTGCCAGTTTGTAATTCAGGACTAATTAGGTGATTGCTTTCATTTATGGTAGCAGTTGGGGGGGGGGGAATGAAACGGCTTTGCCCCATTCCTTTTTTTTTTTTTTTTTAATTTTATTTATTTTTTTATACAGCAGGTTCTTATTAGTCATCAATTTTATACTCATCAGTGTATACATGTCAATCCCAATCGCCCAATTCAGCACACCACCATCGCCACCCCCCCGTGGCTTTCCCCCCTTGGTGTCCATACGTTTGTTCTCTACACCCGTGTCTCAACTTCTGCCCTGTAAACCGGTTCATCTGTACCATTTTTCTAGGTTCCACATACATGTGTTAATATACGATATTTGTTTTTCTCTTTCTGACTTACTTCACTCTGTATAACAGTCTCTAGATCCATCCACGTCTCAACAAATGACTCAATTTCGTTCCTTTTTATGGCTGAGTAATATTCCATTGTATATATGTAACACATCTTCTTTATCCATTCGTCTGTTGATGGGCATTTAGGTTGCTTCCATGACCTGGCTATTGTAAATAGTGCTGCAATGAACATTGGAGTGCATGTGTCTTTTTGAATTATGGTTTTCTCTGGGTATATGGCCAGTAGTGGGATTGCTGGGTCATATGGTAATTCTATTTTTAGATTTTTAAGGAACCTGCATACTGTTCTCCATAGTGGCTGTATCAATTTACATTCCCACCAACAGTGCAAGAGGGTTCCCTCCAGCATTTGTTGTTTGTAGATTTTCTGATGATGCCCATTCTAACTGGTGTGAGGTGATACCTCATTGTAGTTTTGATTTGCATTTCTCTAATAATTAGTGACGTTGAGCAGCTTTTCATGTGCTTCTTGGCCATCTGTATGTCTTCTTTGGAGGAGTGTCTATTTAGGTCTTCTGCCCATTTTTGGATTGGGTTGTTGTTTTTTTTTTTAAGATTGAGCTGCATGAGCTGTCTGTATATTTTGGAGATTAATCCTTTGTCCGTTGATTCGTTTGCAAATATTTTCTCCCATTCTGAGGGTTGTCTTTTCGTCTTGTTTATGGTTACCTTTGCTGTGCAAAAGCTTTGAAGTTTCATTAGGTCCCATTTGTTTATTTTCGTTTTTATTTCCATTACTGTAGGAGGTGGATCAAAAAAGATCTTGCTGTGATTTATGTCAAAGAGTGTTCTTCCTGTTTTCCTCTAAGAGTTTTATAGTGTCCGGTTTTACATTTAGGTCTCGAACCCATTTTGAGTTTATTTTTGTGTATGGTGTGAGGGAGTGTTCTAATTTCATTCTTTTACGTGTAGCTGTCCAGTTTTCCCAGCATCACTTATTGAAGAGACTGTCTTTTCTCCATTGTATATCCTTGCCTGCTTTGTCATAGATTAGTTGACCATAGGTGCATGGGTTTATCTCTGGGCTTTATATCTTGTTCCATTGATCTATGTTTCTGTTTCTGTGCCAGTACCATATTGTCTTGATTACTGTAGCTTTGTAGTATATTCTGAAGTCAGGGAGTCTAATTCCTCCATCTTCGTTTTATTCCCTCAAGACTGCTTTGGCTATTCGGGGTCTTTTGTGTCTCCATACAAATTTTAAGATTTTTGTTCTAGTTCTGTAAAAAATGCCATTGGTAATTTGATAGGGATTGCATTGAATCTGTAGATTGCTTTGGGTAGTATAGTCATTTTCACAAAATTGATTCTTCCAATCCAAGAACATGGTATCCCTCTCCATCTGTTTGTGTCATCTTTCTGAGTACAGGACTTTTACCTCCTTAGGTAGGTTTATTCCTAAGTATTTCATTCTTTTTGTTGAAGTGGTGAATGAGATTATTTCCTTAATTTCTCCTTCTGATTGTTCATTGTTACTGTATAGGAATGCAAGAGATTTCTGTGCATTAATTTTGTATCTGGCAATTTTACCACATTCACTGATTAGCTCTAGTAGTTTTCTGATGGCATTTTCAGGATTCTCTATGTATAGTATCATGTCATGTGCAAACAGAGACACTTTTACTTCTTCTTTTCCAATTTGTATTCCTTTTATTTCTTTTTCTTCTCTGATTGCTGTAGTTAAAACTTCCAAAACTATATTGTTTTTTTTTGTTTTTCTTTTGCGGTATGCGGGCCTCTCACCATTGTGGCCTCTCCCATTGCAGAGCACAGGCTCTGGACGCACAGGCTCAGCGGCCATGGCTCACGGGCCCAGCCGCTCCGCAGCATGTGGGATCTTCCCGGACTGGGGCACGAACCCGTGTCCCCTGCATCAGCAGGCGGACTCTCAACCACTACGCCACCAGGGAAGCCCCCAAAACTATGTTGAATGATAGTGGTGAGAGTGGACATCCTTGTCTTGTTCCTGATCTTAGAGAAAATGCTTTCAGTTTTTCACCATTGAGAATAATGTTTGCTGTGGGTTTGTCGTATATGGCCTTTATTATGCTGAGGTAGGTTCCCTCTATGCCCACTTTCTAGAGAGTTTTTATCATAAATGGGTGTTGAATTTTGTCAAAAGCTTTTTCTGCATCTATTGAGATGATCATATGGTTTTTTTCTTTGATTTGTTAATATGGTGTATCACATTGATTGATTTTTGTATATTGAAGAATCCCCGCATCCCTGGGATAAATCCCACTCGATCATGGTGTATGATCTTTTTAATGTGTTGTTGGATTCTGTTTGCTAGTATTTTGTTGAGGATTTTTGCATCTATATTCATCAGTGATATTGGTCTGTAATTTTCTTTTTTTGTAGTATCTTTGTGTGGTTTTGGTATCAGGGTGATGGTGGCCTCATAGAATGAGCTTGGGAGTGTTCCTTCCTCTGCAGTTTTTTGGAAGAGTTTGAGAAGGATGGGTGTTAGCTCTTCTCTGTTTGATAGAATTCACCTGTGAAGCCATCTGGTCCTGGACTTTTGTTTGTTGGAAGATTTTTAATCACAGTTTCAATTTCATTACTTGTGATTGGTCTGTTCATATTTCCTGTTTCTTCCTGGTTCGGTCTTGGAAGGTTATACCTTTCTAAGAATGTTCCATTTCTTCCAGGTTGTCCAATTTATTGGCATAGAGTTGCTTGTAGTAGTCTCTTAGGATGCTTTGTATTTCTGTGGTGTCTGTTGTAACTTCTCCTTTTTAACTTCTAATTTTATTGATTTGAATCCTCTCCGTGTTTTTCTTGATGAGTCTGGCTAAGGGTTTATCAATTTTGTTTATCTTCTCAGAGAACCAGCTTTTAGTTTTATTGATCTTTGCTATTGTTTTCTTTGTTTCTATTTCATTTATTTCTCCTCTTTCCTTCTACTAACTTTGGGTTTTGTTTGTTCTTCTTTCTCTGGTTCCTTCAGGTGTAAGTTTAGATTGTTTATTTAAGATTTTTCTTGTTTCTTGAGGTAGGCTTGTATAGCTATAAACTTCCCTCTTTGAACTGCTTTTGCTGCATCCCATAGGTTTTGGATCATCGTGTTTTCATTGTCATTTGTCTTTAGGTATTTTTTGATTTCCTCTTTGATTTCTTCAGTGATCTCTTGGTTATTTAGTAACGTATTGTTTAGCCGCCATGTGTTTGTGTTTTTTACGTTTTCTTCCTTGTAATTCATTTAATCTCATAGCATTGTGATCAGAAAAGATGCTTGATATGATTTCAATTTTGTTAAATTTACTGAGGCTCGATTTGTGATCCAAATCGAGACCCAAATTATCCTGGAGAATTTTCCATGCGCACTTGAGAAGAAAGTGTAATCTGCTGTTTTTGGATGGAATGTCCTATAAATATCAATTAAATCTGTCTGGTCTGTTGTGTCATTTAAAGCTTCTGTTTCCTTATTTATTTTCATTTTGGATGATCTGCCATTGGTGTGAGGTGTTTAAGTCCCCCACTATTATTGTGTTACTGTCGATTTCCTCTTTTATAGCTGTTAGCAGTTGCTATGTGTATTGAGGTGCTCCTATGTTGGGTGCATATATATTTGTAATTGTTATATCTTCTTCTTGGATTGATCCCTTGATCATTACGTAGTGTCCTTCCTTGTCTCTTGTAACATTCTTTATTTTAAAGTCTATTTTATCTGATATGAGAATTGCTACTCCAGCTTTCTTTTGATTTCCATTTGTATGGAATATCTTTTTCCATCCCCTCACTTTCAGTCTGAATGTGTCCCTAAGTCTGAAGTAGGTCTCCTGTAGACAGCATATACATGGGTCTTGTTTTTGTATCCATTCAGCAAGCCTATGTCTTTAGGTTGGAGCATTTATTCCATTCACGTTTAAGGTAATTATCGATATGTATTTTCCTGTGACCATTTTCTTAATTGTTTGGGGTTTGTTTTTGAAGGTCCTTTTCTTCTCTTGTGTTTCCCACTTAGAGAAGTTCCTTTAGCATTTGTTGTAGAGCTGTTTTGGTGGTGCTGAATTCTCTTAGCTTGTGCTTGTCTGTAAATCTTTTGATTTCTCCATCGAATCTGAATGAGATCTTGCCGGGTAGAGTAATCTTGGTTGTACGTTCTTCCCTTTCATCACTTTATCATGCCACTCCTTTCTGGCTTGTAGAGTTTCTGCTGAGAAATCAGCTGATAACCTTATGGGAGTTCCCTTGTATGTTTTTTGTCGTTTTTCCCTTGTTGCTTTCAGTAATTGTTCTTTGTCTTTAATTTTTGCCAATTTGATTACTATATGTCTTGGTGTGTTTCTGTTGGGTTTATCCTGTATGAGACTCGCTGTGCTTCCTGGACTTGGGTGGCTATTTCCTTTCCCATGTTAGGGAAGTTTTTGACTATAATCTCTTCAAATATTTTCTCAGGTCCTTTCTCTCTCTCTTCTCCTTCTGGGACCCCTATAATGCGAATGTTGTTGCGTTTAATGTTGTCCCAGAGGTCTCTTAAGCTGTCTTCACTTCTTTTCATTCTTTTTTCTTTATTCCGTTCCTCAGCAGTGAATTCCACCATTCTGTCTTCCAGGTCACTTATCCGTTCTTCTGCCTCAGTTATTCTGCTATTGATTCCTTCTAGTGTAGTTTTCATTTCAGTTATTGTATTGTTCATCTCTGTTTGTTGGTTCTTTAATTCTTCTAGGTCTCTGTTAAACATTTCTTGCATCTTCTCGATCTTTGCCTCCATTCTTTTCCCGAGGTCCTGGATCATCTTCACTATCATTATTCTGAATTCTTTTTTGGACGGTTGCCTATCTCCACTTCATTTAGTTGTTTTTCTGGGGTTTTATCTTGTTCCTTCATCTGGTACATAGCCCTGTGCCTTTTCATCTTGTCTGTCTTTCTGTGAATGTGATTTTTTTTCCCACAGGTTGCAGTATTGTAATTCTTGCTTTTGCTGTATGCCCTTGATGGATGAGGCTACCTAAGAGGCCTGTGTAAGTTTCCTGATCAAGAAAGTGTTTTCTTGAGAAAGAATGTATTGCAGTGAAGATGCTGTGAAAATTGTTGAAATGATGACAGAGGATTTAGAATATTATATAAACTTAGTTTATTAAACAGTGGCAGGGTTTGAGATGACTGAATCCAATTTTGAAAGAAACTCTACTGTGGTAGAATGCTATCAAACAGTATCGTATGCTATAGAGAAATTATTTGTGAAAGGAAGAGTCAATTGATTTGGAAGAGTCAATCATTTGGCAAGAGTCAATTGATTTTTTGTCTTATTTTAAGATATTGCCACAGCCATCTCGACCTTCAGCTACTACCACCCTGACCAGTTAGCAGCCATCAATATGGAGGAAAGACACTCCACTAGCAAAAAAGATAACTCTCTGAAGGCTCAAATGATGGTTAACATTTTTTTAGCAGTAAAGTGTTTTTTATTTATGGTATGTACATTTTCTGACATAATGCTATTGCACACTTAATAAACTAGTATAGTGTAACATAACCTTTATGTGCACTAGGAAACTAAAAAAACTGTATGACTTGCTTTACCGTGATATTTGCTCTATTGTCTTATTCTCAAACAAAACCAGAAGTATCACCAAAGTATGTCTATATTTTTTCTCTTTTAGCACTTTGAATATGTCATTGTAATGTCTTCTGAACTCCATAGTTTTGGAGGAGAAATCAGCTGTTCATCCTTTCATTGTGCATCTGTATGTGATGAGTTGTTTTTCTCTTTCTGCTTTCAAGATTACTCTTTGTCCTTGTCTTTCAATAATTTGAATATAGCATGTGTAGGTATGACTCTTTTGTATTTATCCTACTTGAGTTTTGTTGAGCTTCTCCGATTTGTAGACTAATAGTTTTCATCAAATTTAGTATATTTTTGTTATTATTGTGTCCCTTTTTTTTTTAACCCCATCTCTCTCTCTCTGCTTCTTCTGTGACTCCTGTTATACATCTCTTGGTTTACTTCCTATTATCCCATTTATCTCTGAAACTCTATTCATTTTTCATCTTTCTGCACTCAGTTCTTCAGGTTGGATAATTTCTAGTTCTCTATATTTAGGCTCAGTGATTCTTTCTTATGCCGTATCAAATATACTCTTAAGCTACTTCAGTAAATTTTAAATTTCAGTTATTGATTTTTTCAATTCCAGAAATTTCAGTTTTTAAATAATTTCCATCTTTTTGTTGAGATTTTCCATTTGTCAATTTTTTGACATACTTTTCTTTAATTCTTTAAACATGATTTCCTGTTGTTCTTTGAAGTAACTGATCATAGTTACTCCAGCCCCCTTTGCTACATCCAACATCTGGGAACACTCAGAAACGTTATGTATTGAATGTTTTGTTTTGTTTTGTTTTTATTTCTTAAGCATGGATCATGCTTTCTTTTTCTTTGCACATATCATAACAATTTTTTTTAATACTAGACATTTAGATGCTACATTGTAGTAGCTCTGGGTTCTGATCCATCTTTCTCCTTGAGGATTCTTGTTTCTGTTTACTTTTATGTTAATAAACATAACTTGCTTGGACTAAGTCTGTGAAATCTCACTCCCCTGCAATGTGTAGTCATTGATGTCTCTGATCAGTTTTCTCTTTCCTTTTTTTAGTTTTAAGTTAAGATTGAAAGGCGTTGCCCTGTGTCTTCAGAGACAGATTTTAAGAGGTTATGCTCAACTACCTCAAGCCAATGTCTTCCTTTTTTTTTTTTTTTTCTAATGGATCTGTGTGTGGACTGGGGAGTACATAGTACATTCATAGATTTAGACTGATTTCAACTCTCTCCTGCTTTTATTTTATGATAGTTTCTCTCATGTCTCCTCTGTTCATGCATTTAGGTTCTATCAGCTAGCGATATTTTAGTGGCTTGCACCCACTCTAAACTGTAGTGCATGTGCACACAGCCTTGGGTCTTTCCAGGATATGTGGAGAAATTATCAAGCTTAACATAACCACCTAATCTTGTGGAAACCTCTGTTAACACCCTCAGCTAGTTTGTGAGCCCATAGCAACAGCACTCCAAATCAAGCAATCACCCACACCCCTTACAGTGGCCATGAGGCTGCTGGTTTTTATGGCCTTCTCCACTCTGGTTGAACTGTTATACTAGGGAACCAAGAATAAGATCAATCCTGGGGAAGAATGTCACAGATTTCATTTTCCTAATTGCAGTTTGATAGTTTTCATAAATAAATATTTCTGTTTTTTTCTATGCTTTTGGTCAATGTCCAGAGTGCTAAAGTTCTTTTGACAGTTTTGTATACCGAGACTTGTTGACCTCCTCACTCCATCATGCTAGACTTTTATACATTTTTGTTTTCTTCATGCCTAACACAATTTCTGGCTTGTAGTGGACTCTTAAATTTTATTGAGTTAATAAATTAACTAAGGTAATAGGAAAAGGAGTGTTATCTCATGCAGCTCAGGGATTCCCAAATATAAGTTAATGGCTTTGGTGTGTTTTTTGCAATAGTGTACAAGAGACATAATCTGGAGATAATTGGTCTTCAACTGAGAATGATTAACTAACAAGACTTATGGTCCCTAGAGATAAAGTGCAACAAGTTGTATATACATGCCAGTTTCTGACAGTTCTTAGATACATCTATGGACCTCATGTTTATTAAGACAGACTCCAGCTATTATTCAAAGTAAGGGAATTGTGGTTAGTACTTTAGGCAGCATTTCCATTTTGACTTCTGCTCCCAGTACTAGTTGTTGGTTGAAGAAGGATTACTAATTCAAAATGTTTATTGAATACCAAAATCTCTTATTTCATACCAGGAACTCAAACACAGCCAGACCATTTTAATATGCTTATGTCTCTGAACAAGAAAGAATATTGAAATAAATAACTGGCCTCATAAAAGGTCAAATAGATGAAATAAAATGGTTACACTTGGGTTTAGCTTACCCACACTGACAGTTGAAGTTTTATGGATTTTTTTTTCTGAAATAAAAATGCTTAAGATTTGCAAGAAAGCATGGAACAGAAGCTGAGTTACCAGTTTTAGAAGCTGTCACTAAAATTGTCTGCATAGCCATTTAACCATAGTTACCCTTCCCACATTTCAAGCTTTAGAGAGAACATAAAATCCAAGCACTGCCAGTGGTTCATTTATACCACCATATGGCATGTTCTGCTCTCTTTCCAAACTCTTCAAACCTCTGGTGTTAGTTAGACTCCAAATATCTCTTTCTGTACTTAACCCATCTGTACACACACATCCATACACACTACAAGTGCTCACATACACATTTCCATTGACTGCTGCATTTGTTTTTCCCCGAGTATAAGTGTACTTGGGTAAGAACCCTCCATATGCAAGTCTTATACCTGCGTAGCCAACTGGTGGAGCTGGCCCAAGACTCAGCACCAGAGTAGACTGAGGCAGTAATCAGCTTTATAACTTTGGATGCCACTAGTATAGTGATAGTGTCCCTACTGCTAGGCTTCCTAAGAGAAATATTGGATAAACAGTCATTCGTGTTGTAGCTGATCATCAAACAATTCAGCTGAACTCTTCCAATCTGACAATGAAATTAAATCGAGTAGAGTATCTGGATTCATTATCAATCCAATGTGACAACCAATGCAAATAATGTAAGAGTATTTAGATTAAGTAAAATAACATGGGCTAAGAAAACTCATAGATTTAATTAAGGTGGAGAAAATACCTTGATACCCCACAGAATACAGAATTCCTGTTTATTTTATCATTTGGATAGGTCCACTAGCATTTTAGTGAAAATAAGAGACCTTTTGGTGTGAACTGGATTTAAGAACCAAAGAAAATAGTTACTGTTGTTCACACAGATATTATTCTAGGAACTCTACAGGGGATTGTAACCGCAAGGCAGCCCTGAAGTACCCTTGCTCCTTGCCCTTTGGTTTCTGTGTTTATCTTCATCATAACTCTCACCATAGATATTATAATGGGTTTTTGTGTCAATGAACTCCTTTTCTAGACAATGAGCTCCTTTAGAATAGGGACTACTCTTATTATACATATCAATAATTTTGTGATAAAACTCACTTTCTAAAAAATGAGCTCCTTTAGGACAGGGACTCTGTTTTGTTAGTTTTTCAATCTGTGGTTTTTGGATCTCTAATTTAATTGTGTATGAAACGCAGTAGGCTCTCAATTGTTTGCTGACTTAATGTGCAGAAGGGAGAGGAAGGGAAATGAGATCATGTGCTCATTTATACTTAGTTCACAATGATACTCACACTTGGTGGAGAGACAGGACTGATAAATTGTACTTTTTGGATAAGTGATGAGTGACTTTTACTACAAGGTTTGTAGTATTTGTTATTGGGACTAAATCTGTGATTACAGGGTTTACCATATTGCCCTGCTAAGTTGACTGTGCTATTTGGAACCAATTAAGTATTTTGAAAAACCTTATGAACAGATATTATGAAAGTTTAGACAGTACAAAAAATGCAGATAGAAAAGGTACAGGAAAATGGTTGTCAGTGTGAACAAATTTTAGTCTAGGTGTTTCTTTTAAAACTAAATTCTTTATTTTTTTTGATTTTATTTTATTTTATTTTTAATTTTTTTTTCATTTTAACATCTTTATTGGAGTATAATTGCTTTACAATGGTATGTTAGCTTCAGCTTCACAACTAAATGAATCAGTTATATATATACATATGTTCCCATATCTTCCCGCTTGCGTCTCCCTCCCTCCCACCCTCCCTATCCCACCCCTCCAGGTGGTCACAAAGCACCGAGCTGATCTCCCTGTGCTATGTGGCTGCTTCCCACTAGCTATCTCCCTTACGTTTGGTAGTGTATATACGTGCATGCCTCTCTCTCGCTTTGTCACAGTTTACCCTTTCCCCTCCCCATAGCCTCAAGTCCATTCTCTAGTAAGTCTGTGTCTTTATTCCTGTTTCACCCCTAGGTTTTTCATGACATTTTTTTTTCTTAAATTCCATGTATATGTGTTAGCATACGGTATTTGTCTCTCTCATTCTGACTTACTTCACTCTCTATGACAGACTCTAGGTCTATCCACCTCATTACAAATAGCTCAATTTCGTTTCTTTTTATGGCTGAGTAACATTCCATTGTATATATGTGCCACATCTTCTTTATCCATTCATCCGATGATGGACACTTAGGATGTTTCCATCTCTGGGCTATTGTAAATAGAGCTGCAATGAACATTTTGGTACATGACTCTTTTTGAATTATGGTTTTCTCAGGGTATATGCCCAGTAGTGGGATTGCTGGGTCATATGGTAGTTCTATTTGTAGTTTTTTAAGGAACCTCCATACTGTTCTCCACAGTGGCTGTATCAATTTACATTCCCACCAACAGTGTAAGAGGGTTCCCTTTTCTCCACACCCTCTCCAGCATTTATTGTTTCTAGATTTTTTGATGATGGCCATTCTGACTGGTGTGAGATTATATCTCATTGTAGTTTTGATTTGCATTTCTCTAACGATTAGTGATGTTGAGCATTCTTTCATGTGTTTGTTGGCAGTCTGTATATCTTCTTTGGAGAAATGTCTATTTAGGTCTTCTGCCCATTTTTGGATTGGGTTGTTTGTTTTTTTGTTATTAAGCTGCATGGGCTGCTTATAAATTTTGGAGATTAATCCTTTGTCAGTTGCTTCATTTGCAAATATTTTCTCCCATTCTGAGGGTTGTCTTTTGGTCTTGTTTATGGTTTCCTTTGCTGTGCAAAAGCTTTTAAGTTTCATTAGGTCCCATTTGTTTATTTTTGTTTTTATTTCCATTTCTCTAGGAGGTGGGTCAAAAAGGACCTTGCTGTGATTTATGTCATAGAGTGTCCTGCCTATGTTTTCCTATAAGAGTTTGATAGTTTCTGGCCTTACATTTAGGTCTTTAATCCATTTTGAGCTTATTTTTGTGTATGGTGTTAGGGAGTGATCTAATCTCATACTTTTACATGTAGCTGTCCAGTTTTCCCAGCACCACTTATTGAAGAGGCTGTCCTTTCTCCACTGTACATTCCTGCCTCCTTTATCAAAGATAAGGTGACCATATGTGCGTGGGTTTATCTCTGGGCTTTCTATCCTGTTCCATTGATCTATATTTCTGTTTTTGTGCCAGTACCATACTGTCTTGATTACTGTAGTTTTGTAGTATAATCTGAAGTCAGGAAGCCTGATTCCTCCAGCTCCGTTTTTTGTTCTCAAGATTGCTTTGGCTATTCGGGGTCTTTTGTGTTTCCATACAAATTGTGAAATTTTTTGTTCTAGTTCTGTGAAAAATGCCAGTGGTAGTTTGATAGGGATTGCATTGAATCTGTAGATTGCTTTGGGTAGTAGAGTCATTTTCACAATGTTGATTCTTCCAATCCAAGAACATGGTATATCTCTCCATCTATTTGTATCATCTTTAATTTCTTTCATCAGTGTCTTATAATTTTCTGCATACAGGTCTTTTGTCTCCTTAGGTAGGTTTATTCCTAGATATTTTATTCTTTTTGTTGCAGTGGTAAATGGGAGTGTTTTCTTGATTTCACTTTCAGATTTTTCATCCTTAGTGTATAGGAATGCCAGAGATTTCTGTGCATTGATTTTGTATCCTGCTACTTTACCAAATTCATTGATTAGCTCTAGTAGTTTTCTGGTAGCATCCTTAGGATTCTCTATGTATAGTATCACGTCATCTGCAAAGAGTGACAGCTTTACTTCTTCTTTTCCGATTTGGCTTCCTTTCATTTCCTTTTCTTCTCTGATTGCTGTGGCTAAAACTTCCAAAACTATGTTGAATAAGAGTGGTGAGAGGGGGCAACCTTGTCTTGTTCCTGATCTTAGTGGAAATGCTTTCAGTTTTTCACCATTGAGGATGATGTTGGCTGTGGGTTTGTCATATATGGCCTTTATTATGTCGAGGAAAGTTCCCTCTATGCCTACTTTCTGCAGGGTTTTTATCATAAATGGGTGTTGAATTTTGTCGAAAGCTTTCTCTGCATCTATTGAGATGATCATATGGTTTTTCTCCTTCAATTTGTTAATATGGTGTATCACGTTGATTGATTTGCGTATATTGAAGAATCCTTGCATTCCTGGGATATACCCCACTTGATCATGGTGTATGATCCGTTTAATGTGCTGTTGGATTCTGTTTGCTAGTATTTTGTTGAGGATTTTTGCATCTATGTTCATCAGTGATATTGGCCTGTAGTTTTCTTTCTTTGTGACATCCTTGTCTGGTTTTGGTATCAGGGTGATGGTGGCCTCGTAGAATGAGTTGGGGAGTGTTCCTCCCTCTGCTATATTTTGGAAGAGTTTCAAAAGGATAGATGATAGCTCTTCTCTAAATGTTTGATAGCATTCGCCTGTGAAGCCATCTGGTCCTGGCCTTTTGCTTGTTGGAAGATTTTTAATCGCAGTTTCAATTTCAGTGCTTGTGATTGGTCTGTTCATATTTTCTATTTCTTCCTGATTCAGTCTTGGCAGGTTGTGCCTTTCTAAGAATTTGTCCATTTCTTCCAGGTTGTCCATTTTATTGGCATAGAGTTGCTTGTAGTAATCTCTCATGATCTTTTGTATTTCTGCAGTGTCAGTTGTTACTTCTCCTTTTTCATTTCTAGTTCTATTGATTTCAGTCTTCTCCCTTTTTTTCTTGATGAGTCTGGCTAATGGTTTATCAATTTTGTTTATCCTTTCAAAGAACCAGCTTTTAGTTTTATTGATCTTTGCTATCATTTCCTTCATTTCTTTTTCATTTATTTCTGATCTGATTTTTATGATTTCTTTCCTTCTGCTAACTTTGGGGTTTTTTGGTTCTTCTTTCTCTAATTGCTTTAGGTGCAATGTTAGGTTGTTTATTCGAGATGTTTCCTGTTTCTTAAGTAGGATTGTATTGCTATAAACTTCCCTCTTAGAACTGCTTTTGCTGCATCCCATAGATTTTGAGTCGTCGTGTCTCCATTGTCATTTGTTTCTAGGTATTTTTTGATTTCCTCTTTGATTTCTTCAGTGATCACTTCGTTATTAAGTAGTGTATTGTTTAGCCTTCATGTGTTTGTATTTTTTACAGATCTTTTCCTGTAATTGATATCTAGTCTCATAGCGTTGTGGTCGGAAAAGATACTTGATACTATTTCAATTTTCTTAAATTTACCAAGGCTTGATTTGTGACCCAAGATATGATCTATCCTGGAGAATGTTCCATGAGCACTTGGGAAAAATGTGTATTCTGTTGTTTTTGGATGGAATGTCCTATAAATATCAATTAAGTCCATCTTGTTTAATGTATCATTTAAAGCTTGTGTTTCCTTATTTATTTTCATTTTGGATGATGTGTCCATTGGTGAAAGTGGGGTGTTAAAGTCCCCTACTATGAATGTGTTACTGTCGATTTCCCCTTTTATGGCTGTTAGTATTTGCCTTATATATTGAGGTGCTCCTATGTTGGGTGCACAAACATTTACAATTGTTATATCTTCTTCTTGGATCAATCCCTTGATCATTATGTAGTGTCCTTCTTTCTCTTCTAATAGTCTTTATTTTAAAGTCTATTTTGTCTGATATGAGAATTGCTACTCCAGCTTTCTTTTGGTTCCCATTTGCATGAAATACCTTTTTCCATCCCCTTACTTTTAGTCTGTATGTGTCCCTAGGTCTGAAGTGGGTCTCTTGTAGACAGTAAATATATGCGTCTTGTTTTTGTATCCATTCAGCCAACCTGTGTCTTTTGGTGGGAGCATTTAGTCCATTTACATTTAAGGTAATTATTGATATGTATGTTCCCATTCCCATTTTCTTAATTGTTTTGGGTTCGTTATGGTAGGTCTTTTCCTTCTTTTGTGTTTCTTGCCTAGAGAAGTTCCTTTAGCAGTTGTTGTAGAGCTGGTTTGGTGGTGCTGAACTCTCTCAACTTTTGCTTATCTGTAAAGGTTTTAATTTCTCCATCAAATCTGAATGAGATCCTTGCTGGGTAGAGTAATCTTGGTTGCAGGTTTTTCTCCTTCAGCACTTTCAATATGTCCTGCCACTCCCTTCTGGCTTGCAGAGTTTCTGCTGAAAGATCAGCTGTTAACCTTATGGGGATTCCCTTGTGTGTTATTTGTTGTTTTTCCCTTGCTGCTTTTAATATGCTTTCTTTGTATTTAATTTTTGACAGTTTGATTAATATGTGTCTTGGCATATTTCTCCTTGGATTTATCCTGTATGGGACTCTCTGTGCTTCCTGGACTTGATTAACTATTTCCTTTCCCATATTAGGGAAGTTTTCAACTATAATCTCTTCAAATATTTTCTCAGTCCCTTTCTTTTGCTCTTCTTCTTCTGGAACCCCTATAATTCGAATGTTGGTGCATTTAATGTTGTCCCAGAAGTCTCTGAGACTGTCCTCAGTTATTTTCATTCTTTTTTCTTTATTCTGCTCTGCATTAGTTATTTCCACTATTTTTTCTTCCAGGTCACTTATCTGTTCTTCTGCCTCAGTTATTCTGCTATTGATCCCATCTAGAGTATTTTTCATTTTATTTATCGTGTTGTTCATCATTGTTTGTTTCATCTTTAGTTCTTCTAGGTCCTTGTTAACTGTTTCTTGCATTTTGTCTATTCTATGGAATAGACAAGATTTTGGATCATCTTTACTATCATTCTGAATTCTTTTTCAGGTAGACTGCGTATTTCCTCTTCATTTGTTGGGTCTGGTGGGTTTTTATCTTGCTCCTTCATCTGCTGTGTGTTTTTCTGTCTTTTCATTTTGCTTATCTTACTGTGTTGGGGGTCTCCTTTTTGCAGGCTGAAGGTTCGTAGTTCCTGTTGTTTTTAGTGTCTGTCCCCAGTGGCTAAGGTTGGTTCAGTGGGTTGTGTAGGCTTCCTGGTGGAGGGGACTAGTGCCTTTGTTCTGGTGGATGAGGCTGGATCCTGTCTTTCTGGTGGGCATGTCCACGTCTGGTGGTGTGTTTTGGGGTGTCTGTAGACTTATTATGATTTTGGGCAGCCTCTCTGCTAATGGGTGGGGTTGTGCTCCTGTCTTGCAAGTTGTTTGGCATAGGATGTCCAGCACTGTAGCTTGCTGGTCGTTGAGTGAAGCTGGGTGCTGGCGTTGAGATGGAGATCTCTGGGAGATTTTCGCTGTTTGATATTATATGCAGCTGGGAGGCCTCTTGTTGACCAGTGTCCTGAAGTTGGCTCTCCCACCTCAGAGGCACAGCACTAACTCCTGGCTGCAGCACCAAGAGCCTTTCATCCACACGGCTCCTTAATTTGGGATGATTCGTTGTCTATTCATGTATTCCACAGATGCAGGGTACATCAAGTTGATTGTTGAGCTTTAATCCGCTGCTTCTGAGGCTGCTGGGAGAGATTTCCCTTTCTGTTCTTGTTCTCACAGCTCCCAGGGGCTCAGCTTTGGATTTGGCCCCGCCTGTGCGTGTAGGTCGCCGGAGGGCGTCTGTTCTTTGCTCAGACAGGACGGGGTGTTAAAGGAGCCGCTGATTCGGAGGCTCTGGCTCACTCAGGCGGGGGGGGGGGGGGGGGGGGGGGGGGGGGGGTAGGGAGGGTCGCGGAATGCGGGACGGGCCTGGGGCGGCAGAGGCCGGCGTGACGTTGCCAGCCTGAGGCGCGCCATGCGTTCTCTCCGGGGAGTTGTCCCTGGATCCCGGGACCCCTGCCGTGGCGGGCTGCACAGGCTCCCCTGAAGGGGGGTGTGGATAGTGACCTGTGTTCGCACACAGGCTTCCCGGTGGCGGCAGCAGCGGCCCTAGCGTCCCATGTCCATCTCTGGGGTCCGCACTTTTAGCCGCGGCTCCCGCCCGTCTCTGGAGCTCCCCCAAGCAGCGTTCTCAATCCCCTCTCCTCGCGCACCAGGAAATAAAGAGGGAAGAAAAAGTCTCTTGCCTCTTCGGCAGGTCCAGACTTTTCCCCGGACTCCCTCCCGGCTAGCCGCGGCGCACTAACGCCCTGCAGGCTGTGTTCACGCCGCCAACCCCAGTCCTCTCCCGGCGCTCCGACTGAAGCCAGAGCCTCAGCTCCCAGCCCCCGCCCGCCCCGGCGGGTGAGCAGACAAGCCTCTCGGCTGGTGAGTGCTGGTCGGCCCTGATCCTCTGCGCTGGAATCTCTCCGCTTTGCCCTCCGCACCCCTGTTGCTGTGCTCTTCTCCGCGGCTGCGAAGCTCCCCCACTCCGAAGCTCCCCCACTCCGCCACCCGCAGTCTCCGCCCGCGAAGGGGCTTCCTAGTGTGTGGACACTTTTTCTCCTTCACAGCTCCCTCCCGCTGGTGCAGGACCCGTCCCTATCTTTTTGTCTCTGTTTATTTTTTTCTTTTGCCCTAACCAGGTACGTGGGGGGTTTCTTGCCTTTTGGGAGGTCTGAGGTCTTCTGCCAGCGTTCAGTAGGTGCTCTGTAGGAGTTGTTCCACGTGTAGATGTATTTCTGGTGTATTCTTGGGGAGGAAGGTGATCTCTGCGTCTTACTCTTCCGCCATCTTCCCGGAAGTCCTAAAACTAAATTCTAATAGAGCAAAAATATAACTTATTTCTGCATAGAATCCATGGAAATGCATGTATTGAGCACTTATGTGCAGGCATAGTACTTTGTGCTAGGAGTACAAACATAGATGCAGCCCACTTCCTGTCTTCAAACATCTTAAATACTAATTAGAGAGAGACAAGGCCATAAATAAATAAAGGCAAAATGTGTCACAGGTGTTGTGTTTGAAATGTGTTCAAGGCAGTTCTCCAAGAGAGGATGTGGTCAATTACACAATCAGTCATGAGGTCAAGGAAGGGTTGGCAGAGAAGGTAACCTTTGAGTTGAGCATTGAAGATAAATAAGTTTGGCCAGGGAGATGAGGGGAAGGGAACAGAAAACAGTGTAAATATAGACATGATAATGTAATAACCCAGAAGGCTTGTGCAAGTGGGAAAGGCAGCTGTGGGTTTCACTGAAATGAAATCTGTACCATCAGGTGCTGTCAGGTGGAAATCGCAGGGTAAGTAGCATATTTGATAGCAACTAAGATAAGGCTCCCTTGCAAACTGAACTTGAAACAAGCTAGATATAAGTACAGATCTATTAAGGCAAAGTGCTTCATGTGTCAGTATCTATTAACTGCTTGATGCTGAGATGTATTTGTGCTGAGTGGCAGGAGCTAGTGGGCCTGCCAGTCCCAGTTGGGTATAAGACCAAGAGAGGTTTTTCCCAAGGAGAAGTATTTGCTTACAAGTGCACACAACCCATGTTGTATTACAATGTGATTATACTTCAGGCTCTTCTGAGAGATAAAATTGTCTATGATGGAAATCGGAGGGGAGAGCACAATGCAGGGCTGGGGGCTAGTTGGCAGCATGCAAGATCAAACTCTCTTTTAACTTGTATCAGACAAGGGATTAACATTAGATTTTGTGATATTTTTGACTGACACTCATATAGTTCCATTAAGAATAATCTTGGGAAATTATCTGAATGCATCTACTTAAATGACAAGAATGGATGATAAATTATATCTCCATAGCTGTCCGTGAAAAGAGGGGAAGATTCAGACACTGGGGATTAGGCTTTGCTCTGTACTTTTGCAATTGTATTATTTCCCCATCTTAAATTAGTGAAGTCGAGCCAATGGTTTTCCCTCGTTCCTTGGAGAGCAAGCATATCACACTATAAGGAAGTCAGAATTCTCCTTCTGTTTTGTTTATATCATCTACAAGATACCATATTACAAATGTTCCTCACTGCGAAGAAAAATGCACATGCCTACACAGAATGATATCTGATTCAGCGCTGTGTTTGTATTTATCCACTATGTCCCTCTGAAAGGACAAACACATGCATTTCCTTTACCATCTGATCTTTATTTTATTCTAACCCTCTCTTTACCGTCCATACAGGGCTCTGTAGCTTCCAGCCCAGATTTATGAGATAATGGACTAGTGCTGCTGCCTCAGGGATCAGATGCAACAGTGAAAGTTTTGCGTTCAGTAACATTTTTAAATGATATTTTTGCTGTCTTTCCCCAGTATTTTTTATGCACTTTACATTTACTGAGTTTTGTGAAACCCTGTGGCTCTTCCAGCAACAACCAATTACGACTCTTTGTCCTGTTGCCCAGGGTTAAATTTGATTGAAGCAGGACCAGGTCTGAATGTCCAATGACCATTTTCAGATTTCAGCAAAATTAATAATGTTGCTTTACCAGTGAAAATGCCTTGAAAGGTTTAGTTTTACTGATTGAGTAGAAATTGGGAATATTGCTATTACTGTAATTCACATGCTTCAGGCTACACCCGTGTGCAGGTAAGGATAATGCTTCAATAACATTTACGAAAGCAAGTGTACATTCACCAGTCCTTCCTCTCCCTTTCCCCCAACATTTCTGGGAAACCCCAGAATCTTTTATGTAACCCATGGACCAGTTAGTATTCTTAGCAACTTCAAAAGAATTAGCCATTTTTCTCCTCTTATGCTGTGGCTTGCTCTAATGATGTCTGCTATTTCAATATTCTGTCTTGCTGTCCCCACTAAACCATTTAAATGTTCTAGTAATTTTAGTATCTTTCATCTAGGTCGCATCATCCCAGCTTCTTCTTGCCCCTGAAAGCAAGATAAATATAATTATTCAGACCATGAGCTACACTTTCAGACTGAAAATATTGGCACAGCTTATATCATCATGTTTTCCAGTAAGAGGATCACTAGTTGTTACTTGTAAATCTTTCTCTTTTTCAGATTTTTTATAAAATAGGATATGATATGTAGTCAAATGAGGCAAATCTATTCCATTCATTAATTTTCACTGTCTGTTGGAAGAATAGGGAGTAGGAAAAATGTTCCTGGTTTGACAACCCTGCATAATTTACCCATCCAGTGAAATATCCTGTCTGGGTCAAACTGAAATGAGCCACCTTGTCAGTTAGTACTGGCGTCTTCTCCAGTAAATAGGTCTGTCTCTTTGTACTGCTCCATTGTGTGGAGAAAAAGGTTCCCCAAAGTGAGAGTTGTTAGTTTATTGTGGTACACAAGTCTTTAGTTCTGTGTTGGCCACATGGCTTCGATTTCTAGAAAAAAAGATCGTCCCTTTAAAATCTCTTCCCCCTGGGGTAACTGTAATTTCTCAAAAGTATATGGCAGATGAGGCAGCTTTTGGTAAACATTTATATAATGCATTTCAGCTGGACTGTAACTGGGCTAGTAGAGCAAGTAACACCCATTCCCTAGCATCAGTTGCATAGTTTGATTTATATGAGGTTGAGGCACCCACTGGGAATCCAACTCAAACAACAGTGGAGTTCAGGTACATCTAGAAGGCTGGAGGATGGGTAGACTCACTGGTAGCCAAAATGCAAAGCCAGGGTAAATATGCTCCAAAGAATGAATTGATCATAATAAAAGATGAAGTTTGGCTCAATGATCAAGATTCTGCAGGAGAGCATGAGGGTGAGAAGAAAGAAACAATTCTGTTTGTAATGTGTTAGCTGGTGAGAATAATGGCACCTGGAATACAACAGGTGACTCTTGCTCTTACTGGCTCTTTCATTTCTGTTCCTATCAATAGTTACACATATGGACACTATTTTTTTTCTAACTAAAAATATATACAAATGCATATTTACACACTTACATGTATAATAGACTAAGACCTTAATCTGTATGTTGGAGCAGCATAATTACATTCACATATAAGCATCTGCATATGAAAGTCCTTGATTTGCATGGACAACTATAAGTACTCTTTTTCTTGCTTATGCAAATGAAGAAACACCTTTGGAAAATTGGCCTCATAATTTCTAATTATATATCATTGAGTGGTGCACACAGGTTTAGGAAAGGATTTGGCATCATTTTAAGAATTAGAAGTCATTTAGGCAGATTTTCTCTGGGAGAAGTGCTTCACAGAAATCTTTTTTCTAATAATGCTTAAAAATTGAGCATCCAGTAGTCCAAACCTGAAAGAGGTAAAGGACTGATTTGGTGGTTCCTGGATAAGCACAGAATGGCATACTTTTCTTTTTTTAATTAATTAATTAATTTGTGGCTGCGTTGGGTCTTCGTTGCTGCACATGGGCTTTCTCTAGTTGCGGCTAGCAGGGGCTGCTCTTCGTTGCGGTGCGCGGTCTTCTCATTGCGGTGGCTTCTCTTGTTGCGGAGCACGGGCTCTAGGCGCACGGGCTTTAGTAGTTGTGGCTCGCAGGCTCAGTAGTTGTGGCTCTAGAGTGCAGGCTCAGTAGTTGTGGCACACGAGCTTAGTTGCTCCACGGCGTGTGGGATATTCCCGGACCAGGGCTCGAACCCGTGTCCCCTGCATTGGCAGGCGGATTCTTAACCACTGCGCCACCAGGGAAGTCCCCAGAATGGCATACTTGACTCCACTTGACTATCACATGAAGAATTTTATAAATGTTTTCATTAGAAGCAATCAGAGGATTGCTTGTTTATAATCTTTGCACCACAGAGGATTGGAATCCCTGAAAGGAAGGAACAGTAGGGAACCATTGGTAAAGTTTAAAAGGGTCAAAGCTCAGCTTAGAAGGCAAGGTGCCATCCTAGACATTTTCAGTCATATTCCCAGGTTCCTGTCTCTGCAAATAAATTTCAAAGTGAGTTAAATATTTCCTAAGGGCAGTGAAACTCACATTAGGATTTTAGCAGTTGTCCAAAAGCCCAAGATCTCTCAAAAGACTGATTATTTAGCATGATCTTTATTGTCGACATTCTATCCATAGTGTTTGGTCTGTCTCAGGGTGTTTCTCCCAGTTATCAGTTATTTAGATATATGTGAAATTGCTTCTTGTCATGAGCATGATCAGGAGGAGGACATTTTCAGTTCTATCATTTATGTACTTTCAGTAATTACACTTCATTTATTGGGTCATGGGAAATGGCATTTTGTTTCTAAGTGAATAGAGTTATAATGAATTCACTTCAGATAGTTAAATCTTAAGTCTGTAACTGAGGCAACTCTGCCCTTATAAAATCACTCTGTCATAAGCCTTTTTCCTCCCTGTTTATCTAAGAATATAGCCATCTTGAACACATGAAACAGATGCCTCTTAGAAGGCTGCTGACTTCTTTTTCCAAATGGAGGTTGAAAAATAGATCTTATGAAAGGGCATCAGGACACTATTTTGGGGACACATAACCATAGTCCAGTGACTAAGGTTCAAGTAGGATGTATTCCCAGCTGGGTGGGGTGAGCCATCTCCTTTCCCTTCCTGTGAGGCCTGAATGGATTTGTATCTCTGTCAGGAAGGATTCTGGGCATCATTCTCCCCACACATTTCATTCTTGTACTTTTATATGTGTTTTATATCTGTCATTGCTTTGGCATATTAATTAAATTTAAACCTAGAATTGATTCCCAGTCATTTCATTCATATATATACATATATATATGTATATATAATATATGCATGTATATTATAGAGAGTTGAGAATATATATGAATACATATAAAACAAAATATATGTATACACATATATACAATATATATATGTGTATATGTGTATGTATTCCAACTGAAAAGTCCATCCATAAGGATAATGAAGTTTTTTCCACTCTCATGGAAGTAGGTTTTTAAATCAGAAAAAAATTTTGAGAACACTTCAGTAATTACAACACTTTTAATGTCTGTGATAGATCTTATGTTTTTGAAGGTAGGCCAGTGTAATAGTCCCTAATTTATAGATGAAAAAACTGAGGCTGAGGGGGTTGAAATGATCTGTTCAAAGTGATAACGCTAGTCATGCAAGACCCACTGCTGAACTCAACCTCAGGGACCCTAGTTTGGTGTTTCTTCTGATACCACCGGGCCTATGTCTTCCTCTCTTGTATGTCTAACAGCACCTACCACAGCCTTGGATAAAGCTCAGAGTTTAAGCTAATACTTGTTAAATTGATGAAGGCTTCTTCCTTAGAGATCACACAATATTCCCAAATCAAGTATGCTTAGTGGTCTCACCTGTTAGCCCAACTATAATATCTTGAAAAATGCCAAGAGAAAGGGCTACAACTTAGAAGATAAAACTGTCATTTTAAATATCCCCAGTGTTGATATCTTGTTATATATAACACATTTTGAGGTAGATGTGAGAAATCACAGGAGAATACCATCAATGTATACCTCACTAAACAACAACAATAAATACCACCACACTAGGGCCTAATGTTATTTGAGGCAGTAAAGTTTACAGCCTCTCTTCTGTTCTGCAGATTTCTTCAAGGAACATTTCAGTTTGCAGATCTGCCATGCAGCCTTCTCTGCCTCTGCAACACGCATACCTGTTCTACCTCGTCTGGCCTCAGATGAGACTCACCTCTATTATTACACTGTGTTCATGTCTACACCATGTTTCATACTTATCTCTTTTGTCCCCACAACTAGTTATGAACACCTGGAGCAAAAGCCTAGTACCTACTAGGTACTTAATACATGTTTCTTGGATGAATAGTAGAATCTAAACAAACAGATCTTAAGTTACATTTGTCAGCCATCTGTAGGCATACTATATCAAATTTGAAACACCACAGTTTAGGAGACACAAGAGGATATAAAAAGGAGTGGTAATTATGATGAAGTGGCTGAAAAGTGATTAAACGCCTGGAATAACAGTGGACGTGGATGAGCTTGTTTGTCACATTCACATGCATATTTCTGTAACAGATCGAAAGCTTTTTGAAGATACCCATGGAGCTTATTACAGGGCATGGCCAAGAGTACATTCTCAGTTAAAATTTGTCAGCCTAATTAATAGAAGATATTTACAGGCAGGCAAAGAATATCTCCACCTCTACTTCCTCCTTTGAGTCATCAAAATTCACCATTTGGTTAACCATGGGTCTCCTTAACCCCCAAGATTAAAGTGTGTTGAGAGAGAAAACTGTGGAAAGTGGAGAGGACAGACAATGCCCCAGCAGAATGCATGACCTGCAAGACTGGTAGCTGTCCTACACTTCTCAAAAGTCAAGGGGTTCTTCTCTGCTTCTTAGGACCTGAGGAAAACATACTCTTGATGATGTAGACAGGAACACTTGAAACAGAGATAGCGTGTTTCATAGCACGTAAACGGGCCTCATACCCACACTGGGGCAATACAGGCACACGGAGGTCGTAGGGCCAGAATATGAACTCCAAATTTATGTTGAACTTTGCTAAAACTTTGAAATGTATCTAGTGAAGTAAAATCTGGGAAAGCTGACTTTTTTTTAAGGTACATAAAGGTATAAATAAAAGGGTGCTAAACTACTCACTTAATAAGCACTGAGTGATTTTTAGGCACTAAAACATTAAATGGATTATCTTTACCTGTAAGTAGAGGTCCAGAACCCCTACTTGTTCCTCCTGTGAGCTGCAGTGTCTGTTCATGTAGCATCGTGAGCAAGGGGAATCAGGACTTTTCCACATTCTAAAGGAAACTTGTTATCATCTGCTCCAGGATCTGACTTATCCAGGGCCAATCACTGGGATTTGCATGGAATGAGCATTAGAAAGGTCTGGTCCCCTGAAGATCCTAGACCATATCTGCTGCTTTGGGGACAAGCTAATAATGGCTATGCACACAGAATCCTGGGTTTTAGCAGATAAGAATTCAAACTTAATATTGCCTAGGATGTTCAAAATCACATCAGAGAGAATAATTTGTCATGAGGATAAATAAATAATACATTTGCTAGTTAGCCTGCAAATAAATGATGACTCCTGGAAACTGCACCTATTTGAATCCGATCTTTTTGAGCAAAATTGGGCCCACCGTATAGGCTGAGCTGCTTCTCCATTTCTGACTTTAATGTTCCTGCTTTGGCACAGGTATTCTTTTTCATTAGAGCTTTTCAACCAGAAAAGCTAATACCTGAACTTATTATTCTGCATATTTCCCTCAAACTTAACAGGACTGAAGCTTGGTGGAGAAGTTCGCATGTACGGAATACTAACAGGAATGAGCAGAGCAGTGGAAGGAAAGAAACAGAAATAAGATGGAGAGTGACACTGTTCCTTATACAAGAGCAATATAAAAGGCAGAGCAAGATTCTCAATAGGAAAGCTGGTCAGAAGCTAAGTATTTTGAGAAGAATTTTTAAAAAAATAGCAGGAACTTCAACAGCAGACATTTTCCACAACCTTACCAAATAGTGAGCATGTAGGATTAAAAAAGAAAAGACACAAATGTAGGTGAAATGCTAAGATTATTAGTAGAAATGAAAATTGGCTAATGGATTCCTATGCTTTAAGGACATATAGTTAGAGTCTAGATTTATAAAGAAGGATATTTCCAAAAATAGCATTTATTTTTTAACAACAAAAGAATCACTGATAGGATATATGAATCCATGTGAGCAGTAGTGTTGCTGATCCCTTTGCATGTTACTGATCTACCTTAAAGTAGATTAGTATAATGTTAGGAAATGGCTGGAGGACGAGAATCAGTAATTTTTGTTTTATAATACTCTTACTGTGATTTTGAACTATGGTTTTCATGGTGCATTGCTAAATAACTTTCCAGGTATATATTTATAATTTGTCATACCAACTAAGCAGCAAACTCCTTAGGAGAAATCATGCCTTTTACTTTTTATTGTGCTGTATAGCACCTAGCACAGTGCTGGCCACATTAAAACACACACACGTACACAAGATACACCCCCCACTCATATGTGGAGGGATTGGATTGGAGCTGGGTGGTGGGCAGCCCTGCAGTGCTGCCTTTAGACACGTGGTGTCTATGGCAAAAAAAATCTCTTGCCAACACTTTGAGGACAGGGGCATCTCAGGATTCCCAGCATCTAGCATGAAACTTAGCACAGAGTGGGTACCGGTAATTGGCAAATATAGAGGCCTGTTTTATTTGCGATTCTATTTAAGGTATAGACCCACTTTGTAACTTGCATCTCTATGGTCCTTTCACCTCATTGTTCTCTTAAAGGATGATTAGGCATAAGGTGGAACTAAAATTTGAGAGAAGAAATTGGGTCAAATAAGCCTCAGGTGTTGAATGTGATAGCAGCGAATATATATGACTCCCCTGAGCTAAGGAACTGTGAAGTGTCCTGGGATGAACCAGGCGTAGGGGAGAGGGAGGTTGAAAATTATGCTGAGTGGCTGGAATAGAAGTAGAGGCAGTGACTCAAAAATGGCACAGTTCCAAGATTTGGGAGCCATGGTGGAAGCAGGTGATGGTGTGTGGCTCTATCTTGGTCTCCGACAGAAACAAGAAAAGACAGTTTCGATGAAAAAGTTGAAAGGGACAGAATGTGATAAAATAACTCTGAGGAAAAATAAGTGTACAGCTTGCACATGCGAGCATAGTAAGTGTGCTTCCACCTTGGGGTCACTGTCCAGACTGCTCACTCTCCAGAGAACCCCGTGACTCCCATCTTCCCTTCCTTCACGTCCTTACTCATTCATCACTTTATCAGTGAGGTTTTCCTTGACCATCATATTCAAAGCATAGCGGTCCATTTCCCCATCCCTCTGTATACTCTAATCTGCTTGCCCTGCTTTTCTACATAACATTTATCATTTCCCAAAATACCATTTCCTTATTTATGGTCTGTCTCTTTTGAGTAGAACAAAAGGGCCATGAAGGCAGGAATGTTGTCTCTGTTCTCTGCTGCCTCCCAGTGCTTAGAATAGTGCCCAGGGCTTAGTAGGCACCGAATGAATGAATGAAGGCAAACTCCCTGGGGGCAAGCACTGAGAACTGGGGAGGGCAGAATTCTTCATCCATCACAAATTCTTATTTGCTGGATAATCAGGTTCTCTTCACTGGCTTCAATGTGTCATCTGTAATATTGTCTGGGTCAGGACAGGTTGGGAGTAGGAATAACATCATATTTCCCCAGGGAAGACGATAGACTAGTCCATTTCTTTGAATTTCTTCTGGTTCATAGTCCTTTGTGAATCTAAGAGTTCATGATCTAAATGTTCCATTTTCTCCTACAGTGAACGCTTTACTTTTTTTTTTGAGACTTCAAATAAACTTTTTCCAGCTTTATTGATATATAATTGACATATAACAGTGTGTGATTTTAAAGCACACAGCATGATGATTTGATACAGATATATATTATAAAATTATTACCACACTAAGATTAGTTAACATATCCAGCATTTCATATAATTACCTTTTTGTGGTAAGAACATTTAAAATATAGTTTCCTAGTTATTTTCAAATATATAATACAGTATGGTTAACTCTAGTCCCCATGCTCTACATTAGAACCACAGAACTTCTACACTTTATAACTGGAAGTTCGCACTCTTTGACCAATATCTCCACATTTCCCTCACCCCCAAGTCCCAGACAACCATCTCTTTACTCTTTTTTTTTTTTTTTACATTTGTGTATATTTCTTGCCCTTAGGTTTTTTGTTTTTTTAACATCTTTATTGGAATATTGTTGCTTTACAATGTTGTGTTAGTTTCTGCTGTATAGCAAAGTGAATCAGCTATATGTATACATATATCCCCATATCCCGTCCCTTTTGCATCTCCCTCTCACCCTCCCTATCCCACCCCTCTAGGTGGTCACAAAGCACCGAGCTGATCTCCCTGTGCTATGCAGCTGCTTCCCACTAGCTATCTATTTTACATTTGGTAGTGTATATATGTCCATGCAACTCTCTCACTTCGTCCCAGCTTACCCTTCCCCCTCCATGTGTCTTCAAGTACATTCTCTATGTCTGCATCTTTATTCCTGTCCTGCCCCTAGTTTCGTCAGAAAAATTTTTTGGTTTTTTTAGATTCCATATATATGTGTTAGCATATGGTATTTGTTTTTCTCTTTCTGACTTACTTCACTCTGTATGACAGACTCTAGGTCCATCCACCTCACTACAAATAACTCAATTTCATTTCTTTTTATGGCTGAGTAATATTCCATTGTATATATGTGCCACATCTTCTTTATCCATTCATGTGTTGATGGACACTTAGGTTGCTTCCATGTCCTGGCTATTGTAAATAGTGCTGCAATGAATATTGTGGTATATGACTCTTTTTGAATTATGGTTTTCTCGGGGTATATGCCCAGTAGTGGGATTGCTGGGTCATACGGTCATTCTTTTTTTAGATTTTTAAGGAAACTTCATACTGTTCTCCATAGTGGCTGTATCAATTTACATTCCCACCAACAGTGCAAGAGGATTCCCTTTTCTCCACACCATCTCCGGCATTTATTGTTTGTAGATTTTTGATGATGGCCATTCTGACTGGTGTGAGATGATACCTCATTGTAGTTTTGATTTGCATTTCTCTAATGATTAGTGATGTTAGAGCATCCTTTCATATGTTTGTTTTTTTGATATTGAGCTGCATGAGCTGCTTGTATATTTTGGAGATTAATCCTTTGTCAGTTGCTCCATTTGAAAATATTTTCTCCCATTCTGAGGGTCGTCTTTTCATCTTGTTTATGGTTTCCTTTGCTGTGCAAAAGCTTTTGAGTTGCATTAGGTCCTATTTGTATGTTTATGTTTTTATTTCCATTTCTTTAGGAGGTGGGTCAAAAAGGATCTTGCTATGATTTATGTCATAGAGTGTTCTGCCTATGTTTTCCTCTAAGAGTTTTATAGTTTCTGGCCTTACATTTAGGTCTTTAATCCATTTTGAGTTTATTTTTGTGTATGGTGTTAGGAAGTGTTCTAATTTCATTCTTTTACATGTAGCTGTCCAGTTTTCCCAGCACCACTATTGAAGAGGCTGTCTTTTCTCCATTGTATATTCTTGCCTCCTTTATCAAAGATAAGGTGACCAGGGCTTCCCTGGTGGCGCAGTGGTTGAGAGTCCGCCTGCCGATGCAGGGGACGTGGGTTCGTGCCCCGGTCCGGGAAGATCCCACATGCCGCGGAGCGGCTGGGCCCGTGAGCCATGGCCACTGAGCCTGCACGTCCGGAGCCTGTGCTCCGC
This sequence comes from Monodon monoceros, assembly GCF_005190385.1. Lineage (NCBI taxonomy): Eukaryota > Metazoa > Chordata > Mammalia > Artiodactyla > Monodontidae > Monodon > Monodon monoceros. The sequence continues at coordinate 72,162,250 of NW_021703775.1, read as the reverse complement.
AACAGGAGAGGCCACAACAGTGAGAGGCCCGCGTACAGCATAAAAAAAAAAAAAAAGAGATAAGGTGACCATATGTGCATGGGTTTATCTCTGGGCTTTCTATCCAGTTCTATTGACCTATATTTTTGTTTTTGTGCCAGTACCATACTGTCTTGATTACTGTAGCTTTGTAGTATAGTCTGAATTCAGGGAGCCTGATCCTCCAGCTCCATTTTTCTTTCTCAAGATTGTTTTGGCTATTTGGGGTCTTCTGTGTTTCCATACAAATTGTGAAATTTTTTGGTCTAGTTCTGTGAAAAATGCCATTGGTAGTTTCATAGGGATTGCATTGAATCTGTAGATTGCTTTGGGTAGTAGAGTCATTTTCACAATGTTGATTCTTCCAATCCAAGAACATGGTATATCTCTCCATCTGTTTCTGTCATCTTTGATTTCTTTCATCGGTGTCTTATAGTTTTGTGCATACAGACAGGTCTTTTGTGTCCTTAGGTAGGTTTATTCCTAGATATTTTGTTCTTTTTGTTGCAGTGGTAAATGGGAGTGTTTCCTTCATTTCTCTTTCAGATTTTTCATCATTATTCTATAGGAATGCGAGAGATTTCTGTGCATTAATTTTGCATCCTCCTACTTTACCAGATTCATTGATTAGCTCTTGTAGTTTTCTGGTAGCATCTTTAGGATTCTCTATGTAGAGTGTCATGTCATCTGCAAACAGTGACAGTTTTACTTCTTTTCTGATTTGGATTCCTTTTATTTCTTTTTCTTCTGATTGCTGTGGCTAAAATTTCCAAAACTACGTTGAATAATAGTGGTGAGAGTGGACAACCTTGTTTTCTTCCTGATCGTAGAAGAAGTGGTTTCAGTTTTTCACCGTTGAGAACGATGCTGGCTGTGGGTTTGTCATACATGGCCTTTATTATGTTGAGGTAAGTTCCCTCTATGCCTACTTTCTGGAGAGTTTTTATCATAAATGGTGTTGAGTTTTGCTGAAAGCTTTTTCTGCATCTGTTGAGTTGATCATGGCTTTTATCCTTTAATTTGTTAATATGGTGTATCACATTGATTTATTTGCATATATTGAAGAACCCTTGCATTCCTGGGATAAACCCCACTTGATCATGGTGTATGACCCTTTTAATATGCTGTTTTATTCTGTTTGCTAGTATTTTGTTGAAGATTTTTGCATCTATTTTTGCATCGTTTCAAATATTTTCTCAGACCCTTTTTTTTCCTCTTCTTCTTCTGGGACCCCTATAATTCGAATGTTGATGCATTTAATGGTGTCCCAGATGTCTCTGAGACTGTCCTCAATCCTTTTCATTCTTTTTTCTTTATTCTTCTCTGCAGTAGTTATTTCAACTATTTTATCTTCCAGGTCACTTATCCGTTCTTCTGCCTCAGTTATTCTGCTATTGATCCCTTCTAGAGAATTTTTGATTTCATTTATTGTGTTGTTCATCATTGTTTGCTTGCTCTTTAGTTCTTCTACGTCCTTGTTAAACGTTTCTTGTATTTTCTCCATTCTATTTCCAAGATTCTGGATCATCTTTGCTATCATTACTCTGAATTCTTTTCCAGGTAGACTGCCTGTTTCCTCTTCATTTGTTAGGTCTGGTGGGTTTCTGCCTTGCTCCTTCATCTGCTGTGTGTTTCTCTGTCTTCTCATTTTACTTACCTTACTGTGTTTGGGGTCTCCTTTTTGCAGGCTGCAGGTTCGTAGTTCCTTATGATTTTGGTGTCTGCCCGCAGTGGGTATGGTTGGTTCAGTGGCTTGTGTAGGCTTCCTGGTGGAGGGGACTGGTGCCTGTGTTCTGGTGGGTGGAGCTGGATCTTGTCTTTTTAGGCAAGGTCACGTCTGGTGGTGTGTTTTGGGGTGTCTGTGAACTTATTATGATTTTGGGCAGCTTCTCTGCTAATCAGTGGTGTTGTGTTCCTGTCTTGCTAGTTGTTTAGCATGGGGAATCCAGCACTGGAAATTGCTGGCCGTTGGGTGGAGCTGCGTCTTAGTGTTGAGACAGAGATCTCTGGGAGAGCTCTTGCCGACTGATATTATGTGGGGCTGCGAGGTCTCTGCTGGTCCAGTGTCCTGAATTCGGCTCTCCCACCTCAGAGGCTCAGGCCTGACACCAGGCCAGAGCACCAAGACCCTGTCAGCCACATGGCTCAGAAGTGAAGGGAGAAAAGAAGAAAGAAAATAAATAAAAATTAAAAAATAATAAAGAAAAAAGATTATTAACATAAAAAATAATTTAAAAAAAGAAAAGAAGAGAGCAACCAAACCAATAAACAAATCCACCAGTGATAACAAGTGCTAAAAACTAAACTAAGATAAACATAAATATCAGAAACAAATCGCAGACAGCTGACCCCAAGCCTACAGTTGCTCCCACAGTCCACCACCTCAATTTTGGGACGATTTGTTGTCTGTTCAGGTGTTCCACAGATGCAGGGTACATCAGGTTGATGGTAGAGATTTAATCCCCTGCTCCTGAGGCTGCTGGGAGACATTTCCCTTTCTCTTCTTAGTCCGCACAGCTCCTGGGGTTCAGCTTTGGTTTTGGCCCCGCCTCTGCCTGTAGGTTGCGCTCAGGCATCTGTTCCCGCCCAGACGGGACGGGGTTAAAGCAGCGGCTGATTAGGGGGCTCTTGCTCATTCAGGGCGAGGGGAGGGAGGGCTATGGTAGTTATAATTGGAATGCGGTGCCAGCCTGTGGCAGCAGAGGCTGGTGTGATGTTGCAACAGCCTGACATGTACCGTGTATTCTCCCGGGGAACTTGTCCCTGGATCACGGGTCCCTGTCAGTGGCGGGCTGCACAGGCTCCCAGGGGCGTGTGGATAGTGACCTGTTTTTGCGCACAGGATTCTTGGTTGCTGCAGCAGCAGCATTAGCGCTTCATGCTCGCCTCTGGGGTCCTGGCTGATAGCCACAGCTCGCGCCCATCTCTTGAGCTCATTTAGGCGGTGCTCTGCCCTCTGCAGGCAGACAGGGAAAGAATCCCCTCTCCTCGTGCACCCCAAAACAATGGTCTCTTGCCTCGTAGGCAGGTGCAGACTTCTGGGTGACCTGACAAGCCTCTTGGGCTGCTGAGTGTTGGTCGGCACCGATCATCTGTGCGGGAATCTCTCTGCTTTGCCCTCTGCATCCCTGTTGCTGTGCTCTTCTCCGTGGCTCCGAAGCTTCCCCCCTTCCACCCCCCATCTCCACCAGTGAAGGGGCTTCCTAGTGTGTGGAGACTTTTCCTCCTTCACAGCTCCCTCCCAGAGGTGCAGGTCCTGTCTCTATTCTTTTGTCTCTGGTTTTTCTATTTTCTTTTGCCCTACCCAGGTACGTGGGGAGTTTCTTGCCTTTTGGGAAATCTGAGGTCTTCTGCCAGCGTTCAGTAAGTGTTTGTAGGAGTTGTTCTGCATATAGATGTATTTTTGATGTATTTGTGGGGAGGAAGGCGATCTCCACGTCTTACTCCTCCGCCATCTTGAAGGTCACCCCAAACCCTTTGCTTTTAAATCAAATGAATATCTCAATTTTACATGATATCCAAAGATGATGAACTTTATTGATGATATATATGTTAGTGACATACATATGCCTATATAAACATGTTAATAAAATGCATATGTATAAACATAAATATAATACACATATATACAAACATAAAAAAGAAACCAAAATTATTTTTTATGCCATTAGTCTACCAGTTTTTCTATATTTGCAAATTGGCTAATATATCCAGTTGAACCATTCAAAGCAGTTTTACTGATGTGTTTTCTTTTTTACCACCTGTTACTTAAAAAATTGATCAGATGCAGTAGACAATTCCTTAGCTGTTATTTAGAGAATGCTTTGAGCTTGAATCAATATGATATTGTGCTCTCTAGGCATTGAAAATCATTCTACTATTGTCACTAATTGCTTTGGTATTCTGCAGAAGCACAAAATGTCAGCTATTTATTAATAAATCTGTTTTTGTAGTAGGGGGCGCATCTTTACTGTTTATCATGTACCAGCAGTAAAGAGTACCAAAGCCCTGAATAGAGCACGTAATGAAAGACTCTGTCAGTGTGTGGCATATCTGTTGATTAAAAAGCAGGTAAAGGGATACACAAGGAGAAGGACAATATACATACAATTCTTCCAAAGCCCTCATCGCCAGTGATGACTCTTACATGGATTAAACGCTGTCAGATATAATCATTTATCAAGCAGTTGTGAAATGGGAAAATATAAAATTAAAAAGAGATTTCTGATGGCTTGTCACAGTCAGCCACTGGGCTAGGCTTGCATAGAATTCATGAGATTAAGTAGATAAAACACACATTTATTTGATTCTCTGGGGTAACTAAATTGAGAAAGGTGGTTTGCAAGACAGATTTCTCATCTCTTTTGCTCAGCAGTGAGTGATAGAGAAAGCAGTCCTTTATCTTCATCTTTTCAACAGAGCTTTTCTAGAGACACAAACTGTAGTTCCAAACCATTCTGGGAAACAAAATTGTTTCCTCAGACAAGAAGAGTGATGAAAGAATGTACTTCTCCATCATATCCAAGCCATAATGTACTCATATTTATTGCTGTAGGTAGATGTGTATGAAGTATGATTTGGGGAGCATTGAGAAAACTTTCTTAGTCCCCAGGGATCATTTGCACCAGCTTAGCCCAGTTTCTGAAATCATCATCACTATGCTTGACAATTACAGGAACCCAAATTCCATGGATTGCTTTTTCTCCAGGTCCAATTTAAGGATGTTTAAGGACTAGTTTAAGGATTGCACCAATAAAAATGAACTGTATCTGGATAAGAAATATGATATAGCTCCGGGAGACACTACCCTGGAAACTCAGGGGATCTGAGCATGCTTATGTAGCCTCCAGTTAGTCCAAACAGAAAACTGGACTCTCTGCTCTGACAAAAAATCTAAAGCTTTTCAGAATATGTGAATTAAATGCCTAATACTATATGTGCCAAGCAAATAAGGAGGAATATAAAGTGACTTCTGTTCCTAGTTGGAGGCGAGTGTATAAATAAATAACTGCACACATGCAATATGCCAGTTGAGGAATGCATTATGTTGCTTGGGTTTTATAGAGGAATTAGTAACATATTGGGCTTGAGGGAAAGGTTCAATAAAGCTTTATGGAGAAAGAAATTCTAGGGGGAGACTTCTAGAAGGATTGAGAGGTCATCAGGTAGACCAGGAAGTTTAAAATATTACAAAAGAAATGCAGAAAAAGGAAATCATTTTGCACAGCACCTGGTACCTCTCCTACCACTGCTACTTCTAATTCTCCCCACCCCAGCCTGATTCATGTATTTTTCTCTTCTGTAGCAGCTTTCATTCATATAGTGCCATGTAGCTTAAGAATATAAACATATATTTTCTCATTTGATCTTCTAGCCACCTTCAGTGGTATGCAGGTATAGCAAAGATTGACCAAGCACTGCAGAAAATCATCTGAGTGATGATTTTCTCAAGTTTTCCAAGGAGAATACATAGAAACCTCCATTCTACATGCATAGGAGAAAAGTTAATTCATTACGTGTCGTGGGTGTCATAGGGCATTAATCCTCTGGTTGAGAAAGCATAGGATAGACATTCTCCAAACTCATCTCCTCTTTGTCCTGACTGCAAAGATAGACTATGTTTTTCAGCCTCCCCAGAAATGAAGTGGGACTAAGTGACTAAGTTCTAGTCAATAGAGCATGTGTAGAATTGACATGTGCCACTTCTCAACCAGCCTCATAAAATCCTCCTGTGTGCTTTTCCATATGCTTTCCCTGTCCACTGGGCTGAACTCTGAAGATATAGAAAAGAACGGAGCCACAAGGTGGAAGGATCCTGAACTCCTAAACTGCAGTGTCAGAAAGCCAAATACCATTATCAAACTGTTATGGAAATAAAGAAAGTTTTATTATGTTAAGCCATTAATCTTGGGGGTTGTTTCTTAAAGTGATTAGCCTTCCTTGATTAATATAGCCGAAGAGGTATTATTTTCCCAGATTTACAGCTGAAGAAAGAATGATTCATAGAAAGGAAACTTTGACCAAGGCAAAATGGCAAGTAGATAGAATAGAAACTGCATTTGAATGCACGTTACGTAACTCTAAAGCCCGTGCTCTTACTGTTCTCCACAACATCCCTTCTATATAGAGGGCGGAAGGTCGACGCTCTGCTGCACAAGATTGGGTGACTACCTACAGCCAGCTGAATATATACTTTGGCTTTGAGGATAAAGTCCTATGAGTGTGTTCCCTTCAAAAGTTAGCTGAGCATTTGCCCTTTTAATTACTGCTAGGGAATTGGTGTGCCTCCCAGTTTCTCCTACCCAGTGCTACAAAGACCTGTCTTTCTGTTTGTTCTGCAGCTTTGTTACTCAAAGCATGAACTACAGACCAAGAGCATGCACGTCCCTGGGAAATTATTAGAAATGAAGAATTCAAGCCTACTGAACCAAATCTGCATCTTAACAAAATCTCCAGGTGATTCTTATGCACATTAAATTTTGAGAAGGGTGAGTCTACAGCATCATTATGCTTGAGATTTGCTTTCCTGAACTGGAGTGCCCCCAGCACCTGTTGTTTCTTCTAACCAGTATCCTCTTCATCTCAGTAAGTCTCTGTGCATTCTCTTACATTGACCGCACCCTTATCTGCCTTCAACTGTGCTGACTTACAGATACCTGCTTTGACTCACACTTAGTCTGGCTTTGACTTCCTTTCATGTCATCTAGCCATCCCAGACTGAGAATCTGGTTCCACAAGCAAGGATGAGCTCTTGTAAAGTAGATGTACGCTCAAAAGAGTAACATTTTAGGTGCTCTGTAGTTAATTAAAGTGTCATATTAGCTCCAGGTACTGAATGGGAATCTATGGGAAATGAACCCTTGACTAATGGATGACTAGGTAAGTCTCTATTAGAGGGAAAAGGTCAGGACATAAGGAGTTATCCTGGGAGGGCCTATCATGTTAGGCACCCATTCTTATTCATTTTTGGACTAATTAGCATTGATAATTCTCCTCCATGACTTAATGTATTGGTTTACTTCCCTATTAGGGCATTGTGAAAATAAAACTAATAATATCAATTCCACCCATTTACATGAGAATATATCACGGCTCTTAGCTGAAATACCTCAAGTGTCATCAGGGAAGAGTGATAGCATCTTTTTTCCCATCTTCTGCACTTATTGTTACCCAGGCATCTGGCTTTGAGAGTCAGCCAAGAATAGTAGTGCAGAGGCTTGTACTCGGAGGTAACACAGACAGCTGTAGGCTCTGAACTGGGTGGCTCAAATATTTTAATAGGTCAAATTTAGAGTTTCTGGACCTGAAATTCAATTACTCAAAAATAATTCAGGCCTCTTATGTATCAGGGATCTTAGCATGTGGCCCATTGTTCTCCAGCTGCTAAGAAGTAAGGAGTTTTTAGTGGCATCACTGGCAGCTGTCCTTGGAATGTGGTGGAGAGGAGTGTGGGTCCTTGGGCCCTGTGGCTGGGTCTCAATTCTGGGACCATCCCTACTTGCTCTGTGAGCTTGTAGAAGTTTTTTAATCTCTCTAGATCTCAGTTTCCTCTCTGAAAACGGATTCACAGGGTTCTTGTAAGGTTGAGTAATAGGACTTGAAAAATATTCAGAACAGAACAGTCAGGAGTACAAGATCATCAGGAAAAATCCACTCTTATATTTTGTGCCCATTTTCACCATTGTCATCTCTAGCAGGTATAGAAAGGAAGGATTTAAAATAAACTAGTCATTATCTTTGGCTGAAATGTTTTCTTCTGTTTCCTGACTGAAAAATGTAAACGTTGAAAGCAACCACAGTGGATGCCAATAGTACCTATAGATGGGCACCCTAGGCCACCAAGAGGCCACACGAGTGCATTGGACATAGAGGTTAAAATAATAATTGCTTAATTCATTTTGTTGAATATTGTCCTTGCTTTGTCTCTTACTGATAGTCTAGCTTTCCTAAGACTTCCAATCTGATTTCCCTCGTGTTCTTAATTATATATGTCCACAGCATTCTTGAGTTGATCCAAGACATAAAAACAAAATGTTGTTTCTGTGTTCCTCTATAAGTCCCTGGCTTTGGGAGTTCTGCTTTGAAAGCAAGCATTCTTACAGTGATCAGTATCGGTATGATAAGGAACAATAGCTTAGTTGTCAACTATCACGGTTCACATGCCTCTTAAGACTTTAAATGTTTTGTGTGATTCTGATATTTCATCTCACATTTCCCTCTTCTCTGTTATCCAATTATTGGTTAATGATACCAAAGTGTAACACACTTTCAGGGTGTTGTGTACCCTTCAAATCTTTTCAGAACTGATTTAATACTATTTTACAAGCCTGTGCAATTCATCCAAACCCTTAAATCATTTTTCTTTCCCCAGCTTAAAGCCTTTCAGTTCTATCCCTCCACTGATAAGGCTTAACATTATAACAGCTTAAGATGTTCTTGCTCTTGGATGTGTAAGGGGAAATAATTGTTGTATCATTGCCAGTGTTTATCACGGAGTTTTTTGTGGAGCACATCACAGAGTACTAAAACAACCAACATTGACCAAATTCTGTTTCCATATTTAGAAAATGTCTTTGAACAGGAAATGACAATTGTGGCCAAGTTAACTGTGACTTGCTTCCAGTATATTTTCAGCAGCATTAGCTTCAGAATAACCAAAGCCCCACATTGAACATATTACTTTTCTTCAAAAACAAATACTGAAGAGCAAAGAAAAAATCTATTATGCATTGCTTATAAAATAAAGTTGAAAATTTTACTTTTTTATTGAAAGTTATAGTTTTTCCCAGCACCCACTCCATTTCTACAAACCCAATATTTTTCTTCATTCAGTGTGACTACTTTTCTAGTTTTTGCCTTCCTAAGTATGTCCGTCATAACTCATTTTTTATTTTCTCAACATTCTTATCATTGTGGAATAATTATTTCGGCACACCCTATATTTCCTGTTCTTTGAGGATAAGTTTTCATGTCATACTCATTACTGCAGCCCTTATTTACATGGAATAATGCCTTGGATATAGTAGATACTCATTAAAAAATTCCTGAAAATTTACTGAATGTATAAATGGAAAGAGCATAAAATATGAACTGGAAGTACTGGGTTATAATTCTGGCTCTTCTCCTAAAAATATGCCTTTGGGTAAATGAGACAGACAGACTCTTAAGGTGGCCCTATAATCTCTACCTCCTAATGTCCACACCCTTGTGTGATCCCTTTCTCTATGGTGTAGACAGGCCCATGACTTGCTTTTAATCAGTAAAATTCAGCAAAGTGATGAGATGTAAGAGGTTACCGAATTACACTGTGTAACATTACAGTGCTCATCCTGATAGGGTTTCTTTCCCTTGCTGACTCTGAGGAAGCAAGTGCTATATTGGGGAACTACACATGGCAAGGACTGTGAATGGCCTCTAGGAGCTGAGGGAGGCCTCTAACAAATAGCCAGTAAGAAACTAAAACCCTCAGTCCCACAACCACAAGGAACTGAATTCCTCCAACACTTGAATGAACTTGAAAGTAGGTTCTGTCCCAGTTGAACCTCACATGAGGCTGCAAACTTGGATAACATCTTTATTGCAGCCAGGTGATACACCAAGCAGGGGACACAGATAAACTGTGTTCAGATACGTGACCCACACAAACTGCCAGGGAACAAATGTGAGTTGTTTTAAGCTGCTATGTTTGTGGCAATATCATTATATAGCAATAGAAAAGTAATACAGTAAGTGACTCACTGAATAATGGTCTTCATAGTTGTAAAATGTAAATAAAATTGTCTGTCCTACCTTAGTCATGGTATTTAAAAACAGTTAAAATGAAAAGACAGTATATTTAAGAGCACTTTAAAATGCTAGAACACTATATGATCATTGTATTTTAAGGGAAACACTTTACTAATGTGACTTCATTTATCCTTCCAACAACACTTTGGAGGATGTAATATTATCATCCCTCTTTTATAGCCAAGGAAACTATTATACCTATTAGATGAAGACCATGAATCTCAGAGTGGTCAAGTAACCAGCTTAAGGTAACACAGGTTGTAAATGGGGGAGCTCAAATTTAAACTCTGTATTGAATTCTAAACCATGACACTTACTACTGATTGCTAGTAAAACGAAGTATGTTTAAAACCATGTAGGGCCCATACCTATGCCTGAATATTTTCAGGAGTCTACAGGGCAGATTTAGCATTTTAAAATTATAATAAATATTGTAATTCTTAGGTTTAATGAAGTAAACTAATTTCCCTAAAACAGTTAATCACAAACGCTATATCCCATAACAAGTTTGATTCAACAACAATAACAGACATTTATCAGGGGTTTATGTGTCAGGCCGTCTTTGAGCACATAACTTATATTATCGCAATTAACAAGAAATTGAAACAAAAATTTTAATTGATGATATTTTTCAATAAAATTATCACCTTTATGTAGTTTTCCTAGCTCTTAGAAAGTAACCAAAATAAACCTGGAAAACTCATTTCTGTTCTCCATTATGCTAAGAGCTTGTTACATCATTTTCTAGAAACTGAATAAATATTAAGGAAGGATCGAGAGACTTATGCAAATAGTGCCAATAGCAAATAATGTTAATCTTTAAGTCCTACCATGGCTAATGGGTAGAGGGATGTATTGGAAGGAACATTTCTGGTCTCTTGCCATAACTTAATCACTCTTTCTCAGAGGAGAACTTGACATCCATCGGGCCATTCTGTCACCAAGTAGACTCATGATGCTCGATAAACTAGAAACAGGACCCACTCTCTGCTTCTCTCTCTAGATGCCTAACTCCTCGATCAATTAGAAGGGCCAGTGCCTTAATCTATACCTCCTTAGCAGTAGAAAGATTAGGCCAGGGAACTTCTTGAAGGCTCAGATGAACAGGCACATTTATCAGATATCCTTTACCTCAAGAGCATTAACTTTAATCCTACTAGGAAAAGAGTAGGAACCTCCATTTTGGCATCAGGTCCAAATTGCATTCTTTCATTCATTGCCATCAAAACGATTGATGGTTTAGGCTTACTTGTCTGTGTGTGCAGTTCTCAATCAGTTGGGACATTAGGGGCAAGGGTGGTGAGTGACTGACACCCAAAATTGCCAGTAGTGCCCTTTAACTACTGGAGGTTCTGTCACTTTGCATCCCCCTCTGCCTTTGGTGAATGACTTTATTGAATTATTTTTGAAAATCTATAAAAATGACTCCCAAACCCCTATTACTCTTTGTTCATCGAATTCTAATCCAACAATCTCCAACTTCTAGCCACTTACAAGTCATTACCAATTGAATATCATATTGTACCTTGAAATTAACCACTTTGATTCCTAAATTGTGATGATGAACATTTGGAGCACTAGTTAAACCTGTAACTTTTCAGCTCCTTCCCCATTCGTTCTTCATTGGATTCTAGAATTTGTATTTTTAATCAGTACGTGACTTAATAAAGTGTGATTGACTTGAGGGGCTGAAAGACCTCTCAATTACTCTTTGGCAATATCTTTTTCCCTAATGACCGATGGTGCCCTGTGAGAGCCACATTATACTCTGTACCTATGTTCCCAACTTACCTGTAGCCATCTTTGATGTCAGGAATGTTCACATCCTACATTTGATTCCTAACCTAATAGTGATTTTATAACAAGCTTCCAGATGCATCAGACCCTTTACTTAATCAAACGGTTCCAGATATTTTAAAAAATTGTCATTATGGAAAATTGCAAACATATATAAAAGTGGCGAGAATAGTTTAATAAAACTCTGTATACCCATGGCTAGTTTCAGCAGTTAACCATTCATCTCTACCTCATTCATTTCCCCTCACCTCTGATTCTTTTGAAATAAATTTCAGACATATTTCATTTGTAAATATTTTAGTATGACTCTCTAAAAGATAATATATCTTTTTTAAAAATCTCAGTGCCATTTTCATGCATATAAAATAATCAGTAATTTCTTAATATTAGCAAATTTCCAGTTAGTATAAATTAAACTTTTCTCAGATCTTGATCTATCGTCATCATCACCACCACCCCACCCTTCTCCTCCTCATCATCATTTATCTATCTGTCTTCTATAGCTTTTAGTTTAAGCACTCAGATTCCAAATATAGGATATACATTGACTTTGGTTGCTATATCCCTTTGATCTGTTTTTGTTTCCTTTCCATTTATTTTTCTTTCTTTACTATTTATTTGTTGAAGAAACCAGACTATATTTTCCTGTAACATTTACCACAGAAATTGTTTATGGTATTTCCTCTGTTCCTTTCATTTTCCATAAGTTGAAGTTAGACTTAGAGAGTTGATCAGATTCAAAATTTGATCTTTAAGCAAGAATACTTCAGAAGCAGAACTGTTTGTTTTCATTAGAGGTTTCATCGTATCTCCTTGTCTTTATTTTTGTGATATTACCAGCCATTGATAATCAACATCTGAGTCCATTGTTTCATTTGTGGTACATTGTATGTGATATAGTGATATTCTAATTCTTTCATTCTTTCTTTATTCAATAACTAGAATATTTCCTAGAAAGACAGTTTACTTCATTAACAACTTATTTCCTTTGAGATATATTCCTTTTGGGAAAAAACAGGTGCAATACCTGATTCTTTCCTTTATTTACCTTTATTTATTTCATTAGGTTCCTGAGCATCTTTCAAAGATGACCAGGCAGTTTTGAAAAATAAATATGATGGATACTCATGAATCTAAACATATGTGAAGTGCTTCCTTCCATTGTTGTTACTATCCTCATTGATGCTCAGACTTTCTTATCTCCTCTTCCAGATTTCTTTTTTTTTTTTTTTTTTTGAGTCTTATGATTCCTTTTCTGCCTTTCAATCCACTATATTTACCAAATGTGACATGTGAACCCAGCTTCACTCAGCTAGCTTTTCCTCCTACTTACTTGCTCCAGTGACACCTGGAAGAAGAGTGGGACTAAGTATAAACTCTACTATGCTTTATGTCAGTTATGATTATGGTGATGTCCTGTAGGCAGTCAGATATATGAGTTAAAGGAGGCTAAGCTTGGAGATGAAGGTGTAGGAAACCCTTTCTCATAAGTAGTAGAGCCATCAAAGACAATGAAATTCCCCAGGAAGACTGAAGAGATAAGAAGGTCACAACCACAGATTTTACACAAACACGTAAAGAGTGGGCAGAGAAAATAGAGCAAGAGAAAGAAACAAAGAGTGGCCCGAGAGAAAACTGGGCAACAAGGCAGGGTGACTTAAGAGAAGCCAGAGAGGCAGAAAGGAAGTATTTAGAGAACAACCACAGTGAGAGAGGGCTTATAGAGTCTCTTGAATTTATCATTCAAGAGGCAGTTTGGTGACCTTCATCAGATGAGTAAAGAATAGGTCAGATTGGTTACACAACATGCTCCAAGATTATAGCTGATAAGAGGCTGACTAAGGATCGAAACCCTGGTAGCCAGACTCCCAATTCTCTGCTCTGGCCACTATGCCGTGCTGATTAACCAACTGTATTGTGGTTCCCATGGCAAGCTGCTGTCCACATTATCCCTGGAGGTGTAATCATTACAACTTCCTAGCCAGATGGGATTTAGAGTCTATTTGGCTGTCCCTGATGGCTGCAATACAGATCTGAAGTCTCCACACTCTTGGCCTCATATAAAATGTTAGGAGAGAGGCCAAATTCTCTAGATCTTCTAGCATTTGTATCCTCTGCTCTGAAGTACAATCCCTCAGTCCATAGCTGCCCTAAGACAAACGAGTATGCGTATGTGGGGAATATGGGTACCCATGTATGTGCATTTATTTGTGTGCCTACCTATGCTGATGGCATTTCTGTGGTCAAGGACTGCTATACATTTTCTCATTATTTAGTCACAGTTCTAAACACCCTATAGATTAATGGACCTGGCCTCGACAGAGCCGAGCCTGGTCAGTTCCAGACTCCCAGCCCTGAAGTTATAGTGGCTCTGTAGGTTAAGAATAAGAAGGAAGAATCAGCACTATTTCAGAAACAGGCTTCTAATCAGAGAGCCAGAACTCTACCCAATTTGCCTCGGTTCTCTGCATTTCCTCCCAAAGCTCCTCTAGCTAAGATTTCTAATCTGGTTAAAGTTGTCTCTGTAATACCTGTTCGCATATTATGTTCCCTTCACGGATTATCCTTCCACTTCTGAGTTCTATTCTGTTCATTCATTTATGCATCATGCATTCATTAGTTTACTTATTCATTTAGTAAGCATGGTGGCTTTGCTAATGCTGTTCTTTCCCCCTGAGAGTCCCTATCCTTGTGGGAAGGATAGTGGTATCTTATCCATCCAACTTTACTCCTCTCACTGCACTGGACTTAGTGCCCCTCCTCTGTGCTCTCCTAACACTGCTTTCGTATTCTACCGTAGTACATCACAGGGAAATTATCTGTTTTCTCTTTGAGTAAGATCTCTGAGAAGAGGGAAATGTTTTGTACATTGTTGTGTCTCACATATATAGAAGCTCAATAATAAATATTTGTTGTGGTGAACAATATTTGTTCAGAGCACAGTATGTGAAAATCACATAATCCTATCTGAATTGGGTTTTCCAGATGTTCAGGGGTTGATAAAGTCTGAAATATCAATGAAATACAGATGAACTCTAGTACTTTCATAATTTATTTGACTTAGTATTTACATATATATATATGATTTTGAATATAAACCTTTAATATAAGCCTGGGTGTATATATGTATATATGCATATGTGTTAAGGGAAGGTATAGATCTTGGTGTGTAGGCTACAAGCAGGTATTGTAGGCTACAATTGTAGGCTACAGTTTGGTAAGCCCCATAAAGAATCTGGAGGGGAGAGACAGCACTTCCAACTTTAATGGTACAACTTAAATCTCCTCTCCTTCCTGCCCTTACCACCTCCTTTTTGTGTCTGGGTCTCCTTATTTTGAAAGTTTATAACATTACCTACTTGTAGTGCCTAGTAGATACTAGAATGATGAGCTCTTTCATATCAAAAGTATACTTACCTTGCATTTTGAGCTGCACCCTAAGCAACAGGAGGGTCAAGGTTGTGCCTTATTTGTATATGTTGCCTGAAAAATGTGTAGACTGGAACTGCAACATAGTGGAAACTTGGTGAACTCTCAGGGATGAGTGGATACCTATGGAGAGTCCATGCATGTCACTTAGTTTAAATTAGTTTAAGCAGCGTGCAGACTTGGGGACAAAAAGCACATGATTTCTGATGGGGCTACTGGAATATTTGACTCTGTCCTCAAACAAAAATAGAAACAAATACCTCTCTGGGTTTGGATTATGCCTAAAGTTTTCAAACCATCAACAGCGAATGAAAAAGGGTCATTTCATTGTGAGTTCTCTGAGGTTTCTGCTGAAGCAAGAAGGTGGGGTAATGATGACTGGATTTTTCAGAGGAAACTTGCCATGCTGCTCTGTGAGAGAGTTTAGATGTATGTTTAGTGTTTGAAAGACTTCCCAGGTATGAAGAGAGATGTTCAGCAAAAAGTTATTGAGTCTTGAATAATTTTAACACCACCAACAGAGACCCCCCCAAAAATGACCATCTCTTTATGTTTCTAAGAATTATCCTTTTTCATTGTGTTCATGAAATGTGGCCTTTTTTATGTCTAGAAGAAATGTCATCCCTAAATATTTAATACTATTGGGTTTCCAACTTGAAAAGAAGAAAAAAATGGAAGAAAAAGAATACTTTCAGTGACAATTCTTTGAATTTTTGATGCCCGTTTCCTTTTCTGCAGAACAGTGAATGTTTCTTAACAAATTAATCTGGCTGTTATATAGTAAGCTTTCTGGTTAGCCTTTGCCATTTTTATGGGTGGGGGGGTCACTTTTATAAAATTTCTGGAATTTGCTTGGTACATGTTTGGTGTTAGTATATTATCTGTTTCTCTCTCTATCTCTACCTTGTGAATATCTCTCATATCCCTTGAAGGGCAAAGACCAGTTTCAATTATACTGTTATGCCTCTTTTTGTTTTTATTGAAATATAATTGACATATAACATAGTTTTAGGTATATAACATAATGATTTGATATGTGTATATACTGCAAAATTATTACTGCAATAAGTTTAGTTACCATACAACAACACACATAGTTACAAATTTCCTTTTTCTTGTGAGAACTCTCTTAGCAACTTTCAAATATACAATACAGTATTGTTAACTATAGTCACCATGCTGTACATTGTATCCCCAGGACTTATTTATTTTATAACTGGAAGTTGGTACCTTTACTGACTACTGCATGTGCCTTATTTAGGATGTCAGACCAGGTACTCAGGATTTTAAGATCATAAATCTTGAAATCATACATCAGACAAGGTAGCTTTCTTGTATGTGTTTCATGATGAAAGATAAACACATTATATGAATGCAATTTTCTCTAAATTGAATGAAGTGTGCAATTTTCTTGGCTTTGTTAAAATTTAATGCTTTTGAGGATTATCATTTTATTTATTGAGCCTCAAAACTCAAATGCAATTAAGAGATAAAGAAAGTCATTTTGGTGCCTGGTGAGTGACCAGGTTCATTTCTTTGCTCACTGGAGGACAAACTCCTGAATCACTGATAGGCGTTTCAGTCCTAATGAAAGCTACACTCATAATTGCCTGGTCAGTTGTTATGAAACTCAATACATTGATCAAAACACTTGTTCAAAATTATCTTCTTGATAATTGCTTTGTAGCCTGTTTGTTCCTTTTGGTTATTGCTGCTGCTGCCGGAACATAGATGACCACTTGACGAATCTCAAGTCATATTTTGGTGTCCTCCCCTCAAAGAAATCAAATCACTCCATCAACATTGCCACCTGCACTGCCTTTTTCAACAGAAAACGCATAATGGACACACATTAGTCATTGTATTACACTTAATTTTGGTTCTGACTCTAACATTAATTGTTTTCATATTGACCAATTTTGCTTAACTGCTTGGGGCCTTAGTTTTCTTATTTATAAAATATATGGACTTGACAAGACGTTTTCCAGGATGCCTTCCAGCTCTGACAGTCTATGATTTTATATGATTGAATGAAATAAAATTAACTGAATGCTATATGGATGCAAGGGATAATGATGTAGGTGAAGATGACTAAAGAAGGCAGGTGGGTTGACATTCTGTTTCAGTTTATCCACAAAGTTATTCACTGTATCAGGATTCACATCACTTTATTCTCTGCTGAGGGTGTGAGCAAGGAGTGATCTTTCATTACCTAGTTATATGATGCTATTCATTTTCTACAACATACTCAAGATTTGTGTGGTTATTTTTGGCACCCTTCATGCATGCACACACACACACAAAGATACCCAATACTTACTAATGATGCCAGAATCAAAATGTATGCTGTCATTTTTCACTATGGCTATATTATTACTACATTTTACAAGGCTATTGTGGCCAATGTTGGCTTTTATGATTTTTCATCTAGGCTGTGTGTGTGGGTCTTCATGTAGTGTGACAATTCCAGCTGTGTCCTTAATGCTGTCAAATTAATTTATTCCAAGGGACATTTTCTTATTCTAGGTATGTATGATCCAGAAAAACTTACAAGGTATTCTATTCTTTCCTTCTTTCTTCCTTCCTTCCTCCATCTCTCCCTCCCTTCCTTTTTTTCTCTCTTCCCTCATCTTTCTTGTCTCTTCCACCAGAGTAAATTCTGCTTTTGAGTCAGTTTTTATTCTATAGACATCTATTATGAAAATAGATGGAGCATGTAAAACGTGGAAGGCAGTGCCTGGCTCAGGTTAGTGGGAACAGTGGATTACTAGAGGAAAGAGAGTGTGTAAGCTGGGGAGAGAGGTGGTGTTAACACAAGCAGTGCTTATTTAATAGCTCCCTTGCCCATTCCTACCTGCCTCTACATTTGCCAGAGTCGCCTGGTTTTGGTTTTGGAATAACTCCTTATGCCATCCTCAGCCCAGGTACTCAAGAACCTGAACCATTTAAAACTTCAGTCAAGTATTTTGACAATTTCTTCAAAAATTCTAACCCAGGGAGGAATAAACTAATAAACTATGTGATTAAACTCTGTTCAATGACAAGAGGCAGTCAATCAAAATATAAGTCCTGGGAGCTTCCCTGGTGGCGCAGTGGTTGAGAGTCCGCCTGCCGATGCAGGGGACGCGGGTTCATGCCCCGGTCCGGGAAGATCCCACATGCCGCGGAGCGGCTAGACCCGTGAGCCATGGCCGCTGGGCCTGCGTGTCCGGAGCCTGTGCTTATATATATATATATATATATATATATATATATATATATATCTCCTAAAAATATTCAATAAATATTAGTTGAGTACCCTCTATTATAATCTTTCCTGATGTAGAAAATTTCCATAGATTTTTGCTTGCTTTAACATCCGTATCTCCTTTGATAATATTTGAATTTTCCACTAGGACACTTGTTTTCAAATTCTTTGAATATAACCTACTATAAGAATGTATTTAACACTGCAACCTAGTAAACACTGTTTAGCCTGAAATAAAAGTTTTACAAAGTCATATTTACTTTTATTACCTGTGATATCCTCTGATGTTTTTCTTCTCTTCACATTTTTCTCTTCCATACTCTCCCCTTCTATTCCAGCTACCAAAAATAAAAACAAAAACAAAAAGAATACTGGGTTGCAGCTCACCAAATTGATTTCTTTATGCACTCATTGTTTTATCCAATTGTTTGAAGAATTGTCCTACTCTTTCCCCTATACATGTGCTTCTGGTAGAATTCACAGAACTCCCAGATCTAATTGTGGAGAACGTGAAGTAACACAATCAACACATGATGTTTCTCTGACTTATGTGATATTTTCAGCTATGGACATGTGACATAAGCATAACAAGTTACCTTGAATCTTTGTTGTTTGGTAAGACATTCTGTCCTTTCTGATAGACTTGAGGTGGTGAAGATATAGAATCTAGGGCTGCTGCAGCAATGTCACACAAATGACAAGAGAGCTCTCTGAAAATGAAACCTACAGGCAGAGCCTTTCTGAGAGATGGAAGGAAATTTTACAGGATTGAGTACTAAGGTTGGGGGAAGTTAACTGACTGGTCCAAGATCACATATGTAGAAAGTTATAGAGTTAAAATTAGGATAGGTTTGTTTGATTTCAAAGCCGATGCTTTTTGTATTCTATCATTTTCCAATAAGGACCTTACAATCATGTTGTAGAAGCAAGGGCACAAGTAATATAGAAGCACACAAGTAATTGTAATTGTTGGATCTGGGTAAGGAGAAAGAATCACAATTAAAGGGAACAGTATCATATAAGAAAAGGAGGCAGAAACATGGAGAGAGTGTTTGTGTGTTCCTTGAGTTGGGAGGAGGACTTTGCTTATGGTAAAGGAGGACTTTGTGGTAGAGCAGAAGGCTGGTGGAGAAGGGTTGGCCCAGAAAATCTGGACATTCCTATTCCTATGGTAATTTTACTTCATTTTTAATTAAAGGGAGAAAATTTTATGAATCTAAGAAACACTATACTTCCCCAAGGCTAAAGGGATAATCATTTGCACATTCAATTATGTATCCCCCGAAAGAATGAACGCTATTTAATGAACTCCAGGTACACAAAAAATATCTTTCACTTTAGTAAGGTGAACCCTCTAAAAGTGAAAACTTTCTGCAGTGTAGGTGGGTTGCTAGTTTTGCAGGGTTGCATGTTTTGAGGGACAGTGAAGAGAAGAGTATTGTTTCTCATTTAATTTTCAGCATTATAAAAGCTTATGTCTCCATTTCCTCTAAAAACATCTGTTAAACTACCAAGCTGATTCAAGCAAACAAAAGAAGTTGAAAGAAAGACCAAATGCTCTGTCTCCCAGAAGACATATTTAGCCTGGTTTGAATTGACATTCATATGCATTCAAAAGCAATTCACCTCTCGCAAAAGCAGCACAACAGGAGTCTGGAGTACTCCTTGTTTTCCAGCATTTTAGAGCTCCATTTCGGGAAGAGGAAGGCCTGTGGAACCTACTCTCATTAGTTGTATTTCTAGCTCAGTAAGGCAGTAAGCAGACAGCCTTATCAGCTGTTTGGCTTGATAGGCCAGAGTGGATTAAAAACTAAAGAGAAAAAAAAATTCTTATTCTAACCACCAGCCTAAAATATCCCCCACCTCTGGAGTTCTTTATTTTATTTTATTTTTTTATACAACAGGTTCTTATTAGTTATCTATTTTATACACATTAGTGTATATATGTCAGTCCCAATCTCCCAACTCATCCTACCACCACCACACCCCTTCCCTCCTTGGTGTCCATACGTTTGTTCTCTACATTTGTGTCTCTATTTCTGCCTTGCAAACCAGTTCATATGTACCATTTTTCTAGATTCCACATAGATGCGTTAATATACGATATTTGTTTTTCTCTTTCTGACGTACTTCACTCTGTATGACAGTCTCTAGGTCCATCCACGTCTCTACAACTGACCCAATTTCATTCCTTTTTATGGCTGAGTAATATTCACTGTATATATGTACCACATGTTCTTTATCCATTAGTCTGTCAATGGGCATTTAGGTTTCTTCCATGACCTGGCTATTGTAAATAGTGATGCAGTGAACATTGGGGTGCAAGTGTCTTTTTGAAATATGGTTTTCTCTGGGTATATGCCCAGTAGTGGGATTGCTGGATCATATGGTAGTTCTATTTTTATTTTTTAAGGAACTTCCATACTGTTCTCCACAGTGGCTGCATCAATTTACATTCCCACCAACAGTGCAGGAGGGTTCCCTTTTCTCCACACCCTCTCCAGCATTTGTTGATTTTCGGATGATGCCCATTATAACTGGTGTGAGGTGATACCTCATTGTAGTTTTGATTTGCATTTCTCGAATGATTAGTGATGTTGAGCAGCTTTTCATGTGCCTCTTGGCCTTCTGTATGTTTTCTTTGGAGAAATGTCTATTTAGGCCTTCTGCCTACTTTTTGATTGGGTTGTGTTTTTTTTTTTTTAATATTGAGCTGCATGAGCTGTTTATATATTTTGGAGATTAATCTTTTGTCCGTTTATTCGTTTGCAAGTATTTTCTCCCATTCTGAGGGTTGTCTTTTGATTTTTTTTATAGTTTCCTCTGCTATGCAAAAGCTTTTAAGTTGAATTAAGTCCCATTTGTTTATTTTTGTTTTTATTTCCATTTCTCTGGGAGGTGGGTCAAAGAAGTTCTTGCTGTGATTTTTGTCAAAGAGTGTTCTTCCTAGGTTTTCGTCTAAGAGTTTTAGAGTGTCCGGTCTTATATTTACGTCTTTAATCCATTTTGAGTTTATTTTTGTGTATGGTGTGACGGAGTGTTCTAATTTCATTCTTTTACATGTAGCTTTCCAGTTTTCCCAGCACCACTTATTGAAGAGACTGTGTTTTCTCCACTGTATATCCTTGCCTCCTTTGTCATAGATTCGTAGACAATAGGTGTGTGGGTTTATCTCTGGGCTTTCTATCCTGTTCCATTGATCTATATTTCTGTTTCTGTGCCAGTACCATAGGGTCTTTATTACTGTAGCTTTGTTGTATAGTCTGAAGTCAGGGAGTCTGATTCCTCCAGCTACGTTTTTTTTTCCCCTCAAGATTGCTTGGGCTGTTTGGGGTCTTTTGTGTCTCCATACACATTTTAAGATTTTTTGTTCTAGTTCTGTGAAAAATGCCATTGGTAATTTGATAGGGATTGCATTGAATCTGTAGATTGCTTTGGGTAGTATAGTCATTTTCACAATATTGATTCTTCCAATCCAAGAACATGGTGTATCTCTCCATCTGTTGGTATCACCTTTAATTTCTTTCATCAGTATCTTATAGTTTTCTGCATACAGGTCTTTTATCTCCCTAGGTAGGTTTATTCCTAGGTATTTTACTCGTTTTGTTGCAATGGCAAATGGGAGTGTTTCCTTAATTTCTCTTTCAGGTTTTTCATCATTAGTGTATAGGAATGCAAGAGATTTCTGTGCATTAATTTTGTATCCTGCAACTTTACCAGATTCATTGATTAGCTCTAGTAGTTTTCTGGTGGCATCTTTAGGATTCTCTATGAAGAGTACCATGTCATCTGCAAACAGTGACAATTTTACTTCTTGTTTTCCAATTTGTATTCCTTTTAATTCTTTTTCTTCTCTGATTGCCGTGGCTAGGACTTACAAAACTATGTTGAACAACAGTGGTGAGAATGGACATCCTTGTCTTGTTGCTGATCTTAGAGGAAATGCTTTCAGTTTTTCACCATTGAGAATGATGTTTGTTGTGGGTTTGTTGTATATGGCCTTTATTATGTTGAGGTAGTTTCCCTCTGTGCCCACTTTCTGGAGAGTTTTTACCATAAATGGGTGTTGAATTTTGTCAAAAGCTTTTTCTGCATCTATTGAGATGATCATATGGTTTTTATTCTTCAATTTGTTAATATGGTGTATCACATTGATTGATTTGCATATATTGAAGAATCCTTGCATCCCTGGGATAAATCCCACTTGATCATGGTGTATGACCCTTTAATGTATTGTTGGATTCTGTTTGCTAGTATTTTGTTGAGGATTTTTGCATCTATATTCATCAGTGATATTGGTCTGTAATTTTCTTTTTTTGTAGTATCTTTGTCTGGTTTTGGTATCAGGGTGATGGTGGCCTCACAGAATGAGTTTGGGAGTGTTCCTTCCTCTGCAAGTTTTTGGAAGAGTTTGAGAAGGATGGGTGCTAGCTCTTCTCTAACTGTTTGATAGAATTCATCTGTGAAGCCATCTGGTCCTGGACTTTTGTTTGTTGGAAGATCTTTAATCACAGTTTCAATTTCATTACTTGTGATTGGTCTGTTCATATTTTCTGTTTCTTCCTGGTTCAGTCTTGGGAGCTTATACTTTTCCCAGAATTTGTCCATTTCTTCCAGGTTGTCCATTTTATTAGCACAGAGTTGCTTGTAGTAGTCTCTTAGGATGCTTTGTAGTTCTCTGGTGTCTGTTTTAACTTCTCCTTTTTCATTTCTAATTTTATTGATTTGAGTCCTCTCCCTCTTTTTCTTGATGAGTCTGGCTAATGGTTTATCAATTTTGTTTATCTTCTCAAAGAACCAGCTTTTAGTTTTATTGATCTTTGCTATTTTTTTCTTTGTTTCTATTTCATTTATTTCTCCTCTGATCTTTATGATTTCTTTCCTTCTGCTAACACTGAGTTTTGTTTGTTCTTCTTTCTGTAGTTCCTTTAGGTGTAAGGTTAGATTGTTTATTTGAGATTTTTCTTGTTTCTTGAGGTAGGCTTGTAGAGCTATAAACTTCCCTCTTAGAACTGCTTTTGCTGCATCCCATAGGTTTTGGATCATCGTGTTTTCATTGTCATTGTCTGTAGGTATTTTTGGATTTCTTTTTTGATTTCTTCAGTGATCTCTTGGTTATTTAGTAACGTATTGTTTAGCCTCCATGTGTTTGTGTTTTTTACGTTTTCTTCCCTGTAATTGATTTCTAATCTCATAGCATTGTGGTCAGAAAAGATGCTTGATATGATTTCAATTTTGTTAAATTTACTGAGGCTTGATATGTGACCCAAGATGTGATCTATCCTGGAGAATTCTCCACGCGCACTTGAGAAGAAAGTGTAATCTGCTGTTTTTGGATGGAATGCCCTATAAATATCAATTAAATCTATCTGGTCTATTGTGTCATTTAGAGCTTCTGTTTCCTTATTTATTTTCATTTTGGATGATCTGTACATTGGTGTAAGTGAGGTGTTAAAGTCCCCCACTATTATTGTGTTACTGTCGATTTCCTCTTTTATAGCTGTTAGCAGTTGCCATATGTATTGAGGTGCTCCTATGTTGGGTGCATATATATTTATAATTGTTATATCTTCTTCTTGGATTGATCCCCTGATCATTATGTAGTCCTTCCTTGTCTCTTGTGACATTCTCTGTTTTAAAGTCTATTTTATCTAATATGAGAATTGCCACTCCAGCTCTCTTTTGATTCCCATTTGCATGGAATATCTTTTTCCATCCCCTCACTTTCATTCTGAATGTGTCCCTAGGTCTGAAGTGGGTCTCTTGTAGACAGCATATATATGGGCCTTCTTTTTATATCCATCCAGCAAGCCTGTGTCTTTTGGTTGGAGCATTTAATCCATTCACGTTTAAGGTAATTATCGATATGTATGTTCCTGTGACCATATTCTTAATTCTTTTGAGTTTGTTTTTGTAGGTCCTTTTCTTCTCTTGTGTTTCTTACTTAGAGACATTCCTTTAGCATTTGTTGTAGAGCTGGTTTGCTGGTGCTGAATTCTCTTAGCTTGTGCTTGCCTGTAAATCTTTTGATTTCTCCATTGAATCTGAGTAGATCTTGCCAGTTAGAGTAATCTTGGTTGTAGGTTCTTCCCTTTCATCACTTTAAGTATATCATGTCACTCCCTTCTGGCTTGTAGAGTTTCTGCTGAGAAATCAACTGATAACCTTATGAGAGTTCCCTTGTATGTCATTTCCTGCTTTTCCCTTGTTGCTTTTAAAATTTTTTTTGTCTTTTATTTTTGTGAATTTGATTACTATGTTTCTCGACATGTTTCTCCTTGGGTTTATCCTGCCTGGGACTGTCTGTGCTTCCTGGACTTGGGTGGCTATTTCCTTTCCCATGTTAGGGAAGTTTTCTACTATAATCTCTTCAAATATTTTCTCAGGTCCTTTCTCTCTCCCTTCTCCTTCTGGGACCCCTATAATGCAAATGTTGTTGCATTTAATGTTGTCCCAGAGGTCTGTTAGGCTGTCTTCATTTCTTTTCAGTCTTTTTTCTTTATTCTGTTCTGCGGCAGTTATTTCCACTATTCTGTCTTCCAGGTCACTTCTGTGTTCTTCTGCCTAAGTTATTCTGCTACTCATTCCTTCTAATCTATTTTTCATTTCAGTTATGTTATTGTTCATCTCTGTTTGTTTGTTCTTTAATTCTTCTAGATCTTTGTTAAGCATTTCTTGCATCTTCTCGATCTTTGCCTCTGTTCTCTTTCCTAGCTCCTGGATCATCTTCACTATCATTATTCTGAATTATTTTTCTGGAAGATTGCCTATCTCCATTTCATTTAGTTGTTTTTCTGGGGTTTTATCTTGTTCCTTCATCTGGTACATAGCCCTCTGCCATTTTGTCTTGTCTGTCTTTCTGTGAATGTGGTTTTTGTTCCACAGGCTGCAGGATTGTAGTTCTTCTTGCTTCTGCTGTCTGCCCTCTGGTGGATGAGGCTATCTAAGATGCTTGTGCAAGGTTCCTGATGGGAGGAACTGGTGGTGGGTAGAGCTGACTGTTGCTCTGGTGGGCAGGGCTGAGTAAAACTTTAATTCTCTTGTCTGCTGATGGGTGTGGCTACATTCCCTCCCTGTTGGTTGTTTGACCTGAGGTGAGCCAGCACTGGAGCCTACCTGGCTCTTTGGTTGGGCTAATGGTGGACTCTGGGAGGGCTCATGCCAAGGATTGCTTCCCAAAACTTCTTCGGCCAGTGTCCTTGTCCCCACGGTGAGCCACAGCCACCCCCTGCCTCTGCAGGAGACTCTCCAACACTAGCAGGTCGGTCTGGTTCAGTCTCCTATGATCCCTATGGCATCACTGCTCCTTCCCCTGGGTCCTGATATACACACTACTTTGTGTGTGCCCTCCAAGAGTGGAGACTCTGTTTCCCCCAGTCCTGTCAATGTCCTGCAATCAAATCCCACTAGCCTTCAAAGTATGGTTCTCTGGGAATTCCTCCTCCCGTTGCCAGACCCCCAGGTTGGGAAGCCTGACATGGGACTCAGAACCTTCACTCCAGTGGATGGAGTTTTGTGGTATAATTGTTCTCCAGTTCGTGAGTCACCCACCCAGTGGTTATGGGATTTGATTTTATTGTGATTGTGCCCCTCCTACCATCTCATTTTAGCTTCTCCTTTGTCTTTGGACGTGGGGTATGTTTTTTCGTGAGTTCCAGTGTCTTCTGGTCGATGATTGTTCAGCAAGTAGTTGTGATTCTGGTGCTCTTGCAAGAGGGAGTGAGCACACATCCTTCTACTCTGCCATCTTGAACCAATTTCCCACCTCCAGAGTTTTTTTCCCAATATCCTAATTCCTCATGGCACTTAACAACTGTTAGTAATTACTTGTTTACTTGTGTATTGTATATCTTCCCAGTATAAATGTTCATTTAACAAGAGCAGGAAACTTCCCTCCTGGTGTATCCAGGCACCTTGCCACTTATAGGTGTTTGATGAATATAATTAAACAAATGAATGAATGAATGAATAGAATTCCTGTCTCAGGGTAATAGATGTCATACCCAAAGCTTGGTTGAGTCTTAAGTTACCATTACATTTCAGTTTATTATTTTACTTTTTGACATTAAACGTCTTACATATGGTAGACTGATTGGTGACTTATAATTTTGGTGTATGTTATCCTTTTTCTCTCCCTCCTAATTTAGTAGCTGATAACCCTTTCAATTGTGAACTGTCCAGAGGAGGAATAATAGGTATGCCATATTCCTTGTGTTTAACTTCATAAGGTGCTCCTATAAAGTAGCAAAAATTAAAAATGAGAATAGGTGTGGTACGTCCAATTTCCTTCTCCTACCCAGCTTCCAGAATGAAGTCAATCATAAATCCTCCAATTAGGGAAAGGGGTAGAGAAGAAGAGAGGGCATTGATTGGGTTTGTGACACTGTTTGCACCACCCCCCTGGGGATATTGGGCATGAGGATGGGGTGGACAAATATTAGCAGGATCGGTGTTTAGCAGAGCTTTGCCTGTGCAGCCCAGAGTTCTGATGATAGGCAAATGATAGGTGATATGTCTCTTGGACATAAAGCAGAATTTGTAGAGCAGAGATGCTCAGTGGTTTGTTAGGAGCAAAGTGAGTGTCTGCTGGCAACTCCAAGCCTTCTAGGGCTTCAGGATGGGCTAGCAGAATAGGTTGACCTTCCCAGTGCCATGGGAAAGGTGTAGAAGGGCTAAAGGAGGACTGAAAGCATCAAAAGCGTTAGGGTATGAACAAGGAAGACACTGTCAACTGAAAAAAAATGCACAACCTAAAAGTTGAGAATTATGTTTTATTTGGCAGAGAAAACTGAGGACTTAAGCCCGGGATGCAGCCTCTCAGATAGCTCTGAGGGACTGCTCCGAAGAGGTAAAGGAAGAGCCAGGATAGATAGGAGTTTTTGCAACACAGGGCTGGTAGTCAGAACTTCAAAAGATTACTGTTAATTCAAGAAAACAGTAACATCTCAAGTTAAGGAATTTAATGCTTTTCTGTGTATGGGAAGTTGCAAGAGTCTGGGCTTACTGAGATCATTCCTTTGATAAGCACCTCAGCTATCTGAGGCCAGTATCCTGCTTTTCTCTATCCTGAATCCCTTCGGGGTACACAGTTGGGGTGACTGTAGTGGTTGAGGGCTTGGCAGTGGGCAGCCCATTTGTCTCCATTCTGAGTTCCCTCAGGGCTCACCATCTGGGGGCTGTAGTGGCTTGATGGCTGCAATATCCTTTGTTTACTGATATGGCAGGCAACATTTTTTCACTTACAGCCCCAAGTAATCATACTGGATCTACAAACCGAAGGCTGAGGCAAGATTTAGGACACCTCTGTAAAATAACAGGAATAGAAACCGTCAACCCAAATCTTTGGCCAGATGACTTTTCACCTCAGTGGGTATCAGCATGAAGGGGATGTGTCTGAAGACCACAGAAGACAGAGCACATCTCACAGAAGGTCAGCTTATGATGTAACCATAAACAGACTATGGAATAGAGCTTCTCCTTTTTTCTCCATTATTGCTTTTGTCATCGCAGTTAAGTTTCCTAGAGATTTGAATCCATATGGGGAAAGGAAGAGAGAGAGTAAAATCTGAGAGTGGTTTTAAAAATCTGAATACGGCTGCATTATACACCTGAATTGACTGAGAAGTGCCTGAATGAGAAGAAATTTACCTGAAGGCAACTTGATGTCAGTTTTCTGCTTCTGAGCAGGAATGGGAGCTTAATGATAGAAATTATATTTGGCTATAGAAAAATAAATTACAATTTTGCATGTATCAGTTTGTGATTGAAAATTTGAATCCATTATATAGTCCCAGCAATTTAATTTTTCTTTTATGGTTACAACTCCTGATGATTTTCTTTTTTTAAAAATATCTACTATCACTCATTTGTATGCTTCACCTTTTTTTCTGGGGCTATTCATCATTTAACTAGTTCACAGATAGTTGTTAAAACAATGAAGAAAAGTCAGAGAAGTGCTTATTCACTGTAGTTAAAGGAAAAAAATTCTTCCCCCTCTTCTCTTCTTGTCTCTGCTTGTGCTGTTTCCCTTGCCTAAAATATTCTCCCCTTTCTACTTAATCAAATCCTATTGATCAAGGCTTCATTCAGATCTTACCACTGCAATTCAGGTTTCTCTGGTTGCTCTAGCTCAACATTGCAGTCACCTTCCCTAAACTCTTAAAGAATGTGCAGTCCCTACTAAACAGTTAAGGGCTGAATTATAATGGCCTGCTTTGGTTGTTTTTCTAAAAAATAATTATTTTCTTATTTTATCAATTAGATTGTGATCTCCCCAAGATCTTCCTTATATTTCTTTGAACACAAGATCTTAGGTAAATGGGTAATAATTGCTGCTGATTGATTGAAATGTCACATTTAGATCCAAAGCAACATTTTGACTTAGAATATAAGTTAAGTGGACTTACATACCCTGGATTCCTCTGTGTAAACCCAGCCAATCAACTAATTACTTTCAAAGGAGGTGACCAATATGATTCCAATTTGAGAGGCCACGACACATGCTAAATTCAACTTAATATATGATATGCTTTCCAAATGGCATAATATTGGGTGGATTTCAATGACATAAGACAGGTGGATAGAGTTCACATCCTAAGTTTATATGATTTTGTTCCGAGCCTAAATAGCCTCATTAATCCAGCAAAACCTTGCCTTGCCCCTTTGTCTCTCCTTTCCTCATCTCCTACTACTTAGAGTGTTAGCTTTAAGTACCTGGGGCATATTCAGAGTCAAATCCATTCAGAGAATTGGGGATATGTCTAATAAAAGTGGTAATGCAGTGGCTTGGATCACTGCCCTCAGGGGAGTGTAAAAGTTGTGCTGAGATCCAAACTGAAGAATAGGAAAAAGAATACTTCCTGCCTGGTCTTCAAGTTGAGAATGCATTATAATTTTCATCTGCCCTGTTGATTTTTGATGCCTATACCCAGTTAGTTAGTAATCTTTAATGTCAGTTAGACATTCTTTCAAGTCATTTTTCATAGACATCCAGGTGGATGATGGGGATGGATTTGTACCCATCATCTGACCATCATTTTAGCTCTTATTTGACTTGGCAGGTTGATGAAGAGCTGTATTTGCACATTGGCAGATTTCTTGATGGGCCCATTTTTAATATCGACAGCATGAGGTGACTTTCCCAGTTTCAGCTTTTTGTTTGCTGAAGTTTATCCTTCATCCTTATGTTCTTATTCATTATCGCAGTCCTCTTCCATCTTTTGCATCTTCAGTTTTGAGCAAATTCTCCAGCAGTTATTATTATTATGATCTAATTTGTATTACAGTTCTAGTGACAAATATGTATTCTGTTTGTTGAGAAGATGGACTAGCTTGTGAGATAAAGAATTCTTTTATTTAACTTGCAGAGTGTCATCATGATGACCCCTTGACCTAAATCCTTAAAGATCCTTCCTCGTTTTTCCATTACCTTCATTTAACGGAATTTGTTTTATTATATTTTCTAAATAATTACATGGTGATTTTTTGCAGCTATTAATAATGACTAATAAAGTCACTCTTTAGTGGCAAGGGGAGGACATACAGGATCTAAGTAGGAATTGTTAGGACACATGGATAATTCCATGTTTAGACAAGCAAATTTGTCTTGGAAAATTACCAGTGGAGACCTGCTGCACATGTCTGTTACCTTGAGCAAGAATATTCAGGAACACGAAAGGTAGATACAGACTTCACTTCGCAGTTACAAGACACCATGATGACGTAAACTTTTCCTGGTGTTTTGAAAACGGTATTCTCTACTGTTGACTGACATATAAGTTTGGTTTCTCTGATAGATATTGCACTGCTTTTAATCTGAGTCTCATCCTCATACGGCATTTTCATTTTTATTCCCTTTGCCTCAGTGCTACCCTATGGGCCCTGCAAAACTGCACTTAGCATTGGATTGACAGATACTCTGTCCCACGATCTGAGCCTAAGATAATCATAGATATTTCCTCCCTTTGATAAAATTAAATTATTTACTTCCTTTGATAAAATTTTTAAATTCACAGGGGGTACCTGGTCCACCATCATTTAGAAAGTGCTTAGAAATACATTGTTCATCTAGTTTTCACAACTTTTTCTATCTGCAAATGATGTGACCTGTAATATTGTAATGCTTCAGAATCACACTCTTTTTGCTAGGATGTGGGAATATAAATCCTTATATAAATGTTAACTCTGAAAGAACACTTCAGACTAATTGTGGAAATATAAATGAACTTCTGAATTAGAGAATAACGAGATTGACAAGGTCATAGAAACTGGTAATTTGATTCTGGTAAATGTGGCAGTTTGTTCATAGGCACTGAACTACAATTGTTTCTGAATTTCTACTAACATTTTAAAAGAACATCAAAATAAAGGGATAATAGTTACGTCAGGCCAAGAGGCCAGAACGCGTGCCACCTGCAAGTCAGGAGTTTCTGAGTGTAACGGAAGAGGAAGTCAGTTCGAGGAAAGACTGGCCAGCTGGTAGCTTGTTCTATGAGAAGGAAAAGTCTTCCTGAGAAGTAAAATGGCAGAGGCTCCTGAAGGAGCTCTACTATCAACCATGAACCTGGAGAAGCAAGAAAGGAGATGAGGGTGGGTTATGGGAAAGGACTGAGAAAGGAAAAGAATTCAGTGCTCCCATTGCCCTTGGGGAGACACTGGGGATCAATTCTGGTGCTAGCTCAAGGTTTATCTTTCAGGTGGAGAGCCATTCTAGTGCGGGCACTGGCATGCCTTGTTGTCACCTGGGCAGTAATACTAGTTAAAGGAGGGCACTTTATCTCTGTGGACTTCAAGCCACCACAGCTTCAGTGCTCTCTCACTCTACTACCACACTCACAACACTTTTGACATCAGATGTGTGGCATTTTTTTCCACGTCAAGCAATTCTCTGTGACACTAGCTGGGTGTCCTATAATTCAATTTAATTTACAATAACCAGAGTTAACATAGACCCACAGGTTAAGGGGTTCAGTTCCACAAGACTGCCCCCCATTTCAGATGCTAATCCCAAGTAGTAGGTCCCTAGGTTCCTACAACTTCAAATTGACTTGGCTGCAAATTGGAGCTCCCCATGACCTCCCCCTTAGATTTAATTATTTGCTAGAACAGCTTGCAGAACTCAGGGAAACACTTATGTTTACCAGTTTCTTATATAATGGTATGATCAAGGATACAGATCATAGCCAGATGAATAGATGCATAGAGTCAGGTCTGGAAGGGTCCCAAGAACAGGAGCTTCTGTCCTCGTGGAGTTGGGATGTGCAAACCTCCTGGCATATACATGTGATCACCAACCCAGAAACTCCCCAAACCCCATACTAGTGGGATTTTTATGGAGGCTTCACCATGTAGGCATGGTTGATTATTAGCTCCATTTCTAGCCCTTTTCCCCTCTCTGGAGAATGGAAGATGGGCCTGAAAATTCCAAGCTTCTAATTATGGCTTGGTCTTTCTGGTGACCCAGCCCTTATCCAGAAGCTCAGAATGAGTTACCTCATTAGAAGAAAAGACACTGCTATCACCCAGGAAATTCCAAGGATTTAGGAACTCTGTGTCAGAAACTGGGGTCAAAGATTATATGTTAGAACAAAAGATTCTCCTAACACCCCTATTTGCAAGGGTTAAAACCTTGTGAGTTCCCAAAGGAACTCTATGTCAGGAACCAGGGGCAGAGACCAATATATGCATTTCTTATCATTCCACAGCGCAAATTCAAGTCTTGGTTCTTTGGTGATGTATCTGCTGTCTGATGGCTGAGGGGCCTAACTCACAGGGTTGTTCTGAGGATTAAAAGATACATTACATGCAAAGCATTTAAAAGGGTGATTAATGGGTTGCAATAAATATTATCTATGTTTATTAAAGTTGTGAAACTTCTGACAGTATTTATATCAGAAATATAAATGATAAAATTAAAGGTAGTTTCTAATTTTTTTAACCATTTCTAATCTTCCTACAATGACTATGTATTAATTTTGAAAAAAAATGAGGAAAATAACATTGGTAATTTTAAAAATTACTGACCTTTTTTTTTTTTCGCGGTATGCGGGCCTCTCACTGCCGCGGCCTCTCCCGTTGCGGAGCACAGGCTCTGGACACGCAGGCTCAGCAGCCATGGCTCACTGGCCCAGCCGCTCCGCGGCACGTGGGATCTTCCCGGACCGGGGCACGAACCCGTGCCCCCTGCATCGGCAGGCGGACTCTCAACCCCTGTGCCACCAGGGAAGCCCTAATGACCATTTTTAACCTGAAAAGTAGAATTTTGGTTTTATGGAAGAATTGCTGGATAATTACAGAAGTAACCTTTGTTCTAATACCACCACTATGGGATCACTTTAATGCTTCAGTTATTCTTTATTGCATTTTCGGTTGCGCTAGTTCTATGCGTATATTGTCACAGTTCCTAATCTACCGCCATTACGCCATGTTCTGGGATGTGATGCTGGGGCTGGAACATTGTGAACTACATTTACCAGACTCTTTCCAGCTGCTTCCTGTTAGGTTTGGCCAATAAGAAGTAGAAGAAAGAGAGTGGAAGGGAGAAGGAGGGGGGAAGACACTTTCTTTTTCCTGGGTGCTCTTGGCCCTGTCAGCATCACCCGAGCAGCAGCAACTCTTTAGCCTGTGCAGGTTACCCTGGCTGCAGCAGGAGGCGCGGTGTCTTTCAGCACTCCTGGAACAAGCCTCATCACCTCCCCTTAAACGTACCAGAGCAGTCGGGCAATGCCGCCTCTTCAGAGGTCTGTGCCCGAACTCCATTAGGCTCCTCTGCGACCCTAAATGTGTTCACTTCCGAGGAAGTGTCTCCTTTTCAAGATCTGACCACCAACTCTTTGAGGCTCCTCCTCTGGGCTCTTAAGTTCTCCTTACATCTGCCTCCTCTCGTTTGCCCCTCCAGCTTTAGGAGTAGCAACTGCTCCCTGCTGTTGTTATCTCCCGGTAATCTCAGTGTTGCCCCTTCTTTCCCCATATTAAATCCCCTTTGTTAAATTCCTTCTGATAAGTACGTAGGGTAGTTTTTGTTTTCCTGACTAGATTCTGACTAATACAAGTGGTATTTGTGAATTTGAGAATTGAATAAGGTCTTTGGGGCATTAATTCCTGTATGTTAAGAACCCATTGCATTTTTCAAAAGACGAGATGAATTAGGTCTGATTTCTTTGTACACAGCACTCTTCTGTCAATGCTCAGATACAGAGTTTGAACCCATGGAGTAAACGAGCTATGGAGTTTTTAGAAAAAAGGCAGAAAGTAATCACCAGTCATTTGTGTTCTCCATCAGAAAGGATAGGATTCTGCTATCTGAAACAGATGACCTGATGAATAGTAACTTAAACACACAGGAGTTTATGTTATGCACTAAGAAGTCTGGGCATAGGAAATTTAGGGTTTGTAAGGCTAATCCAGATGCATCAAGAAATCAGGCTCCTTCTGTCTTCCTAACTTGCCATCCTCAGCACGTAGCTTTTGTCTTCCTGGCTCCAAGTACTGCTTCATTTCCCCATTCACCAGGCAGGAAGAAGATGGAAGAGGGGGTGGTATCAGCAGGTTTCTCCTTATATTTCATTGATCAGAACCGTATCAGAGGGCCTCACCTGAAGCCGTAAGAGAAGATAGGAAATTGAAATTTTAGCTTTTTTCTTTTTTTTAAGCTCTGTAAATAGAGGCTGGCAAGAAAGAAAGGCAATTACACTATTCGTTATGCAGATACACAGCCCCATTATATGACATGGGTGCTCCATGGTAAACTGCTGTATTTAAGCCCCAATACGTAGCATTTATATTACTGGTGCAAGAGGCTGATTGTATATTGTACATTTAAGTAGATTGTTAAGTTCTTCATTATTTGCCTTCTATTTGTACGGAAAGGAAATTTTGTGAGTTCAAAGGGGCAGAGAAGAAGGCAAGCTCATTCTAGCACCTTTAGCCACCCATTTGGTAGCATGTGAACTTTCCTGATGACCATTTACCACGCAACAGTGACTCTCTTCGGTACTTTCACCATTTGCTGCAAGGTCACCCTTGAAGAGCTACAAGGCAAACTCACCAAAGTCTTTAGCACAATGCTTTACGCTCCTTCTTAATTAGCTGCTGGAAAGGAGTGGAATTGTTTTGCCGTTCCAGTGTCCCCATTTAACTCATAGGGACTTGGCTCTGCCAGTGGAGAAGGGGCTGGGAACAGCTCTTGATGATACAGCCTAATGAGGCTATCAGTAACACACTGATGCGATTAGACCTCCAGCATCTCAAATATGTAAGGAGGCAACCTGTACAATAGTGTGAAAACCTGGAGCAAGAAAAGGATTTATTGATTGTGTTTTATTTAACTAAGATGAAAGCAGCAATCTTCCCATCAGGCACTATTTATGATTAATTAAGATAGATTTTGCAAAGCAGTCTATGCTTTTTGTGCTCAAACAGAGGCATGCTAACAAGAGAGGACAATCATGAAGCTTCACAGTCTGAGCAGTGATCAGCCTGGCTTCAGCCCCACCAGCTAAATTTCATCTCAGTGACATTCAAGGTTTGGCAGCCACCCCCAAGCCTCGTCACAGATGCTAATAGCAAATCAACTGAAATGGATGATGTGGGTGATGCCAAACCTACAATGATTTGTATCTTTTTAAAAGTTCCATTCCAATTTTCTGGAGATTTGCTGGGGGTGGGGGAATGAAATGCGTATGACATGCATGTGGGTTCCGAGGGGAGTGAAGCAGAGGCAAGGTTAACACATTTCAAGGTGGGCTTCAAAAAACAGATAGCGCATACGTACAGGAAAAGGGAAGCAATTGCCCGCATGGAACAAGAACTCACAGAAGGCCACGAGTTTGAAGCACACGTACACTTCACTTAGCATTTAAGAACATCTCATTATGAACGTTATCATTCCAGGACCTCACCCCCAACTACCAGATTCAACCAAAGAAACAAGACTCATCTACATAACAATAAAAACAATGACAATAACCAAACAACAGTGGCTTTCTGGGTGGAAAATTCTTTCATGCCTCATTGGCTTTTTAGTTTTTTTCAAGTTATTTCCATAGATCTGGGCCTGTAAATTAATCACTTATTTAATAATCGGTACCAATTATTTTGAATGAGACAAAAGAAGGGATTTCTTTCACCAATTTCCTTTGAAGTGCAGACAAGCAGATGTCATGCTTTCACTTATTTTATACTTATTTATTGGATACCAATCATGTGCCAGGTAGTGTACCAGTTTTCAGGGATCCATGACAAGCCACTGTAAACATGTGTTCTGATTTCACCAAACGTGCCAATTATGTGTGATCTAGATGAGGATATAGGCAATTAAAGCACAACGTGATATGTGCTGGGGGAGGAGAAGTACAGGTTCTAAGAGAGCGATAGGAAGGCCCCCTAACAGACTTAGTGGTGGTAGGGCAGGAGCCATACAGAAAATTTCTTAGAGAAATGGATGTCTAAGCTGTGATATGAATGCTGAATAGATATTGGCAGGGAACAAAGGTAAGGTTGGCTGGGGAAAGGGTACTGTGCAAAGATAAAGCATCCTGTGGAAAGGATTGGAGGCTAGAGAAAGGCGTATTCAGAAAAAAAAAAAAAAATCTTTTGTGTGGCTGGAGGCTAGTGTGTGTGAGTGACCTGGTGCAAGGGAGAGGGATGCAGAGAGAGGAAAGTGAGACATGAGTCTGGAGGTCCCAGATCACAAAGGTTCTTTTAAATCATAGGAGGGAGTTTGGACTTATCCTAAAGTATTTTTAAGCAGACGTGTGCCTTGATCACATTCGCACTTTAGAATGAAGGAAAGATGTTCTACAATGGATAATACTGAGGGCTGGGAAACCTGTTAGGAAGCTGTTATAGGGATAAAACCAGGTAAAGGTATGGTTATGAGAAGCACTATAGAGGCAGGTAGAATTGTGAGATGTGAAGATATTTGGGAACCGTTTAGGAAGTAAAACCAATAAGTTTGGTGACTAATTCTATAAGGAACATTCTGGGTAGATAATGGTGGTATTCTCTGAGAGGGAGGAAAAGGGCTTTAGTTCTTTTTTTAGTTGTAGAGATGCTAAGTTTTAATTGTCTTTGGGCCATTCAAGTAGAGGTGTTTATCTAGTAGACAATGTGTAATTATAGTCCCTGAACTCACAGATGCTGTTAAGTCCTGGAAGTGCTGATTTGTCTGTGATGAGCCTTTAGATAGTCCTTTCAGCCATGGAAGTGAGCACTTTCGTGAAGACTTCATAGCATTAGTGGAGAAGCTACCTGGAAACTTGGAGAAACATCAGCATTTAAGAGTCAGCAAAGAAAGAGCCCCTAAAGGAGACTTGCTATCAGGAAAGTCATGAAAGGTAGAAGTAAGTTTTCAGAGAGACAATGTAAATGACTTGTTAAAGGTGTTTGACTCTGAAAGTGAGAAGTTAGTTGATATTTGAGGTGAATGTGGGCGCTGAAGAGTAATTTCTTTTCAAGATGGGTGAGATGAGCTTAATACATGCACACAGATATGGAGGTTATGCTAATCCAACTGGGGATAAAGTTTACCTTTGAACAGATCATGAAAAGAGGATTTGCTAAGCA
This sequence comes from Monodon monoceros, assembly GCF_005190385.1. Classification (NCBI taxonomy): domain Eukaryota; kingdom Metazoa; phylum Chordata; class Mammalia; order Artiodactyla; family Monodontidae; genus Monodon; species Monodon monoceros. The sequence continues at coordinate 72,125,409 of NW_021703775.1, read as the reverse complement.
AAGGAAGGATGTTAACACATTTGTGGAGAGGCGTATTTAACCTACTAAAGAGAACAAAGTGTTTCTGTGCACTGGAACAGTAGCTATTTGCATATGCACGGTGTGATTAAAGATTGTTCTTACCTTCTCCCTGGAGCCAGACTTGTTTTTGGCAATACGTTGTTAGTAATGACTTTGAATATCAAAGTTTGTTTGTTCCCGTGTTGTTTTCTTCATTCTCCAGATTTCCAGGTTCTGTTCTAGGTGTTAAGAATTCAAAGAAGGCAAAGTCTTATTCTTCTTTCAAGGAATTAAGTACCTGGAGAGGAGATGGGCATTTGCAATACAGTGAGTGCCAGGAGCGGGGCATGGGAGGGTGTCCTGGGCACCCAGAGGAGGCTACTTCCTGTAGCAGGAGTCAGAAGGGCACTGGAGTCTGGGAGGCTGAGTAAGAGTTTGCTAAGCTATATTTATTTTGGTATATTATGTCATTCCAAATGGTTACTGATTCAACCAAAATTCCTCCTCCCTTCCCCCCTCCCCACAATTTCTTTATATGAGAATCGATAAACTTGTTCTGTAACACAGCAATAGTAAATGTTAGCCTTGCGGACCATAGGTCTCTGTGCAACTACTCCACTCTGCATGGCAGCGTGGAAGCAGCCACAGGCAATACAGAAATGGATGAGCATGGCTACTGACAATGGTGAATTTCACCTGAGCCCTGTGATCCTGGAAAACAGAAAGGATAAGGACACCCCCCACCACCCCTCACCACTGCTGTCTTCTAGGAAATGGCTTACTGCAAAGAAGCACCTTTGCCTGTGACTTAGATAAGACTCAGGGATGCCCCCATGTTTACCTATGACATAGCCAGGCACAAACCCTCCAGATTCCTATTTTTTGCCTCATAAATAATTAGCTGAACAGTTTTGTCCCTACTGATGAACGGGAACAAAATGCTTTTTAACAAAACTTCGGTTAAGAGTCTCACCTTTGCTTAGGCCTCTGAACTTTAGCCTGCCCTCACCTGAGCCGGCATACAGCCCCTCCTAAAGGACTGCTCCGAGAAGACAGGTTGGTCTCAGCATGAAATAGTCTTTCTTTCCACCTACAGTCAGATTACACCACCCTTTTACCTCACTTCCGCACACTCAGTTCTTTCTAACCTTGTTCATTCCTTTCTAGAAAAGAAAATCCCCTTTTGCCTAAAGATGCTTGCTGATTTATGGTCAGAGCCTTCCTTCTATTGCAAAATTCCCCCTTTCCCTACTGTAATCGTTCTCCACACCCCCCTGCCTGGCAATAATCCTGTTGAATAAAATCTCTCCTTACTAAATCTAGATTTGTTAATAAAATCATTATGTTGACACTGTGTTCCAATAAAGCACACTAAAATTTGAATTTCACATAATTTTCAAGTGGTACAGAATTTTATTCTTCTAATTTTTCCCGAACCTTTTAAAAATGTAAAAATTATTCTTAGCTCACAGCCATACAAAGACAGGTGGCAGGCCAGATTTGACCTGAGGGATCTAGTTTTACAATCCTTGCTTTGTACTGAAGAGGCTTCAGGTTTAACAGAACCCAATTAGTTGGCCTTTTAGAGAATTATGTATCAATTCAATTCAGTAAGCATTTATTAAGTGCCTATGCTTTGCTTAGCATTATTCTAGGCCCTGGAGATAAAGTCATGAACAAGACAAATACTCTCCTACTTTCAAGGAATTTAAAAATAATATCATTAGTATTTACCTTCACTGTGCTCTGCTGCCTGTTATATAACATGATGCTATTTAATTACAGGTATGTTGTAGATGTATTATGACTAGAAGGTATAACTATACACACAGGCCATTGGTTGCCTTGATAAACATACCACACATCTTCAATCTGATTAAATGCTTCTCCTTACAATGTAATAGTCAACCCGGACTTCTATACGCTAATTCCAACCATATGACGATCATCCCAAATAAATACTGAATTCCTCCTTGAAAATTGTCTTCAGACTCTGTAATAATTCTTTTTTTCTTCCATAGTGATAATTTTTTACATGTTGATGAACTTCAATATTAGAAACTGCCAAAGATTATTTGAAGCCAAGTCAGGTGAATAAGCCAGATGAGTAAGGGTAACTAAAGAGAAAAGCAATGTCTTCTCCTCTTGAAACACAACGTTTCCAATTTCAAGGCAATCCAGTTGAAATTCTGTACTATTTTCCTGAAACTGGCTTGTAACGGACCAAAGATTTTGTTTTCAAAAATTCCTATTTTGAAGCCCTAGTCCCCAGTGTGATTATATTTGGAGATGGGGCCTTCATGGAGGGTAATTAGGGTTAAATAAAGTCCAAGAGTGGGGCCCTTGTCCAAGGGGATTAGTGCCTTTCTAATAAGAGACACTCAAGAGCTCAGTGGCTCCCTCTCTGCCCACACACAAAGGTGCCACGTGAGAGCACGTTGAAAAGGTGACAGGAAGCAGGTCCTCACCAGGAACTGAATTGGATGGTGCCTTGATCTTGGACTTCCAGCCTCCAGAGCTATGACAAAAATTTCTATTGTTTAAGCCACCTGTTCTGTGGTATACTGTTATGGCAGTATATGGCAGTATACAATATACTGAGCTGACTCACACATAACTTTTCAGAAATTTCCTAAAGGAGGCTTTGGAGAGTTCTGAGTGAGGTTAGCATTTTGGGAATGATTTTCCACTCACCAAGAAGACTCTACTGAAAAGAAAGAGACTCTTTTGGATGTACAAGTTCTTGTCAGTTTTTAAAATCACAAATAATGTTTTTTATGTTTTCACTATGTGCATATGTGTTTGTATGGTATGTGTCTGATTTATAAATTCTAAGCCCACAGACACCTGCAAATCTAAAGGAAAAATAAGCAATACGTCTATAGGGTATGGCTGTATTAGAGTCTTTCTTATTATTTACTGTTTCTAGGAAGAAAACTATGTAGGGTCTCTTTAGAGAACAAGTATTTACCTAAAAATACAAAATGAGGGGAGAAAGAGAAAGAGACATATCCATGAATAAAACCCAATTCTGAAACATGTAAAGTGCTAAATTTACCTTGAAAAGGAGGCTCAGTGTGACATACTTCTTGTGGGCTGTGAGAGTAGTGGGGGGTGGGGGGCTGCTTGTATGTAGGACATGCCAGAACACTCATTATTTCTCTGAATGTTAGAATCTCAAAATATGGCATTTCCACAATAAATAAGAACATACATAATTTTTTAACAAGTGACCTGGTGATGACATTGATTAGAAAATTGATTGGATCAGTGACTGCTGTATAAGACTTGAGATTTACAGCTATCTGCTTGTTGGACAAATAATCAGTAATTATTCCACTTATAAGAATCAGCTGTCAACTCCCCCGTCACATAAAGCATTTTTGTTTCTTGTGTTGTTCAGAGCAGAATTTGATTCAGTTCCTTTTATTTATTTTCTTTTCACTCTTCAAAGCAAGTATCCAGTGTGTACCAGTGTGTGCTTGGCGCTGGGAATACAAAACAAAAAGGGTTAGGGCCCAGGCTTAGAAGAGTTGATGGCCTTGAGGAGAAAACAAATGGATAAAAGGAATTGCAATGCAAACTAGGTGCTACAATACAACATTGTGCAAAGAGCAGTGGGAAAAAATCGAGCTGTGAACGATTCTTTGAGTGTGGGTGCCAGAGTAGCCAATACACAAGCCCAAGTGTTACTAAGAAAGGAGAGGGAATCATTGCATTCTGTTTCTTCCTCTTCCATTCACTTAATAAAAGTTTAGGGTCAGATAAATTCAGGAGCAACCAAAATCAACTTACCAAAAAAGGAGAGGCAAAAGAGGCAAAAAAGGAGAGGAGGGGAATAACACTTTTTATGAACTCACTATTTGAGGAGAAAGGGTATTTTGGTGGCAGTGGGCAACTAGGTAGAAAGAGATTGCTATTAAGTGAAAAATGAGCTTCCATAGGAAGCCATGACAATGAAAGTAATAATTAAATCTTCCTCTAACTTATGTTGCATTGTAAGTGCTTAGCTGAAAAATGTGTCTGTACCTCCGGGCCTGCAGCAATGACATCTGTTATATTTTAGGAACAGAAAGCTAATGAGGTGGAATCTGGAGTAGTGAGCTTAATTGGGCTTGTTTTGATTAAGTGTATGTGCTGGGAATATTCTAATCACTTGTCTGAATTGCAGAACAGTCAACGTAAGCCCCCAAATTCTTGCAACCATTTGTGAATCAGTTTAGAATAGATAGGGAAATTGTGTGGAAGAAAGAGTAAACTGTAAAGCAAAAACTATCTAAAGTTCAGATGAAGTAAAACGTATGTAGTGTTCCTTGCCTAATTAGCGACTTCAGGCCTGAATGGCAGCCCAGTCATACCTGCCTGCTGTTCACTGTAAGTTAAGGCATCTGCCCGGAGAAACATGAAATGTCAGAGCCTGAAGGACCACAGTGGGCATGATGTCATCCTGCCCTCCTCACTTTTAGAGAATCTGAGGCCCAGAAAGGAAGGGACTTTCCTAAGACTAACACGGAGTCTGTAGCAGGGTCTAAGCAAGAACTGAGATCTCCTGGTTCTCCAGGTCTGTCTTGAAGGAGGAAGGGTGAGCTTGGAAATTAAGAGCTCACAGACGTGGGGCAGGATGCCTAAGAGGGCTTTGGGATTTTGAAGTTTAGAGCCTTACTCATACAGTTCACTTCTTCCATTCAGTTCCTATCAGTTCAAACAGCATTTCCTCGACATCCATTTATTTTAGACCTTGTGTTAACCCTTGACAGACAAGGGTAAGCAGACCCAGCCCCTGCTCTCCAGAACCTCAGAGCCAATGATCAATTAACTATCACATACCTTAGTAAGTACCAGCATGTGCCAACTGTTCACTGATGCTCACAACCTCCAAACAAGCTTCTGTGTGCCCAGACGTGCCTCTTGCCTTAATGCAAAACATGGATGGAAAAATGATGTGTGGATGGAAAAAATGCTATCCAGAGATACTGAGACCATTAAAGAAATGAGGTCAGAGACCAGAGAGAGAGTGTGTGTGTGTGTGTGTGTGTGTATGAGAGTGAGAGTGAGAGCAAGCAAACAAGAGAAATAATATTTGCAATAAACTCCCAAGGTCAGCAATGAAAGTAACTAGAATAAATACTCTTAACAAGGAGGCAGACAAGCAAAAGGGGAAAAAAATGTAAAAGGGTTATAGCCTCTGACTGGAACAGCCATGACTATGACAGACTTTGCAGAGCTGTATTTAAGAATTACGACCATGATGAAGGGGTCCAGGCCAGACCTCAGCCTCTTCCCTACACCTTTATACTATTGACCCATCACTCTTTCCAACCACTCACAAACTGGTTTTGGGGTGCTCTTTGGGTGAAATAGGAATTGGAAAACAATGGGAGTTGAAAAAATTCAGAAAGCCTAGGAAAATAAGTGCAGGTTATAGGAAGCCTATTTCCCTTAACTTCCAGCATAAAGGCCCAAACATGCAGGAGTATGACTAATCGAAGTAAATTTTAATTAGGTTTAGTCTTTTCTTGTTCTCCTCTAAATTGGGTGAGCTGTTTCCAAGGTTCTGACTATTACCTTGGCACATATGTAATATTTACTGGTACACAGAAACACTGTGCAACAATTTAGGATAGATATTAAAAGAAAAATGCCTTACTCAATGTAAACTGCAGGGATAATTTAGGCTGGCAGAATGTAATTACCCAAACTGGAACACATTCCTTAGGGAGCAAGAATGCGTGAGAAGATGGTGTGCTATTGCACCCTGTGATGAGAGCAGCAGTTTTGGAAAATGAAAAGAAAATGAACCATGGATGAAAACTACATGAGAAGACCTGCTCTCTGACAACCTTGAGTGAGAAGTGGAGAACTGGGGGAATTGCATGAGTGTAATTGCTGCACTGGAGGAACCTTTAAGTTCATTCTGTCTGACACTGTACCCTCCTTATGTGGATGCTTCGTCTCTACCTGAGCACTGCTGTGAGAGGCAATGGATGGCCTCCCCAAAAGAGTCAAAGTGATCCCTTTTATGGAGTAAAGAACTCACATACTACAATGTCTATCAGCTGGACTTTGTTTGGCCTCTTAGAGCCATACAGTATGCCCGTCCCCTCCTCTCCCAGATAACCTTCACATATTTCAATATGAATTCCATTAACTTTCCAAACCTTCTGCCCCCAGCTAAATGTCCTCTCTCCTTTTAGTTGTGCACTAAATCGTACAATTCTAGACCCTTAACTATTTTAATCCAGCACCTCAAAACAGACTGTTACTTTTTTTTCCATCCTAGTTTCCAGAATTAGATAACTTACTCTGGTGTGTAAGAGAGCTGGCCTACCACCTTTATGGATCTGGACATTATACTTCTGTTAATTCATCTAAAGAGGTTCCTTTGGCAGTCACATCACATTGTTGACTCACGTTGAATCAAAACCTCTACAAATTCAACTCCTTATCTGAGTTTCCTAAGGGAGAGTGTTCCTGAGGTCTCCCAGACCTTTCTTCTTTTTACCCATTCTTGGATAGACCGCTGGTATGTGTCATCTCTTTTTTCAATACTGTACTTAAAGTTTCTAATATTTCCGTATTATCATTACTATTGTTAATTTTTAATTTAAAAACAAAACAGTCATGTTCATAAAAAGTAATCCCCATTCTGGTATTTAAGCCATGAATGATTTCAGAGCTACATGCAGAAGTGTTTGGGGATTTGACCTTGCAATTGCAGAACTAGCTGATTGGGGTAGGTGAAGAGAAAGCATCTCACAACCTGTTTCAGGTGAAAAGACATCGTATATCCTGTTTCAGCATGGTGCAGTAGATCACACTGTCTTTTCTGTTCTCCTGACTACACAGGAGACTTCATCTCCTGCTGAAGCCTATAAATGGCAACATTGCCCCAGCCAAAAATTAATTAAAAATTCATGGGTCTATAGGTTTTCTGTTGAAATTTTTCTTGGCTTTGGTCCAAATCCTATTAGTCTCAGCATCCCTATTCAGATAGCAAGGATATGTCATAATAATATAATACAACAAAAATCTTGCAGATTAATCCTATTGACACTATTTTGCCAATGGGTGCCATGTCATTACATTGATATGCAGTAAGATGTCAGGGTATGAGGATGTGTGCAGTTGTCTAAATGTCTAGGGATGTCCACTCTGTCACTTATCAAGGAAGCAAATTTGAAATTGCTTTGTTTCTACCTTTATAGCCTTTTGCTATATGTTCTTTCCTTTCTGCACTGTTAAGTTCAATAAGAAGACCTTCTCTCTGTCAACTGACTTTTGGTCAGAGCTAAAACACAGATTTTGGAAAGAAAGCTGTGTGGCCCTCTTGGTTTCAGTCCATACTGAAGGTTGCTTGAATGATGTGAGTGATAATTGTGCACATTAATAAAAGGCAAATGGGTGGCTCAAGGAGTATAAAGATGCATATTTATAAGCAGTGCATGTTTCAATTATGTGTATTTGGGGATGATGTGGGAATGTTCCAATAAAAGATTCACCAGGATCATGCCATACCACACTACACTATCCCACACCTCCCCAAATATACATTTGACTTTGGTAGCATTGAATGGTTTCATGAGAGTCAAGATTTTCATGAATCTATCAAAAAATCTGTGGTCTCCTCTTTAATAGGGAGAAGATGCTCCTAACCCAGCTGTCCATCTTGTAGGCCAGTACAGTGTGGAGACCACCATTACCAGGACTGAAAAAAACCAAGCCAGGACTTCCTATCAGGGATGCTCGCTCCTCATTAGAGATTATGAATATACTAGCTGATGTTTTCTTCCCAACAAATTTTTTCATCCCAGAATTTCCCCACAGTTTACATTTTGATTTTGTATTCTTTGTTTTACCGTTCACTTGTTTGGGGAGTTTGGAAGTAATATTACATTAGAGTATTTGTTATCCAAACAATGTCAGGAAAAGAGCAAATTATTGTCTCCGACTAGAAAATTAGATAATGGAATGAGATTTCTTTGCCTTTTTCATTAACAATTGCTACTCATGTGCAATTCTGAGGGAAGTCAACAGAATTTAATTTCATTGTTTTTGGCTTTCTTTGCACATGTTAAAGAAGAAGGAGGCTAGTGAGATTGCAATCCTGGGCCTCTCTCCTCTTGGACAGCATGGAAGCCTGAGGATATGCACTATGCTCTCCCTAACACAGGAGCTCAGGAGCTGCTCCCGGCTCCTCAGGCAGGCCTTGCGGGCAAGTGCCATCTGTGCCCCACTGCCAGGCAGGCGGTGGGGACACAGCCCTCAACTCAAGGCAGCTTAGAAAGACTGTGCCACTGGCACAGTTGTTGGCTCCAGATGCCACACCTGGAATGAGAGCCCTCAGACCAACCCCTGCGCACTGCTATAAACTGGACCCTGTGTCGGGGAGTAACTGACATCTAGGCTCAGTTCCTTGGAGATGAGCTCAGTCAGCCTCTCGGCATTCTTCTTGGCCAAACCCAGCTGTGAAGAAGGATCTGAGCCACAGCAAGCGGACATTCTTGTTTGGATTCTAAGTCCAGCGCCTGTTACCTGCCGGCAGCTGTCCCAGCTCCCCCTCCCCCTCCACACTCCCGTGTCTCAGAAGCAATGTTTCTGCGTGGAATGGTACCCCTTTGCTTTGCTTTCCTTGGCTTTGCTGGAATTGTTTAACCGTTCGTGACAGTCTGAAAGGAAAATGGTTAGATATCTCCTTATTTCTTAAGCTATAGATACTTACAGATAATAAGTAATGTTATATACTTAGGTAATTGTAGATAATTATAACTGAAAAAAGAGAAATGAAACTAATTTCATTTTTCAGTAATTTTAGGCTTTGTTTTCATCTATTTAAGTAAGTTTTGTGACCCATACTAATGCATTTAAAAACACACCAAAATATTTACTTGTTAACCCAGCATATATATGTGTGTGTGTGTGTGTGTATATATACAAACATATATACATTTATGTAATATATAATACACATATATATAAACAAATACATACACACACATATACTCATATGTATATGTAATATACATACATGTATGTGTGTGTGTATATATGTATTTATTTTGTTAAATAAACTGATCATTTCTTGGTAAAAAACATTGAAGGGTCACAGAGGATGAGAAAAATTATCACTGCCATGTAGCATATCTAAAATAGGAAGTAGTTGGAAATGCTCTAACTTAGAAGTATCAAAATAATTCCGGTAAAGCAATGGTTTGAAGTCACAGTCGTTTCCTTTCTTCCCGCTTTGGTCATTGAGGTGCATTAAGAATGTTCACCATGTGAATATTTCCTGTGGTTTCTGACTCAGCTTCTCTCATCATGAGTTTCTCTGCTTGCTTAGAACTGACCCCTGAACACAGAGCTCTCAAAATCTAAACTTAACTTGCTCCTAATAATTTCTGCTTTGCTTCAGTACGTTGTCTCTAAGAAAGCTTAACGTTCATCCCAGTACCTGACGTGTGGCAAGCTTCTGACAAACGTTAGTTGACTGAATAATTGCTGATACTCTGACCCCAGCTTCTATCTCCTGGCCATTTTCTGCTCATAGCCACTGATGCAGTCTTGGTTAATTCTTTGCGTTAAGACCATTTTAATCCTATAAAGTATTTAGAAGATACACATTTCTAAATGAGCACATTTTTAGGAAATGCATTAAGTGTTTAAAATCAACCAGTTCTACTAAGCACATCTAAACCTTTCTTCCTTTCTTTTATGGGCAGGGATTTCAGGCTTTATCATCTGAGGAGTAACTTTTTCCCTTCGCTTAAATAATTCTATTTTGCATGTGCGTGTGTGGTATAAATAGATTTCAAAATCATAATTCAACTTCAACATAAATTAAAAACATAATTCTGTATCCAAAAATGCTTTCTTGGTATGTAGACTCTTGCCTGTGATTTAGGAAATAATCTTGTTATAAAATCAGCACACAAATTGGTGTTCACCCTGTCTCCCTGCTGACTTCCACCAGGCTACTTACCCTGGAAACTCCAGGGAAAGAGGAGGCAGCTCTTTTAGGCATATGCCTGGGGTCAGCAACTAACTTTTGGCTTTGAATTTATTTATTTTTCTTTCTGAATAAAAGGAAGCAACAGGATGTATGTAGGCTGCAGTGCAGTTAAATGATTGAAAAAAATTGGAAACTATACACAATCCTGTTCATCTTTTTGCAATGAATTGCAAAGGCACCCTTACCATTCAGTTTCCCCAGTCATGCCTTGGGCACTGTGCTGTTTCTCCTCAGAAGCCCTATGGCACTTAAGGTTTGTAATACGCAGTCCGGCCCTCAGTTCTTGGACACAGTGTAGAATGATGAACCACTCTTTCATGTAGTGTCCCTTCCCTCCAGATGACAGTGAGCTCATTGAAGCCAGAAAATCTTCTTCTTTTTTTTTTTTTTTAACTTTCTAAAGCTGGCCAAGAGCTTTATGCATGAGTAGGCACAACATAAATATTCAGTACATATTTTCTAACTGGCTTTTGCAGAGTGTATATCAGGAGAGATGTGGGCAGGAGACAGGAACGTGGACGGCTTTGAAAAGAGAATTCTAGGGTCTAGAAGCTGTGAGTAGTTCTATTGTTTGTTTTCAGATGTGGATACCAGTAATGACCAATAATGACATGTGATTGTGTGTGTGTGTTCATTGCATTGTTGTCTTAGTAATGTATCATCTGGCAGGAAGCTTAACAATATCTCATATTTTCACTTGGTGTAAGGATTTTCTCACATTCTGGGTCCATGGATCTAAAAGTGATGTGGGGAGAAGAGCTTGCAGACATCAGTGGGCTCCAAAAGGCCAACTTCTGCTTAGATCTCACAAGACCCTGTGGATGGTCTCATCACCAGCTTCCTTCCCTTAAAGGGGGAAGAGTGAGAGTGATGTTGATGGGATATACAGAGCTTGCCCTTACGTTGCTTGTAGCATTCATAGAGAATCAAGACTTATGCTCAAATTATATAGAGATTGATACAAGACATTCTGGAATTAGGGTAAAAATAGTGGCACTGCTTCTAGCATACAAGCCTATTCCTGCAACGTGGAGTTTACCATGGTTTGCAGTGTCCTGCCCAGAGCAGCAGTGGTGATCAGATGGCTCTTTTTATCTGAATTTACAGGTAGTCCCTCTACTGATTACAAGAGAGCTAGTTTTGCCTTCCTGCATCAACACAAGACATGGGCCATATGTCTGGTGGTAGAACAAGACAGTGCCTCTCACAATGTCAGTCACGCCGGCATATTAGTTGATACACTGAGATTAAATTTGTAGGGAAGAAGACAATGAAGCTTTATGGTTTATGCTGTAGATTCATGTATGCAAGTGATTAAATAAATATATCCAAAAAAGTGTGAATCAGTATGGCTAAGATAACTTGGATCAGAGCTCCTATCTCAATGTCTTTTTCTTTTTTTTTTTTTTTGCGTTACGCGGGCCTCTCACTGTTGTGGCCTCTCCCGTTGCGGAGCACAGGCTCCGGACGCGCAGGCTCAGTGGCCATGGCTCATGGGCCCAGCCGCTCCGCGGCATGTGGGATCTTCCCGGACCGGGGCATGAACCCGTGTCCCCTGCATCGGCAGGTGGACTCTCAACTGCTGTGCCACCAGGGAAGCCCTCAATGTCTTTTTAATCAATGCCATGTCTGAAAACTCAGGAGGCAGGCTAATTACATCTTCATTTGCCCCAAAGTTAGGAGGGTCAATTTAATAAGCATTTTGATAGGCAGGGTTCAAATAATCTTGCCAAACTAGAATAATAGGCCCGAACATGTAAAATCATAAGCATTTATTTAACATCTACTATCTGCTAGACATAGAAGAAAGCATTGTACATTCGCTATCTCAAAAAATGCTATGTACTAAGCACAAAAAAGGCTATGAAGGAACTTCCAGTTTCCTATCCAGCATGTAAGAAGCTTGGAGGTCACCACTTCATCCTAACAACAAGTAAAAAAAAGCAGAACAAACTGAAAATTTAACAGCTCTTCTTAGAAGTGAGGTCACAGGGCAAACTACTGTTCCCCAAATTGGAGAGACCAACAGGCAAAGACAAAGAATCACATATCATATGATATCACTTATATGTGGAATCTAAAAAAATGATACAAATGAAGTTATTTACAAAATAGAAATAGACTCACAGGCATAGAAAACAAACTTATAGCCACCAAAGGGGGAAGGGAGGGGGATAAGTTGGGAATTTGGGATTAATAGATACACACTACTATATATAAAATAGATAAACAATAAGGACCTTCTGTATAGCATAGGGAACTATATTCAGTATCTTGTAATAACCTATAATGGATAAGAATCTGAAAAAATATATATGTGTATATACATAAAACTGAATCACTTTGCTCTATACCTGAAACATTTTAAATCAACTATACTTCATTTAAAAAGAATAAATAAATAGAAACAAAGCAAACAAAAAAACCCCCAAAGAATCACAGCTTACCAGAGCAGAAACCTGTGAGCTGAAGCCTGTATGAGAACCAGTGCTGGGAGAGGGAAATCGGAACTGTAATTGACAAATTGCTGGAGGCTCAGTGTGGACAACCTGAGAGTAAAAATCCCCAGAGAGGTTCAGTATTAGCAGGGCTCCCACACTTTTGTCAGTTTTACCTCCAGAAGCTCTACCAGGCCCTCACAGTGAGTATCAGAGAAAAATCTCTCATTTTGAAAAGCACCAGAATGTACTGTTCTTAGCAAGGTCTGCCCTCAGGGAAAACTATTTTATCAAGGCCTAACCAGCAAGAGTTTTATCAGAGCCTACCTGACCTAGGGCGAGGGAAACTCCAGCCCACTCTAGCCATCCTGTTCCACCTAAGGGGGGGAGGAAAAATAACTGAGAAATATTTGTGAAGTTCATAGTCCAGAGGCATAGGCTCACCAAAAGACTCATCTTAGTAAACCTAATCGCAGTACTGGAGGATGCTTCCCCTCCCCCGCACTTTACCACCACAGCACTAAAGGCCTGTGGTGTCACTTCCTTTGACCTAGTGTATTATGTCCATCTATCAGGAGTCTGTAAAATATTTTGCTCATTTTATTGGGTTGACTTTTATTATTGGCTTATAAGAATTTTTAAAAAAATATATTCTGTTCAAAAGCCCTTGTCAAATACATATTTTCCAAGTTAAAAAGAAAGCTATGAAGTCGGTATTATAATTATGCCCAATTAATAGACAAGGAAACTGATGTTCAGAAAAGTGATGTAACTTATCCAAGGTTACAAAGCTAGTAGGTGACAGCCAGAATTTGAACCCGAGTAGTTAACCACTATGCTGTATTAAATGTTTAGATTTTAATATAGCCTTGTATAACCTTTTGTATACCTTAAACTGTACTTTATATTTTAGGTAAAATTAGCAACTGTTGTTCAAGGTTGGGCAAATATCACCGTTAATATTTATGAGAAACGACTTTCAGATTTCAATAACTTTAAGGTCAACCTGAACCAAAGGCATAAGAAGGCTGTTTGAAAAGCCAAATGTAAATCTGAGCTACATAATATTTAGCTCAAGGGAAGCCATACTCCCCCTGTGCGTCAAGACCCCATTTGGGTTGGTACTAATTTTTTAAAAGAGGCTTTAAAATGCACTGTGTCCAGAAGAAGACAATGATAAGATTTATGAAGGACCTGGAACACATTGCCAAATTAATTCAACAGTATTAATTGAGTGCTCTGTGATAGATGTTATGGTATAATGATGAACAAAACAGTGCTTATCTCAAGAAGCCTTGAGATTCAAGAAATTTAGGGTATTTATCCCAAAGAAGAGGTAACTTGAAAGTAGGATGAGGTGTGATTCAATTACCAAAAATATTTAAATACCTGTTGTTCTATGTCACACATTATGTTAGAGAATAGAGATACAGGGGCGATTAAATACATCATGTTGTCCATCCTGAAGGAGATCACAGTCTACTGGGTGGGAGAGGTCCCATACACTCATCTGTAGTATGATGAATCATATACTAGTAATATAAACGACAGGCTAACACACTATGGAACATGGTAGAAATCAGCAGAAGTGCACAGAAGGAGAAGTACAGAAGGGAATCACTTGATAGCTTTCTGCAAATATTTTGGGAGCTGCTATTGGTACAAGAAACAAATTTGTTTAAAAAAAAAAAAGCCCTCCTGAAAGAGTATGAAAGTTTGGAAATTGCAGAGAAGAAAACTTTTTATTAATCGGTGAAACTTTTTCTAGCAATAATAGATGAGACAACAAAATAGGTTACCTTTAAAAAAGAGCAATTTTCACATCACTGAACGTGTCCTAGCAGAGTCCAGCCCCCCAGCTGGCATGGGTGTTGTGGACTAGATTCCTGACTGGGTGAAAGTTTGTACTAAATGAATTTTAAGGTTGCCTCCAAATTCTGAGACTCTGTTATTGGCATGAACAGCTTCCTCAATTAGAAAGAGCTGCTTACAGGAAATGTTGATTTGGTTTGTAGATATTTTACAGAACTGGGTTTTTCCTGACCTAAGCCTTCTGGGTAAGGCCTTGCACCTGTATCTTCATATCATTTGGCTTGAGCTTATTTCAGGACTATAGTTTGTTAATTACATTGTCCATTAATTAAAGAAACGATTATTGCCCAATGAACCTACACTCCAAGAGACCAAAATCAGAGACACAGCACTACAACTTCCCACTAAAGCAGTGCTGGGACTTCCCTGGTGGTCCAGTGGTTAAGACTCGGTGCTTCCAATGCAGGGGCCACAGGTTTGATCCCTGGTTGGGGAACTAAGATCCCACATGCCGCATGGTGTGGCAAAACAAAAAAACAACAATAACCAAAAACAACAACAACAACAAAACCATAGCCAGTGCTGATTTCCTCAACTTTCAGCCTTGAAAAGGGCCAGGCACTTCTTACCTGGCCCTGTCGATGTCTGATCTGGAAATCCTACATCATGTCAGCTGAGGTCTTCCACACTTTACTAGAGAGATTTCTTTTCATCCATATTATTCTAGGGATGTTTATAGCCCTTCATTCCTCTCTTTTTGGAGTAGTGGAAAGTGTAATGCACCAGGATTCAGAAATGCTAGGTTCAGTGTTTTGCTTTGTCACTTAATATTTGTATGAATTTTCTGCTCTGAGATTTGGATTCCTCTACAGTAAATCATGAGAGATGCATTGAATCAGGAGACAGCAGCCTGGCTTCTTTAAAGTTTTTTTGGAGAGCTTTTAAATGACCTATTCTGGAGCCTCGGCCTCAGAGAGTCTGATTCAGTAGCTCTTGAGTAGGAAAAGGAAATAATATTTTTAAGTTCTTTTGAGGATCCTGATGGTACAGCCCAATTTGGGAACTGAGTAAGATAATTTCTAAGGTTCCCATCAGTTCTAAGAGTCTATGAGTTTGTGATTCTGTTTTTCCCTCTTCAAAACTTCAGTGATTACATATATATATAAAATCTTAAAAACAAAAGGCTTTTACGCACTACAGCCCATGTGGAAAAATTCAGTTCACTTGTGATTACAGGCAACATCATTTTATTTTAACAATTTCCTTTTCCAGTGCTGCTCAGGTAGATTGAAGAAGTGTCCAAAAATAAAAAAGCTGAGAGGAATTAGATAAATATTTAGCCAAGTCAGGGCACAACCTTCCCCCCTCCCCCCTGCCCACCCTTCTAATTCCTTCCCTGCTTTCTTGTCTCAAACATTTTAGCAACACATAAGAGAAAAACACTCTTCCTTAAGCCCATTTTTGAAATGATTCTATTTTTAAACACTGTAGCTCATCTCAATTGTGCTCAAATTCAATTCACTTGTGATTGTCTGCTATATTATTTTCTTTATCAGTTTCTCCCCAGACTCAGTGGGGTAGTGATTGAAATTTGAAAGCTTGTAGGGGGAATAAAGTCCAAAATAGTACTGAGGAAAATGTGTCTTGAGTCTGTTGGCTTCACGGAGCCCTTGCTTTTCATCGACACCCAATCCACTTTCATCCATAGTCTCTTGATAAACACTATCCAGCCAAAATGACTTAAAAATAAATTTAATTTGATTCTTCCATGATCAAAAAAAGTTTTTACTCCCTAGCCTTAAAATGTTTCATTTTCTATTGTTACATCATGTGCTTCATGCTTTGGCTAGGACTGCCTTGCTTTTGGTTGCTAAATCTTTGCTGTGCTTTAGTTTAAGTTGGCATGCATCTATGCATCTATTAGGGCTGTTGGCCATTGGAATCTTCTTGGTATGGACAGATAACATTCATTCTGTTCCCAGACTAGCTTGGCCTTTGAACACAATGAGAACTTATTTCTAATACAACAACCTTTTCTAGTATCATGTTTGTGAAACCTATGATTTTATCTAATATTTAATCCATTCTCATTTCTCCCATCCAGAATTCAATGTAAAACAGTCATCAAGTATATTAGAGACAGTGAGAGGAACAGGAATTAACAAGAATAGGGTCTGAACACCAGTGTAAGAATGTATAGTTCTCATGCTTATAGTTGTCTTGCACATTACAAGAGAATTCTTCTCATTCATGTCTAAGACCCCTCACCTAAGGATGGAAACTCCCACACTCAGGTAACTGTCTCCTCTGTTGTGTAGCTCTGTGTTTGACTGGGACTGTCTCATTGCATGCTCTCCTAGTCTGCTCTTTTGTGTCCCATTACTTGTAAAATACTTGCTTCTTTGTATCATTGACCCCTAGGGTTTACTTATACCTCCTTTGGGTATTGAAGTTGCAAGAGAGTACAATGATCCATTGAAGCACAAGAGATTTATTTTATAGGTGGGTAGAATGTAGGAGCCTGGTCAGTAGGGTTTCCCTCAAACACACTGCACACATCCAGATCTTTGTTCAAAGTCTGACCTTTCATCTACAGCCATGATCACCCCCAACTCTGTGCTCATGAAGTTATTTTCCCTTTCCCTCTAACACTTACCAAAACTCTGCACTTTCTTCAAAGTCTGCCACCTCTAAGAAGTCTTCTCTGACCACATATGTTCCCACTCAGTGTGTTCTTCCCTTGTGTTCTTGTTTACTTTTCATGCTGCTTCATGTTTCCAGTATATATGTTATGCTTTTCCACATGGCCAAACTGTGTCCTGATGTTGCCAAATGCCTGACACAGAGTCAGCACATGCCAGTTGCTATGCAGTATCTGTGGAATGTAAGATGGAAAATAACAATTGGTTGAACACTGACGTGCTAAAACATTTTACATGTTATGTCAAAACAACTCTATGCATTAAATACCACTCCTATTCTAATTTATAAATGCAGAATTGATAAATTAGATGGTTTACCCAGTGTACCAAGTGTCAGAGTTGGTATACGAAGTCAGGGCTTTAATTCGGAAAGAACACACTGTGATGTGATGAAGTTTTTCTCCAGAGCTTTGCTCTGTGATTTATTCTTTCATTTTTTTATCTGTTTCTACTCACCAAAGTCATCCTCTTGAGGTTGGAGGTGGAAAAGTGGTCTTTTATGGTTAAAAAAAGACATGTGGGGACTCCCCTGGTGGTCCAGTGGTTAAGACTTCGCCTTTCAGTGCAGAGGGTACGGGTTTGATCCCTGGTCGGGGAGCTAAGATCCCACATACCTTGCAGCCAAGTAACCAAAACATGAAACAGAAGCAATATTGTAACAAATTCAATAAAGACTTTAAAAATGGTCCACATCAAAAAACAAAAAAAGCAAAAAACCAAGACATGTGAGTGGCCAGAAATTATCCATGGAAGGGCTTATGGGAGAATGATGTTGGGGGCGAAGAGTGAGTAAAATCCCATATACAGGCAGCTGAGGCACCTGGGTTCCCAGTGATTTAACTCCGTAATGATGGCGGTACAGTCGTCTCTCAGTATCCACGGGGGATTGGCTCCAGGAGCCCCCACGGATACTGAAGTTGGCCGATGGTCAAGTCTCTTATATAGTCACCCTCCATAATCACAGGTCCCACCTCCACTGTGGATGTGGAACCCACAGATACAGAGGGCCAACTATATTTCTCAAACATGGGAGAAGCATCAAAGGTGGAGTTTTCGCTTCCAGTATCTCTAATGAAACAAGAGCCTGTGGAGTTTGATAATACTGTCTAATCAGGCCGCTCACCTGGACCTACTTGACACTCAGCTCCTTGTGCTTTTGCAGCTGAAGAAAGTAAAGCAGCACTTCCCCTCTTGTGGGTTTATATAATTGTAAAGCATCAGTGATGCCATTGCTTTTTCAAAATAATTGTTGGAAAGTGATTAGCTGCTACAAATCCCGGAATAAAATACATCTGCATATTTCCTGCCTGTACAAATGCCTGGGAAAAAGGCAATGGGCTGAGAAACATCTGAGAGGAGCACGCACACATCTGCTAGATCAGTAGCCCCTACACCATTACCTTCCTTAGAAGGCAAACCTTAAAAGACCCAAAGCAAGAATTTTATTCATAAAGAAATGGAAACAAAGGAGGCAGTATTTTAAAAGTACTTTCAAAATGATAAGGGACTGTCCAAATGTGAGACATATTGTTTAAACAGTTCATTAAAAGACCTCCTAGCTAGGATCTTCAATATTTGGGGGGCGGTGAAATCAAAAAGAAGACGCCTGCAGTTTTAACATGTATAGGAAAGACCTAAGGCCTATAAAAATAGAATAGAAAAAGATCACATGAATGAAATATCTTAATCTCTGATTACTGTTCGAATGGTCTGTACATTGAATGAGCCTTTGAAATGTTTTCTAGTCTTTTGACAATGCAGCCTCGTTATCAGAGTCTTTTCTATTTGAATTCTGGAGTTTAGGTCAAAGAGACAGCCTAGTTTCAGGAAAGTAAATGTTCTTTCCTACTCCTGACAATGGGAAACGCACAGGGAACTCAGCTGCATACGCTGGTGTGAGGCCTAGAGAGGGCTGCCGGGACACTGGTGAGAGCCGTCAACAGTGGGCGCATATAAAAATGTGTTCAGCAGTGTCGCCCTTTTACAGTTCTTCTAAGCTGGTATTGTGGTGGCCAAGAAAGAATTGTGATGTCCCCCGAGTGATATAAAAACACTAAGGACACGCAGTTGCCAGTTATTTTTCTAAAGCACCTTTCCTGGAGTGTACAGCGAAGTGGACTGTGTACACACACACACACACACACACACACACACACACACACACTCACACACTCAGCTAGTATTCACTGAGCCTTTCTTAGAGCCAGATGCTTAGGAGTGTATTTCCAAAATACTGAGAACAGTAAGGGTCCTGATGGAGGATGAAAGCTGAATGGAGATGGGGAGTTCTTCAGTTATTTATTGCACTATAACAAACCACTCCCAAATTTAATGGCCCAAAGCAATGACAATTTCTCATCTCTCAGATTCTGTGTCTGACTGGTTTCAGCTGAGCAGTTCTGCTCCGTGCGGTATTGGGTGGGACGACAGTCTTCTGAAAGCATGAGACTATAACATCCAAGATGGCTCAATCGTATGGCTGGCAGTGGGTGCTGGCTGTCAGGTAGAGCTCAGCTGGGCCGTGAGCCAGAGCTCCATGGTTCTCCTCCTCTTGGCCTCTCTATGTGAATTAAGCTCTACCTAGTGTGGTGGCTGGGATCCAAGAGTAAAATTCCAGCTACGAGAAAGTGGAATTTGAAGATCTCTTTAAGGCCTGGCCTCAGAAATTACACAGTGTCACGTCTGCTGCTTCTTATTAGTCAAAGGGAATCCCAGGACCAGCTAAGATTCAAGGCAAAGGGAAATAGGCCACATTTTTTGTGTGTGATTTGAGGCAAAAAAAACAAAAAATATCAACTAAACTGAAATAAATTATGACTATCTTTAATCCACACTGTGCAGGAATGAATGTACTTGGCTTGAACTTTAGAAAAGAGAGTGGTCTTACCAGCAGATCACTGACCAGAGTTTACTTCTGTGTGTGTATATATGGTTTTGGGGGCATGGTGGTTGGGTTTTTTTTCATCTTCTTACATATTCCATGAGAAATTTTAAAGACAGTGAGAGGACACTGATCCATGTATACAAAGTCATATGAGCCCCATTTTCAGAGGCCAGAGTATCCTGTCCCTCATGCCTCTGGGCTCACGTTGGGGGCTTTCAGGGCTGTGGCTCCTCCTTCAGCTTTGCTTCCATGCCAGGGCTCTGGGCCATGCTTCTATCACCAAGGGCAAGGAGATCCTGACCATAAGGGTGATAGTGATCCTAGCACAGGTGTTGCAGAAAACTTGAAATAAGTATCTCAACTCTCACTTCCCTAACTTTAGTTCTATTTTTAACTCCTTATTATACAGGAAGACCATGTTCCCAATTCCTCATAATACCAGTCATTGTATAAGACCTTGTATACTGCAAGAGCTTAATCAATACTATTTGATTGATTAAATATAAGCATCCTTTTAAATCTAAAGAACAGTTTTCTTCTTTAGTTTTTCTGATGTCTCTGATTATTTATGACAGTATATATTCAAGGTACATATAGAATTCATGGTAAGAATAAAATCAAAATCACAGTTTTGTTTGTATACGAGTTCAGGTTGTTTTCCTTGGATCCAACATCTAATTTTCCATAGTTATTATGAGCTCTAACTGTAGCCTTCGCCACTGGCCCAGAGCTATGCTATTGGTTATAAGGGGAATGTGGTAAGAACGTGAATGTCTGGCTAAGCAAAGCCCCTGGAATTTTCTGGCAGGACTCAAAATGCCACAGGAGAATTCTTGTCATCTTTGTATTCAAAGGAATATATACATATTCAAAGGAATAGACACTCATATATGTATACACCATGATAGATATTTACATAGTGTCTTGAGAATAATGATAATCCAGGAAATATTTGCTTAATTGTTTGAACTGAGCTACTTATTTGCCTTCAGTAGAGTCACATCACAAGAAAGGTGATTAACCTCTGATTTAAGAATTAGCACTCTGAGCTTTAGCCCTGTTTCTTACTCTGAATAAGTCATAAAGAAATGCCTCACTTGTCCTAGGTCATGCTTCCAGACACCCCCTCCACACAAAGCAGTTGAAATTAGTTAAACATTTCTAAGAAGCAAAAGAACTCTCAGAAATTCTGTACTCTTTTGCCTTTTCGGGAGATATGATACTGCCTTCAGAACAGGGAAGATAACATGGCTAGTAAAGCTAAGCTTCTTAGGAAAGATCATTAGAAATAGTGGACCATTGAGGGTTTTGGCACATAGACAAAGCTGTATAATGGTTAAGTCTATGGTAACACAATGCGCAAGTAGAACACAATGCGCAAGTAGTAGTTCCATGTTTAAATTTGTTTCACCTCACTGGTCTTAATTTCCTAATTTGTGAAATGGAGATACTTTATAGGACTGCTGTAAGGTCTTTACATCACATGGCATAGTGCCATGAAACAGAACAAATCAAATTGCACTTAAATTATATGGAAAAGTCATTTATATGACATGAATAGTTTCCTAATAACACTGGAAAAATAAGTCATCAGTCTATGTATCTCCATTTCTATATTTCATGTTAAACCTGGCAGAAAAAAAAAATACTACTTCTGCAATTCCAAAGACATGCATACGAGATGAATACATTCAGCTCATCTCTGAGCTCCATGGAGAAGAATATAGCATAACATGCGAACATATACTTAGACAAACTTACTCAAATACACATGGACACACATGAAATTGCTAACATTCAGGAAGTGTGAAAAGGAGCCTGGAAACTTTGTTTACTCCGGAGTTTTGTTTATTTTCAGCAAACAGAATAAAGATTGAAGGGAGGTACTTTCACTGTTCTCCCAGTCTGAAATTCTGAAGCCTGGAGGCCATCTGAGTTCTCCTTTTAGATTTTGGCAGTTATTTGAGAAGTGGCGTAGGAGGGTAAGTAGTCACAGCAGGTTCTAGGGAAGGAAGCACCACCTAAATTGCTATTCTAAGGTAGTAAACAGGATTCAGGCAACTTCTGAGGGTTGGATAACTTCTAAGAGGCGAAACCCAAGATTGAAATGGGATATTTAGTCCTGTTCTATGTGCTTCAGTCTTCTGTATGGCTGACTGGTTTATTATTTTCTCTTTGGAGAGTGTGTACAATTCCTGTCTCTTGAAGTTAGGTTACTTTAGGCTGCAGGCTACAGGACTGGGTTAATGAAGAGCTATAATAAAGTTAGAGAGTCAAAGTTGGCTTGGGACAAAGATGAACTTAAGCTTGGATGGTGAGACAGAGAGGTCAGGACCAGTGTAGTTACCGGAAATTTTGCATTATTGGTGTGTTTAGCACAGTCAGTGGTCCTGTTGTAATTGGCAAATCTCTATTAAGAAAATGCTTGGTCCTGTTCTTAGTCTAGACTCTGTACCTGCACTTTCCAGTACAGTAGCCATATGTGCCACTAAGCAATTAAAATGTAGCTGGTCCACATGTATATATATGAAAATGTAAAATAAATGCCAGATTTCAAAGATTTAGTATAAAAAAGACATAAATATCATATTACTATTTTTAATAGCTTGCATGTTAACATGGCAGTACTTTGGATATCTAGGGGTATCAAATACGTTATTAAAGTTAATTTCAACCTGTTTCATTTTATATTCTAGTGTGGCTTATAAAAAGTCTAAAAATATAGATGTGGCTCACATTTTATTTGTATAGGATATTGCTGTTCTACACAGTGACAGACTCAAAAAATAGATAATGCTTATCCAGCCAGCTAATGAGTCTAGTCACATCCCTTTCAGGAACCAGTTTGCCCAACTATAGCATAAGGAATATTAATAGTAGATAGGAAAAAGTTGGAATTTGGGAAGGGAGGAAGGAAGAGGAGGGAGAAAGGAATAGTATAGTGGGTCACATAAGCAACTATATATATATATATATATATATATATATACACACACACATATATATGTACACACATGGATAAATATATATATATCTATGTGT
Source organism: Monodon monoceros (assembly GCF_005190385.1). Lineage (NCBI taxonomy): Eukaryota > Metazoa > Chordata > Mammalia > Artiodactyla > Monodontidae > Monodon > Monodon monoceros. The sequence goes on along the minus strand of NW_021703775.1, from coordinate 72,102,525 downwards.
GTGTGTATGTGTATATGTATATATATATATATATATATATCTTTGGATACAAGATAACAGAGCAGAGACCAAGTATACTCAAGCTGTCTGTTGGGGAGGGAGGATTAAGAAGTGGAAGAGAGTATGATGAATCTGTGTCAAAATGCTGTATTACATTTCAAAATTTTCATTGGTAAAATTAATGTGAAATATTAGAGAGTGATTTTGAATATCATCTATAAATGCAGATAGAATGTCCTACCCCCCACCCCAACCAACACCTAAGTTATGCTGCACTAAACAGATTTATAAAAGATAAACTTTTCTGTATCAAGCATCTGAGATATTCTGTATCTCATGAGTCACTGAAAGGCCAAAATCATTTCAGACAGTGAACAGATCATCTCTAAATTTGTTTTTAATTCCAGTATTCTATGCTTGATTTTCTTTGGGCAGGACTGCAGTCAGTACCATGGAGAGCTCATGAGGAACATGAGAAAGGATGAAAAGCATAGATTGCTTCAAAAAGAGCTAGTTTTAAAGAACAGCACCAATGAGAGCTCAAGACACACACACACACACACACAAGACTGTAGAATTTGGAGGAGATGGAATACCTCTTCCTATTTATCTCTGATTTCTGTCATACTTCTATAATTTATTCATAGAACAATTCAGCTATCTCAGGCTAATGGTTGAGGAAACAACACACTGCTATATTTAAAAAGGATAACCAACAGGGACCTACTGTACAGCACAGGGAACTCTGCTCAATGTTATGTGGCAGCCTGGATGGGAGGGGAGTTTGGGGGAGAATGGATACATGTATATCTATGGCTGAGTTGCTTTGCTGTGCAGCTGAAACTGTCACAACATTGTTAATTGGCTATACTCCAATATAAAATTAAAAGTTTAAAAAAATCTCAAAATATTAACTATCCTTAGTTCACATAAAGCAGACAGTGGTAAACTTGGGATTCTCTTTCTAAGGTCCTACTTGCTAATGCAAGATATGTAAGACAGAATATTTTACCTAAAGAGGACTCCTCTTTGGTTAACTTCTCACAATCTGTAGAAATTGGCATTTTCTTTAAGAGAGAGTTCTGGCAGGGAGGTTAAGAGGACAGTTGTTGCAGACAGGTTAACTTGATTAACATGTCAGCTCAGCTATTTGTGACTTAACCTCTCTGAAATTTATTGTCCTCATCCTGGACATGATAATAATGCTTACCTATAGTGTTGTTATCACACACACACACACACACACACACACACACGCACGCAAAAGAGTTAATACATGTAAAATGCTGAACAGAATAACTGACACATAGTAAAGACTCAGTGTTAACTGTTATAATCTGCAAAGGCCTATGAGGATTTAGCTGTGTAATAACACATTACTCACTCTTGAAAGTTGATCCTGGGAATCTGATTCTGAAATGGAGAGAATTTTTCAGAAAGTTTATTATGGAGTGCTGTTGGAATCAACTCTTGTCAAAAGAAGCAGAATTAGGCAGTATTGAAGGAAGTAAGATTTGCCACAGTGATAAGGTATGTTGTGATATAGTTTCTTGTTTTTCTTTTTCTGAAGTCATCATCTCTCATCCAGTTTTTTGTTTTTTTTTTTAAGTATAATTGACTTACAATATTATAACTAGTTTCAGGTGTACAACATAGTGATTCCATATTTTTATACATCACAAAATGATCACCATAAGTCTAGTTACCATCTATCATCATACCAAGTTATTACAATATTATTGGCTGAATTTTCTATGCTGTACTTACATTCCCATGACTTATTTTATAACTGGAAGTTTGTAGCTCTTAATCCCCTTCACTTATTTCACCCATCTCCCCATCTCCTCCCATATGGCAACCACCAGTTTGTTCTCTGTATCTATGAGTCTGTTTCAGTTTTGTTATGTTTGTTCATTTATATTGTTTATTAAATTCATAAGTGAATCCATACTGTATTTATCGTTTGATTTATTTCATTCAGCATAATACCCTCTAAGTTGTCACAAATGCAAGATTTCATTCCTTTTATGGCTAATATTCCATTCTCTTCTATCTATCTATCTATCTATCCATCCATCCATCTAGATCTAGATGTATAGGTATATCAGAACTTCTGTGTCCTCTCATCTATGGATGGACACTTAGGTTGCTTCCATATCTTGGGTATTGTAAATAATGCTGCAACAAACATTGGGTACATATATCTTTTCAAATTAATGTTTTTGTTTTCTTCAGATAAATACCTAGGAGTGGAATTGCTGGATCGTATGGTAGTTCTATTTTTAGGAGCCTCCATACTGTTTTCTATAGTTTCTGTACCAAATTACATTCCCACAGGGGTTCCCTTTTCTCCACATCCTCACTAACACTTGTTATTTGTTGTCTTTTTGATAATAGCCATTCTGACAGGTGTGAGGTGATATCTCATTGTGCTTTTGCCTTTGGTCAAGGCAACTCTCTTTAGTGAGGCAATTCATGCAGAAGGCTGTTTGTTAGCAGCACTCCCAGGAACTGGGAACTAAGTCTTCATTTCTCAAAGGAGCACCCGGCAGCACCTCACAGCATCCACGAAATTCCTCATGCTCAGTGTTATTACTTGTCAGGGAGCTCTCAATATCCAGGAAGGCAATAATGTCTGTTGGGTTTTGAGAGTGATTCGATAAAAACACATTCTTTATTTTTCTCCTGAGTTTGAAGCCAGTTGAGAAATAAGATATAGGACTGATACACATAGAGTTAAAATGTCAGTTTTATTACTGATAAATGCAAATTGGAGAATATGTATTTATATCATTCAGTAATTACTCCATATATCTCCTCTCTGGAACTGAGCATATCCCCCAAACTGCTGGCCTCCCTCTGCAGAGTCAGGGACAGACACTGCCTGGAATGCATACCCCTGGACAAGCAGAGGACACCTAGGTCCTGAGGGCAATCCATGCAGAAAGAAGAAGCCTCCCCAGAAGTAACTGAGCCTCGTTTCCTCCATGCCTTTTTCCTAATTTTATCAGAGGTCAGAGAAGAAAGCAGAAAGTGTTTCCATGCCTTTCTCTCATGGGGAGTAGAAAATGAGAACACTTTTCATTGTGCAAAAATAAGGAGTGGGATTTAAGCATTCCTTCTTAATTCTGCTGCTTCCTCTGACTACTTTTGGTCTTCCCACAGGCTTTGTGTCCTCAAAATAGCTCAACAGAAGATGTTATCCTCATTGGCGTCTTCTAACAAGGTCCTTCTGTCCCTGAGGCTAGCTTCAGGCTTCTAAAAAGAGAATGTGTAACTATGAGTCTGAACTTTATAGACATGAAATGCTTTTTATTCCCTCCACATAGCACATAGTTTAAAGATACACATTCTACACGACTAATTATGAAAAAATATGATTGTCTTACCACCCCCATTCAACTGATGCTCTAGAAAACGGCAACTTTCAAATATTTCGCTTTCCTTTAATATCTACCTTCATGTTTCTTTTTTTTTTTCTTTTCTTTCTTTTCTTTTTTTTGGCCTTGCCTTGCAGCTTGCAGGATCTTAGTTCCCCAACCAGGGATCAAACCTGGGCCCCCAGCAGTGGAAGCGTGGAGTCCTAACCACTGGACCACCAGGGAATTCCCTTACTTGCATGTTTCTTAATACTATACTTACGTTGGCACTTCTTGACTTTTCCATTTAAAACATTATCTGTTGACTTCTCACTATGGAAGAAGAAATGCTAGATTTTTGGGGTTTTTGCTGCTCACTTTCCATATGTTCGCTTTTCATCCCCCATTCTACCACCATAATTATGACATAATTTTCTTTAGATCAGAATCAAGACATTGCATCATTTTGACTGTGTCAATGTTATTCACAATTAAGCCGTGTACGGTACCATGACTACTTTTTCTTTTATGCAAAACTTCTTAGTTTCCCAGGAATTAAGAATGTTCTTACCTCTTGTGTGGGTACTGTTCCATTGTCTTACCACTAATTCATCCCTAAATTCTTATCTATTTTGTATAAATCTCTTCCCCATATGTTAAAAACATCATGTATTCAATTATTTTTATCTTGAAGGAACCTTTTTTTTGTTCCTTCTGGCCTGCTCCATTCTGAACTGATTTGTCTCTAGGACTGCTATGCAGCTTTTATTCTGATATCTCCTTCCATTATCAAGTTGGGGATTTCCTTTATCTGCCTTGATTCCTAGATCCTATGTCTTTTAATTTCCTGGTTTACTCTTTATTTTGGGGTAATACCTCTTCTAGCATTTTCTTCTTGAGAAAGGGTACATGGAAGGCAAATCTTCTAAGACGTTACATGTCTCAAAATGCTTTTATTTATTTTTGTCTACTTTTGGGAAGATAATTACAACTATGCACAGCTGTATGGTTCAATCCATTTATTCAGCTTTAATACTGTTTGCCTTCTATTTACTTCCAGAGAGTCCTTGTCCTCTGGTTATCTTCTTTGTAGTAACACTCTATTCCTGTTTGGGGGATGCAATATTTTCTTTTATAATATTTTACTAAATGTATTATTAGAAAAGGTGTGGTGTTTTTGCTTGTATGTTTGCTTGTTTATTTGTTTTTTATGTTTTCCTCTCTGAGATGATTCCTTGTTTCCTCCAGATATTCTTATTGTTTGTTTTGTTCTTTGACTTTTGCATGGCATTCTCCTTGAATTTCTTGGGATACTTTTTACTACATGCTCATTTAATAGCACAGAAAGCCTGATTACGTGCTAATCAGGTGTGTGTGTTGGTGGGTTTTATTATAGGTGGAACTGGTTAGGCTTTTCACTGGGAGCTTTAAGTTTTTTCTCTTGGACTTCAGACTTCCTGCCTGGACTGTATAATTCTGGTTACAGACATTCTTAGAGCCTTGTGGGAGAAGAGTATCATATCACATCTCTGATCTCAACTGTGTCTAGTTTTTACCCCATCCAGGGATGACACTTCCACCTCTAACCTACCTGCAAGATGTGGGGGGAAAGTTGCCCAGATGATGCTAGAGGAGATGGGAATCTCTGATCTAGCTTCTTAAACAATCTTCTACCTAATCACTTTCTTCTTTGTCCCACCTTCATCTCCACCGCTCTAGATTGAGGATATTGGCCATTAAGCTTATAGGAGTCTTTTTGCGGAGAGTAAATTGGATTACTCCTCTGTTTTCTGTGCTACCAGTTGAGTGTTCAGTATGCCCACACCTGGTAAGTTAGATTCACTCATTCTCCTGCTTTTTGGCCTGCAGCACTTGGTAATTTTCATCTTTTCTCCCATTCCTTTTGTATTCGGGGTGCAAATAATTCTCTTGCTGTTGTTTTAGTTAGGTTCTTAGAGAGGTGGCAAAGATAAAAGTGTTTGTTCAATATGCCATCTTTAACAAAAATGTCTTCTTTTTATGTCAGTGCTGTGTTCTCCCCAGACGCATACATTTATTCCCTTTCTTTTATCTCCCATATATTCATGTCTTTATGTTTAGTAAATATGTATTTACAAATCTGAGAATCTTCTGAATCTTTTCAAATTAACATACTAAATAGAGACTTGATATCCAACTGCTATCTCCCTACAAACTATCCAGAACAGGTCTTACACATTTCATCTTAATGACTACTTTAGACCCAAAATAATTTTTATTGATAACAGTAATATGGTAATTCATTATGGTATGCTGTTACCCAAGTGCTAATTAAAAGGAAAAATAGTTGAAGGATAAAAGAGGGCTTGAAAGCACATCACACAAAAGTTCCTTCCTAATATATTTCCTGTCTATCACACTTATTACTGCAGGGTGGGTTGACAGGTTAATTATGTACTAGGCAGGAGAGCTGGTACAGAGGATGTTACAATCTCAAAAGCAAACACTTATAATCACTTTATCTAAATATAAGACAAACTCACCTTGGTGAAGGACTGCATTTAGTGATTATATGTAAGGCGACCTCCCTACCTATAGATTACAGATGGAACCTAGGTAAATGTTACACTATACAGCTAGTACATGTGCTGACCCTGCAGCAGTTATCTGTGACTTATATCTAGGGATTCTGTCAAAATTTGCAAATTCGCTTTATTCTTTCACCACTGAGAATTCTGATCTCTCCATTTCCTTCTCAGGCCACGGTTTTTAATAGCCAATCTTCCACATGGTATTCAAAAAAGTACATATTGTATATAATTGAAAACTGTTACATTCATAGTGTATATTTATTTATTTATTTTTGCGGTACGCGGGCCTCTCACTGTCGTGGCCTCTCCCGTTGCGGAGCACAGGCTCTGGATGCGCAGGCTTAGTGGCCATGGCTCACGGGCCCAGCCGCTCCGCGGCACGTGAGATCTTCCCGGACCGGGGCACGAACCCGTGTCCCCTGCATCGGCAGGCCGATTCTCAAACACTGCGCCACCAGGGAAGCCCGTGTATATTTATTTTTAAATGATGAGAATTTATTATTTTGCTTAGGGAGGACCTTTACCCCATGAAGAAATCTCCTGTCAAAATACTGCTGGTGGCCCCCATCCTCCTCTATCTTGTCCTAAAATATGTCTGGGCCAAGAAACTCATCTCATCTTGGACAGCTCATTGTACCATTTGGGAATCCCAATAGAAAGTTCTGGTTGCTGTTGTTTTATTTTGTTTTAGATTGAGATGATACTTCCTTGTAATTTCTTTCTAATGACATTAATTCTTACTTTCTGGACTTACACATAAACTCTTAACATCTTTCACTAGAAAGTTTTCTGATATCTGAATATAGTTGACGTATCTCTTGAAAGTTCTGTGTTCTCTCCTGTATTCCTACTCATTTTCGTCTTTGTTTTTACTTGTCATTTTTTCCCAGAATCTTCTTTATGTTAGTTGCCATTCTCTGGAAGTTTTGCCATAATCTTCCAAATGAATAGCTCATAACTTAATATACTACCTTAGATGTATACATATACAGATTAGAGTGAACCTATTAAACTTGTTGTTTTGAACATTATACTTTTACTGGTGCAATCCAAGACTCCAAGGGCTGTGCTAGCAACAGCTTCTCATTGTATTGGCTTATATGAAGCACAGAATCTTTTCTGTCCCCTCAACTCAACTGTTGCTCCCTAATAAACATGATTTTTCTATCTCTCATCAAAAATAGTTTTAGACTTTAGAAAAATATTAACAACATACTGCTTTATGGCATTCTAAAATTTAGTTTTTTTTCAAAACTTACACTTCTTCCAAAAATGGGTACATTATTTTCTGCACTGAGAATTTATTTTAACTCATTTCTCTTCATTCTTTGGCACCCAGACTATGGTGAATGGTTAATACTACTTAATTCACTTCAACTTAACAGTCAAATACATATCTATGAAACAAATACAGCCCCAGGTACAGTATTTAGCACTTCTGAGGCACATATTAGCAAACCAATAAGGATCCCAGTCTTTGGGAAAAGACAAAACGTGAACAAGTAACTTTCCAATAGAATGACACCCGCTGTGGAAGGTATATTATGGATATAATAAAATGATGGTAAGGCAGGATGATTTGTCCCACCTTCCAGGCTACCCTGAATATGCTATGCCTTTGGGTGGCTAAAATTATACTGTTGGGCCATGAATTGATATAACACTTTGATAACTTTGCCTGACTTGACAGCTTATGAATGATAATGCCACCTCAGTAGGTCTACTGGCTTGTTTATATTGCTTTATGAATGATAATGCCACCTCAGTAGGTCTACTGGCTTGTTTATATTGCTTTATTGGTGTCATCAGATGCTCGACTCTGAGAAAAATAGTAGCCAACTATGAACCAAGCCAAATACAAGTTATTTAGATTTACTGATAAATACCCTCTGAAGAGCAAGAACAATTGTCATTTTCTCTCTCATCATCCTTGACCTAAGTACAATGCTCTTCTCCTTGCAAAACATTTCCATACTGGCAATTCTTTGAGCCTTATAGTAACATGATGATGTAGGTAGAATAGAGATTGCTGTCTCCACTTTGCAGATGAGAAAACTGAGGGGATGTGACTGGCTTGGCCAAAGTTGTAGGACCACTATATGGTAGAGCCACTGTTCTCTGAATCCTGGCTTTTTCATTCTACCAAAAGCCAATCTGAGGGACCAGCCGTTTTCTTGGCGCTCTATCTAATACATATGTTGGAAGAGAGAATGTTTAGGTGATGCACAGAACTCATAGGCATCGTGCATGGCTTGTGACCTTTACTGAGCGAAGATTACACAGCACAGATCCAGAAAAGCAGAGGTTTGAGGGGAGATGCTGGGCCAACCTAATTTAGACCTTCCTTCGTGAAAGCTAAGCCAGTGAAACCATGTGATGGATTCTTTTTAATATGGTATTATTGTCAGCGAATAGCTTCAATATGTACCATAAACATTAAATGCTAAAAATAATGACAGCAATTATAGATTGTTCTGACACCAGAAGAGTAGAATTATGCTTCTTAAATGCATTCCCTTAGCCAATAAAATTGCCAAATCACTTTTCTGGAAACTGTTTTCCTCTGTGTTAGATTACCAAGAGATGGCAGCATTCCATCCATCATTCAGCAAGTATATATTCCTTGCTTGAAAACTAAGATTTCCTCTTCCCAATGAAGTGTTGAGCACAAATAATTAAATTTAAAATATGAATCTGTTTCATAATCACCCATTGTCACACAGTCATGTGGCTCTAGATTGCCCAGATCTAAATTTAGATGCTGATGGTACATAACTGTAAAGATTCAAATGACCTGTTTTAAAATAATACATGGTCTGTAGTTGATGGTAATGTACAAAATCCATTGAGTGATGATTCAAGAAAGGAACTGGTGATATATGATTCCTCCTTGGATGCACTTGAAGTTTTCACTTGTGGGCTTCCCTTTTCTATAGACACTTGGTAATTCAAAGTCAAATGTACTGTGTTAATAAAGCTGAGACCACTTTGTTTATCCAGCTTGATATTCTGTTTCGAGTTTGACACTTGTCTGCCAATGGAAAATTTTAGTAAATGTAACATCACAATCCACCAGTATGTGCTAGTCAATGAAAGAAGCCTCAAGATATGTGACAATTTCTAGGGAAAGGTGGAAGCCATTTTTTATTAGGGAAGATTCAGAAATGCCCATAAAGTTAAAATTTTCAGAAGTTCATATTTCCAGTGGTCAGCTTGTCATAAAACCTTCCTTAAGATTTTTTTTCCATAATTGAGTTATTACCTTATGACAGAGGCCAATGGAAAAATAATTTTTATACATTTCTCATAACAAAAGTGAATACTTTTAAAGTACATGGATATATTGCTGCTCTCCTTTTTCTTTTCTTTTGGTAACTGTATAGTTTATTTTACCAGTAATTGTCTTCAATTGTCAAATATCAGAGATTTGTCATAGAGTTAACTTGTCCACCAATGACTCTGACTGTGAAATGCCTTAGACCCAGTTTTGGAAACTGTAGATTCTCTGCTAATATGTCTCATTGCTTTCTGCTTTAGTGGAGGTCATTACAGCCTCACTTGATCAGAGAACCATGGTGCCGGGAAGCAGCTGCGTTATTTATCTTCATCTCACTGAAGAGATGACTCATTTATTCCAGATTTGAAGGAAGGTGCCACAAGTCACACAGCAAGTTAGTGGTAGAAGCAGCTGCGCCTAATTCCAGTCTTCTGACTTCCAAAACAGTGCATTTTCTACTGCATGGCATACATTAAAAATGTTCAGACAATCACACCATTGGTTTTTTTTTTTAAAAATTTAATTAATTAATTTATTGGCTGCGTTGGGTCTTCGTTGTTGTGTGTGGACTTTCCCTAGTTGTGGCGAGAGGGGGCTACTCTTTGTTGCTGTGCATGGGCTTCTCATTGCTGTGGCTTCTTTGTGGAGCACGGGCTCTAGGTGCGTGGGTTTCAGTAGTTGCAGCACGCAGCCTCAGTAGTTGTGGCTTGCAGGCTCTACAGCACAGGCTCAGTAGTTGTGGCGCACGGACTGAATTGCTCTGTGGCATGTGAGACCTTCCTGGACCCGGACTTGAACCTGTGTCCCCTGCATTGACAGGCAGATTCTTAACCACTGCACCACCAGGGAAGTCCCACACTGTTGGTTTTTAAGGTGAGCCAGTGACACAGTCCCCTTCAGGTATCCTAGTTAATTGGATTGGAGGTATTTGAGCCATTATTAAAAGTGAGGTTTGGGAAGAGGAAGCAGATGCAGCAGAAGGAAATGATGGATCTCTGAATAGTAAGGGAAGGTGCTGGTGACTCCTGGGTACTTGCTGGGAAGCCATAGGTTCCCGTCATAGACCAGAGGTCTCAGTGGCCTCATTTTTTCTCCATGTCTGGGAGCAGGAATCTTTATCTCTTGCAGGAAACTCTATGCTCTTGCTTCTATGCACTCCTGAGAGAGGGTCAACTGAGCAGGACCTCAGGGTGCTTACCGATTGTTTTTATAGATGGGACATTTTTCTTCGGAAAGCTCATGGCTTTGATGGGAGGAATACATCCTTCCCTCTTGGGAGACCCCAGGCTAAGTTTCGCATGGGTCAGGTCCTAGGCACAGACTTGTCAAAAAGTGCTACAGGTACTGCTGTGGCCATGGGAGGACTGAAGGATGGTTCCTACATGGCTGATGAGCAAATGAACTGACTCTCCTTTAGCTTCCATCAGCAGTGCTCCAGGGGAGTTGTGTGTGTGTGTGTGTGTGTGTGTGTGTGTGTGTGTGTAGGGGGGTGTCCCAAGGACATGGGGTTTTTATCGGTGATACACATAGCTTATCTCCTTGATTTCCATTCGTATCCATGAGATATGGATCCAGGACCCTGGAATGAGCAAGCAAACATTGAGAAAGGAGCTGTCTCCTACAAAGCTATTTTTCCTTTCCACAAGGAAGCCATGTTGGGGGCATTATTATCCAAAGACCTGCGAAAGGGGACCTAGTTCTCATTCTCCCAAGATCCAACTTGGGGAAAAATATGAGCAATTCTTGGCAATAATGATAACCTTTGTTAAGTGTCAGATGGTATTCTGAGTGCTTTTCATATATTAATATTTATTCCCCACAGTAACCCTGTGGACTTGCTGCTATTATTACCTCCATTTTGCAGATGAAACTGAGTCTGAGAGAGATTAAATAACTTCTTGAGGTCACACTGTTAGTGAATGCTGAGACTGGAATTTGAACCCAGAGAGACTGCCTCCAGACTCTTTGCTTTTAACCACACTATACTGTCCCTGTGCCTGTTTCTGCCCCCATTATCGGTAGCATTTTCTTTTTCTCTTTAGAAAGTCAAAATGCAGCTAGTGGTGGTGTGACCTGCCTGTATTGCCAGAGAACACAGAAGCAATCAGGGCGTGAGCCTGGACAACTAGAGATTTTATTCCTGGATTGGACGTTTACGGGCTGTCTGATATGCACACAGATGGTGTTCAACCCTGGGGACAGCAGCCTCCTTGCTGAAGTTGTCCTGTTTCAGATGCTGCAGCTAATCCACTGAGAGTGCGGCTGCTATAGGTCAGGCCCGGGCGCTGATGTGGAAAGGTGATCCACCATGCTTTCCCACTAATGAAACAGATCTTGTGGGCATTGATTTTCCAACAAGTCCTAGAGTCATTTTGTGGGCAGACTTTACCTGTTTGAGTCCATCAAGTTTATCTCGTTTCCACTTATCGCTGGAAACAGAAATATGACTCTGATTTATACTTCTCATAGAACGTAAACTTTTCAGCCATTGGTTTCCAAGGAGTTTCCTTTGGGAAAAGGGAGGAAGGAAGTGCCCTCATGGAAACATTCCCCTAAGGACTTTTCTCCGCCTCCCCACCTAGTGGAGCCTGGACTAAATGCAGACCCCAGTAAACTTCTAGCTCCTGCTTTAATCTCTGGAGCTGCTACCACGTTCCTCACTTCAGTAGTTTTAATCTGGCCTCTGCTTCAGCTTCTCTACCTCCATAGAGTTGAGTTGAATTGAGTCTACCTGTACATGAATCTTTTAGTTGAAGAACCTTGCCAAGGTGAATTCTGCCATCTCCATATTTGATGTAACCCTGTTTGAACCTGCCGCTTAATATAACAGGATATACCTTATGGCAAAAATTTGACAAAAGCTTAAGAACTCCTTAATTACTGAGTGTGAGCAATGCAGTAGTAAATGATGCATTTTTAGGAATAAGGAATAGAGACCTCAGCCTTGGCAATGAGTCAGAATGACTGAAAGCATTAGGATAAATGGCTAGGTCATAAACATACTACCCACCTTCCTTATTTCCTTGTCTTTAGGCTCAGAACAGTCTTAATTCAAGCTGTGTGCTGCACATTGACATAGGAGAGAAAATTAAGCATTTAAGTCAATCAAATCTATTTCTAAGATACATTTACTTCCTTGGTCGTTATAGGGATTCAGTTACAAGGCTTAATATCTCTTAGTAACAATATTCACCAGCTAGAAGTATTTATCCGTTCTGCTAGGTTCTGTCATCTTGCAGGTGACTATAGTTATCCTGCCCTGGAAGAAGATGATGAGGGGGTCCTATTAAATTAAATTAAATTCATTTTAATAAAAATATTTAATAACAGTATCATTTAATAAAAACTTAGTGACAATTTCTTGACATTCAATGTAAGTCAATAACTATACTAAGAGTTTTAATCATATTATCTCATTTAAATTAAAAAAAAAACCCTATGAGGTAAATACCATTAATTGTCTCCATTTTACAGATGAGAAACTTGCCCAAAGTCACATTGCTAGTAAGTGGAAAGCAAAGATTTGAATCTGGAAAGTCTGACTATGGAGGCAGCACTATAAACAATTATGCCTCTCTCTGTGTCTCCTTGGGGCTTTAATTTTGTCCTAGAGTTCAGGCCCCATGTGTCTTGTCCTTTACATCCTTGAGGCCTGAAACATGGAAGGTGCACAGGAGATACTTATATGATGAAGGCAGATTGGGGTTATGTCCCTTCTCAGTGAAGCCTTCCCTGACTTATGTGATGTATAGTTTTAGGTAAGCTGGGTTTTAGAATTCATTTTACTCCTTTGACTCTGTTTACTTAGACTTCATACCACATTTGTGTTTTCTGTATAATGTTTTCATACATAGATTATAAGTTCCTTAGAAGTAGAGATTTTGTCTTTTGCCTCATTTACCAGTTAGGTTCTTTGAACAGGGACCATCTTGTGTGTGTGTGTGTAGGTGTAGGTGTAGGTGTATATATATATGTGTGTGTGTGTATACACACACACAGACACACACACACACACACAATGATATCAATAATGATATTGACTTAATAGAAACACCAGAAAAGAAGACATCAACATGAGGATAAGGCATGGCTTGGAATATGTCGCAAAAAGACATCCCGGGGATGACTTACTCAGTTGGAATGAGAGACCTGCCATATGATTTTATTTTACTCTCTACCAAGGTTTTTGCAATACCTGGTGTATTTTATAGTAATTGTGTCAGTTCAATTTTCTGTCTTTCTTCCTGGACTATAATATCTGGGAAGGCAAATACCATTTATCCACAGAACTCAGCACATGATTACTCATTAAATATTTGAGGAATGATTGAAAGTGCTTATCTGTGGTTATCCGCATCTTCAGATACTAAATAGTCTGTATGAGTCATTTGGCCTGGATGAACTAAAGTACAATCCTGAGACTCGGGACTGGCAAGCACACAGAAACTTTTCAGAAATAGGTAGAAAATAGGCTATGTGACATTCTCAGCAACAACAGTAACAACAAAACAGAATGAATTTAATTCTGTGTGGAAGAATTTTGAATTCTCATCCTTCTGATCAATTCTTAGAAGCAGCAGTTAGAGAATAGGAGCCTGAAATTGCACACCTGAGACTGACATTGAAGTCTTCCAAAGGTAGTGGACTGGGCCTTCCTGAAGTGCAGGTCCTGACTTATTTAATACATAGATAGGACTAAGACAGAGCCTGTGAGTTTTGGGTTCTCAGGTCACCACTAATAGAGGTGCAAGATGCAAACTGAGTTTCATGGATACCAGTGGCAGAGCCATGTGCTTTATTCTGGGGATTCCATGATTCAGGGAAAAGCTGGAATATCCTTTTATTTTCAAGGTAACAGCAGATAAAGGGTTTAGTAGGTCTCTCTCCATCTCTACAAAACACCAGTCAGGCTGTGAGTGGTTTTTCTCCTGTAACACAGATCCCTGCAGGAACTGGCTGCTCGTTTAGAAATGGCAGCACCAGAAAAAAGCTGCTCTAGGCTGAATAATTATTTCACGTCTGATCCCTAAGTCTAATACCAAGTGAGTGAAGCAAACCCTTTAGTAAAACAAATACCCACATTACACCGATAGGCGCATACAGACAAATAGGAAGAGGCAGCCAATTCTGCTGCCGAGGTGGGTGCCAGGGAGGATTGCCAGAGAGCATCTGCCCCAGCTAACAACAAAGCACATCTCAGCTGCAATTTGGGGTGCCGCTAGCTGCTAGCCTGCACGGAACCCCACAAGGAGGACAACACTGAAGGGGATATTAGGGCAGCTCTGCTTCCAGCACAGCCTTGGCATTTGCTAAATTGATTTCCATTTTTACTACCTGAAAGCCAGTTGCTAATGGGAGAATGATTTCTGGGTGCCATATGGGCACATAGATATTTTCTAATTTAGTAACTTGAATATTATCTGTTCCTCTTTAATATTAAGACATTTTATTGTAATTATTCCTACTGCCCCCCGGCTGAAACAAACAGACCTATTTGTTGAAAGTTTAAATGAGGAGAGTAGATGACTCCCGTTCATGTTTGAGGAATCAAAACAGATATGACACCCACATTATTTCAATTATGTTCCAGGAAGCACAGCATGTCAGGAAAGAGTGTGGTCTGCAACACTGATCAAAGAATGGCGATACAGCTCAGATCTTGTTCACAGGCCTAGAGTCGTGGGCTGACACAGCTGGAAGAACCTTAGGGATCATTTACTCAAAACCTTCCATTTTATTGATAATAATAATAGTTCTTATTCTTTCCAATAGTTACACTTAATTTGTATTATAATAAAGTTTTTTCAGTAAAAAACAAAACAAAACAAAAAAACCCCTTCCATTTTAGAAGCTCAGGGCCTGGAGAAAGGAGGTGACTTTCCCAAGGTCACATAGCTATGGGCAGATTTAAGAATGTTCCAGGTCTTCTGCAGCCATTTTGTGAGCTTAACCCCATTGTTCTGCTTCCTCTTTTCAGGTGAGCTTGGCTCATTTTCTAGGTGTGATGTCACAATCACACTGGTTGAATAACTTTGAAACTTTTCTAAGACATATAATTTTTAAAGCTTTCAGAAATAGAAAATATGCTATAATATATGTTGTTTTCGTGATGAGAACTTTTAAGGTCTACTCTCTTGGCAACTTTCAAATATGCAGTACAGTGTCATTAGCCGTAGTCACCATGCTGTACAGTACATCCTTCTGACTTATTTCTTTTATAACTGGAAGTTTGCACATTTTTATATACTATTTTGAAATGAAAATGAACAGAGTCAGTAACCTACGCCCAGCAGAATGTGGTTGTTGTAGTACCTATGTGATACAGACTATTATAAATGTCCCGTCCACACTTACAGCTGAATTTCCCAAGCACACTCAGTCCTCGACCTTGCTCTCTGGCTGCTGAGGGCAGAGGAGCAGAAGAGATGCTAGAGCCCAGTTCTTGTCTGATGGACACCTGTCATCTGCCGACAGGTCCAATTCTCCTTGACAGACAGGAATCTCTCTCTCTCACACACACAGGCACTCAAGGTCATGCAAAATCAAATCAATCAGGTATTTAACAATTGCTAAACAACTGATTCACTAAATACTACAGAATTCAAGCAAACAGATAGATGTCTTCCCCTTGGAGAAGAAGTCTTAGAGTTGTTGGGACTTGAATGTTGAAAGATGAGAAGAATTTGGATAGTAAAATATTACTGTAGGACAGAATATGTTATATCGGTGATGGGGTGGGGCTGGGATTAGGAAAAAACATTGGCAATGGTCTCCCTGGCCTCAGAGGCACACGCAGTAGGAGAGTCGGAATATGCTTTCAGGGAGGTCCAGGAGATTAAGATTATAGAGAAGATTCACTAAGACAATACACTGAAAAGCTGACCCTCTTCACTACGTGTAGGAACATTGGTGTTACATGTACAACTGTACATGTTTTTCTCAAGAATTAAAATAAACTGAATTCTGTGTGAAAGAGCTTTCTCTTCGGTGACTTATAGAAGAAGCTATCTCTTCCCCAACTTCCACATTCATCTGGCCTCAACCTTTTCCTCTGTCAATCCAAGTCAAATTTAAAGTAAGAAAAAAACCTCTGTAATTGAAGTTGTCTATTTTTTGCTAGTTATAGCTTTCGCCTCAGTGCTGTCTATGATTAAATCAAATATTCAAATGACTGCTAATGGTGATAGTTTAGGTTAAACCTTTTTAATGTCATTCAACACATATTGAACAAAATATGTATTAAGTCTTACTGGGTGCCCGAAACTGGGCTGGGGCTTGAAACAAGAACAAAATAGGGACTCAGTCCTTAAGCAGCTTGAATCTAATACAGGAAATAAATGTTGGAAAATATTCCAGGTGTGATATCTGAGATCTGTACGATGAAACGTGGAACGTCAAGGGCAGTTAATACATGTCTGTTGAATTGAAAACCCCTCCTCTTGTGCTCTAGCTCCTATTCTTGCTTGCTGTTTCAAGGACTTGGCTCCTGTATTTCTCTCCTCTGCCCATTCACTGAGATTTCCTTTTCTATACTAACAGTCCTGTTATTATATAAACATATTCTGATTATTCCTACCTAAAAAGTGAAATGAGGAAAAAACCTCTGTTGACCTCACATCCTCCTCCAGCTATTGTCATCTCCCCCTTTAAAACCATTTCTGCTTCGTCACTGAACATCCTTTCATGAATTTATTCCAAGGAACCTTTATACAGTCCTCCCTACTTCACTGACACTGCTACTGTAAGAAGCATTAGCGATTCCTTTGTCACCAGTCCAAGAGACATCTCTCTTTTTATCTTACTTGATCTCCAATAGCAGTCAGCAAAATAAGCTCCGATTGCGTGGAGTTTGTTTTCTCTTCGGATCCTGGCACAGACGCTCCTGGTTTTCTTTCAAGCTGGTGTGGCACTCCTCAGTCTTCTGGGCTGGCTTCTCCCCTTCTGCTCTACCCCTGTTTTTACCTCCTGCTTTTCTCTTTCTTTGCATCCCCTCCCTCGATGATCTAACCCATACTCTGGTTTTAAATACTTCCTACATGCCAATGACTCTCAGACTATATCTCCAGTTCTTATCTCTCCCCAACAATCCAAGTATGAATATCCTACTCTCTATTTGACATTTACAGACAAATGATATAGAAATCTCAAACTTAACAGGGTGAGTATAATTGTCTTAATTTCCCACTCTACTGCTCCTGTTACATAAATTCTCTACCTTTCAGTTTATGGCACCACCATATACCTATTTTCTTAAGCAAAAACTCAAAAATTATCTTTGATTCCTCTCTTTTCCTCAATTCCTAGATCAAGTCCATGAGTTAAAAACTATATATTCTACCTCCATACCAGGTCTCAAATTTAAATTTTTTTTTAAATTCTCACTACTACACCGCAGTCAAAACGGTTGTCACTTCTCCTGCAGGCTAATGCAGTAGTCACCCAACTGATTTTCCTACTTCCTCTTTTTTACGCACTTGGAGTTTTCTGCAACAGAACCAGACGGTCTTTTAAAAATGCAAATCAGATTATGTCCACGTCCTACTTAAGACCCTCTAATGGCTTCCCATCACACTTAGAATTAAGTTGAAACTCCTGGATCATAAAACCTTTGATGATAGGTCCCTGGTTACTTCTTCAGCTTCCTCTCATATCCATGCTGTGGTGTGTTGGCAAATGTTTAAGAACAGGCTCTCTGAATGGGGGTGGGGGCTGGGAACTGGAGGGACCCTTGATTTATAGTGTTTGCCAGTTTCTCTGGTGTAACTACTCTTACTGTGACCAATTACAATCTACCAAGTCATATCAGCTGGCTCACAAAATTCCTGAAAATGTAGCAATTGTCTCTCACTAGCGGATACATGCCAGTCTCAGACCTGGTGTAACCTTCATCAGAACCACAACATCATAGCCACTCTGCTCTTCGTTTCCTCAAATAGATTATTCAAGTATGTGCTTTAGGCCTTGGACATCATTTTTCTCTCCGCCTGAATTGCTCTTTTACTTGATCATGATATAGAGCAAGAATAATTTGAGTTATTTAGGTCTCAGCTGAGCTCAAAGAACTCCTCACTGAAGTTTTCCTTGACCATCCCCTACAGTGACGATTTAGTCATTCTCTAGTTCATAAGCTGATGCTAATTCTCTCCATAAGGCTTGAGGATATCTGATGTCTACCTGATATGTGTGTTTATATTCCATTTGCCTCACCAGAATAGAATCTCTACATTTGCAGGGTCCTTGTCCATCATGTTCCCTGCTGCATGCTCAGTGTCAAGACCCGTGCCTACCACATACACACTAGATTCTCAATTTGAAAAAAAAAAAAAAAAATCAGTGACTAAAATAACATTTCTGGAACAGTTGCTCTCTGCTTGTTTATATGGTCTTTGTAATAACCAGATAGTCAAATTTCTCAAACACGCTTTTCTTCTATTCTGCCATTTTGCAGTCACTCATCCCCTAGTCTATAATGCTGTACCTGTCCCTTTGCTTTTTATCTGTCAGAATCTTTTCACCCAGCAAGGCTCAAATCATGGCCCTTCTTTTAGGAAGTCTTGTGTGTTCATTTCAGGCTGTGGAGTCCCTCACTTCTGATGGCCAGCAGTGCATTTTAACTGTATACAAGCAATGTACTTGAGTACATTGCTCAAGTACTGCCAAGTGACACCCTATGTTGCTCTCTTGTCCTGTGGCTTACATTTTTATTTAATGTTTCCAGCGCCCATATAGTCTTCCACCTATTTGATTCAGAGCTCCTGTAGTTCCAATACAGGCTGATTCTTCCTTCAGTGTTCACTAGGATTCCTGGTGCCAGTCCATAAACAGTGTATATTGAGTAAATGTCTATTTATTAGATTTGTTGTATGATTTTTGAGTGTCCACGAGCTGGCGCTTCTTGTGTTTTCCTCTATAGATAGATGCTCCGTCCTTCTCTGCTTTGTGCCCTAGGAGACTGATGTGTATGAACTTCATCAGAGAGCCCTTATTCCTTCTGACTTTGGTTGAGTTGAGCCAATGAGAAGCATAGGTCAGAGGTCTGGGGGAAGAAAGGAGAGTGAGGTGAGAGTTTGCATTTCCCCAGTTACCTCCTCACCCTTCACTGTCATCACGGGCTTTCTTCAGCATTTGTTGTAATGCCTCGGCTCTCATTGGAGACTTTTCTCTGCATGGTGCTCTCTTTCGGAGTTCCAGTGGCCACTTCCTCCCCTCAGTCCACCAATCCTAAGGGTGATGACTTGTTCCGTGGTACTTCACTGTTCCTTGTGATTCTTGCACACACTGCCCTACGAAATGTTCCTTCCACTTCAGGCACTTCCTTTTCTCAGATGCCCCTACTCCCTCCTGACAAGGAGCCTTTGACATGCAGTCCCCATTATTTCTTCTTCTCTCATTCTAAATTAATTCCTGCTTATCCCCTAGTCTATAATGCATCTAATGGCATCTATCTAAATTAATTCCTGCTTATCTTTCGGGTCCCAGCTTCTGTGTCATTTTTCTACAGGAAGTGTTCATGACTTTTCTAACCTGGTCCGTATTTCCAAATAGCTTCTCTCCATAGTGCTCATCCTAGTTGCAGTTTTATCTTGATTGGGTAATTCCTGATCTATCTGTGTCCCTCACCAGCTCAAAAGCTCCACAATCGAAGTGTCCAGATGGTCTCACGCTTGTACCTTCACCATCTCATAGTACTGGGCGCTGAGTGCATGTCTGCAGTACAAGCATGTGATCCTGATCCCACTGTGGGGCTCACCTCCTGTCTAGTGATTTCCTCCACAATTACGTTTGTAATTCTCTTGACAAGTATTTATTTATTTATTTATTTATTTATTTTTGCGGTACACGGGCCTCTCACTGTTGTGGCCTCTCCTGTTATGGAGCACAGGCTCCGGACACACAGGCTCAGCAGCCACGGCTCACGGGCCTAGCCGCTTCGCGGGATGTGGGATCTTCCTGGACCAGGGCACGAACCCGTGTCCCCTGCATCAGCAGGCGGACTCTCAACCACTGAGCCGCCAGGGAAGCCCCGTATTTCTCTTTTAATCAGATAAATCATCTGACCAAATCATCATGATTGGAATATTATATACCTATCTCAGGTTCATTATAAAGCAGGAGTAAATGCAGATTAAGTAAAAGAAAAAAATTCCAGAAATGAGTACTATGAATACATTGGTGTATATCACTCAAGAATATATTTCTTTGTTGTTCAGGAGTCCTTTGGATACAAGCAACAGTAAGTGGGCTAAATTGGACTTAGATAAGAAGTGGGTTTACTGGAAGGACATCTGGTATGGTCACATAGTCAAAGGAGAGGCTAATACTCCAATCTAGAGAGGCCAATACTCCAATCTAGAGAGGCCAGGAGAATAATTGGAACCCAAATCTCACACTCCATTAGCACTTCTGTTCTCCATCTCCCTGACTCACCATCCCTCTCTCTGGCTGCTAGGATCATTATCTCTTTCTGCAGTACAGCTTCTTACAGGTGGGGGAAATTCTGACTCTGGAGTGAAACAGACTCCCCTGTTTCTGGTTTGAAAAGAATTCTTATTCTGGAAGAAGTTCTTATTGGTCCTATTGGCTGGAGTCTGATCCTGAACAAGGGAATTGGCATCTATAAGAATAAGGTTGGTCTTGGGGAAGGAACAGTTACAAAAAGAAAAGAAGTACCTAGGAAAGTTGGTGGGAGTGTCCATTCCAGTGTGTGTGTGTGTATGTCTGTTTCATAGCCTCTTACTTCACGTAATGATACGTCATGACCATCTTTAAAGAGATGGCTCTGTAGTTGTAGCATATCTGTCATCCTGACAGCCCAGACAAAGCAGAGCTCGGCCTAGGACTGGGTGGCGGGAGAGAGCAGTATTGCTCATTTTCATTCTTTCAGCTAGGGCACCACTGCCAAGCAAAAGGTGGAGGTGAGGAAGCCACGGGGTAGAGGAGGAGGCCTAGAGGGAGTTCAAGCAAAAGGATCCTGGATTTAGGCCACAAGGAGGAAAAGTCATTCAACGAAAAGGCAAGCAGCCCAAGGGAGCTCATTTCTGAGAGAGGGAATGGGAGTTAATGAATAACGATAGAACTAAGAATCCGAGGAGATAATTGGCCTTACTAGATACAGGGTCTCTTGCCAGAACCGTACATTCTAAAAATGCTAATTCAGAGCCCCAGAAGATTGGAGCAGCCTTAGATAAGAGCAAGCTCATCAGACCTATTTGCAGAAAAGTCCGGAAGGGCTTGGAGAACCGGGATATCAATCAGCATCTCCAGTGCGAGGAGGAAGATGCACGTCACTCACTTTGCTCTTGCTGGGCCGCGTCCTAAAGTCTCCTGGGCTCAGCTCCCCCCTCCACTGCTCCCACACACTGGTGGGGGCGACAAGATCAGGTCTCTGATCCCTCCCCGTGGTGGCTACTATGCATGCGGCTGTCCATCCTGATGCAGCTGTGCTCTGAGAGCTGTTCATCCTAGAGTCTCCCAGGAGTTCTGAGGGTAAGTTTTCAGCTAGCTGTCCCCACCCCTAGTCCCAGAGGCCTGCAGCTGTGACTCTGGAGGTAGCCAATGCCAGCCGCCCTCCTGAGCAATATTAGCGTTATTTAAATACCATTTCCCATTTGATATCCTCATGGCAGCTAACATGATCTCAAATTCATGAAGCATCTGCTCTCTCTCCATCCATCCACTCTGGAAATCATTTTTAAAAGATATTTTTTGTAATGACTTTACATTTAAAGCTTTTTTTTTTCTTAAAGTGGAAGTTTAGGAGACTTTGAAAAGTCATGCTCAGAAAAAAAAAAGTAATTTATACTCTGTCTAGTTAATAACCTCTTGTGTGCTTTAATAATTTAAACCAATTATCAATGGGAAGGTCTATAGTGTATACTTCAATGATTGCTTTTCGTATATTTCCTCCTTTCTTTCATGCCGTATGCCACTTGTCCTCGATGTGTCTCCAGTGCCTATTATCTCTGCTACACACATAAAATAACTGCTTTAGCTAGGAGAACATGACCTTGACACGGAGAGAAGCAGTCCTTTAAAGGATAGCTCAATTAAAACCTAAGGCCTCCATTCCTGTTTGGATTTCATTATTATTCATAAGACTGTGCAGCCCTGAGCCATGTGTTTGCAGGGTCCTGAAGGCTGGTTTCAGAAAAGGTGCATTAATGTCATCAGTGGGATGCCTGCCTGGAGCCTGGTGATGCTTAGTCACCAACAAACTCGTTAGCCTGACCTGGCTGGTGGAGGCTTTACTCTTCCACATGAATATACTGTGTGTCCATTAGACTGTGAACACCTTGAGGGAGGCTGTGCAATGGACTAGTTAGGAGCACAGGTTATTAGATTCATATGGATCTAAGTTCAGATTGAACGTCTGGAATTATAAAGTTGGTGATTCTGAGCAATTTATTTAAATTTTCTGAGCTCAGTTTACCCATGTGAAAAATGGGAATAATGATATGTTCTTTGCAAAGATGAGCTGGTGCATGTAACATGTTTAGCGCAGTTCCTGGCCCATAATCAGCACTGGCGTTAGTAATAATACTACTACTGATAATAATACACAATGTCTTACTCTTTTTTATAAATATATAAAGTGTCCTTAATGACCTTTTTTATAAATATATTAAGTGTCCTTAATGACCGTTCATTGCTGAGATAAGATTTTTATTATCAGTGACCACTTAACACAAGGTGAGGGTGTGAAGGCATTCCACACTCAGTGCTCTGTTGCCCAGAAAAAGGAGAGAAATGTGAACTAGGGCAGGTAGGGAAGACTTCCTTGCAAAGATGGGATATGAAACATATCACAAAGGTGGGCTATGGATATGGAACTTTTTAGAACATAAAGGACTAATGATTTGTGTCAAGTCGACAGAAAGTGTTTCATGGATGAAACACATTTAATTCTAAGGATAAGACATCTGGACTAATCAGAAGGAGGCCAGAGAGGGTATTGCCAGAAGACTCTATGCATAAATTATCTGAAGGCTTCAGATAGGAGGGCCAATGCTGAATTATGTGCCAAGTTCAAAGCAGCAGCTTAGCTATTAAAGGCAAACCCTGTTCTCTGTTCCCCCATACAACAGGACCTTCTGCCCCACCAAGAATTTTATGGGAAGTGGAGCATGCATAGAAGGAATATGTAGACCAAGCACGTATTACAGGATGGAATAAGGACTAGTGTCATGAGCGTGATGTGTCAAGTGAGGGAGAGGGCTGAGAAGAGTATAGAAAACTGCCACTTTGGATAGGTCATGCTAAGAGGAGTGTCATGCATCCCAGGTACAGCTAGAAAATTGTTTTAGCTATGCAATACTCTACTGATTCTAGGGTAAGGTTTCTCAACTTTGACACTATTGACATTTGGGGCTGGATAATTCTTGATAGTGGGGGCCTGTCTTGTGCCCTGTAGAATGTTTAGCAGCATTCCTGGCCTCTACCCAGTAGATGCGAGTAGCAGCCTGTCGATTGTAACAACCAAAAATGTCTCTGAACATCGTCAAATATGCCTTGCGGGGGGTGGTGATCAAAGCACCCCAGGTGAGATTGTCACTCTATACAGCAATAACAATCTGGGGAGATAGGAATTCCTAGACACCCTTATACCTGCTGCCCAGAACTTCTGATCTGGATCTTTTTAATGGTGAGGCTCAGTCCTGGTATTCCTGAGTCTAGTTGACTTTAGTCTGTTGAGAGGTGGGCAGCTTCGTCATGTGCAGGCATATGCATTGGCCTGACAGAGTCAAGGAAAAGCTGGTTACATATTAAATAGCTTCTCAGATGAAGAAAATCTTTTCCCAAGTATAACTACCCCCCTCCCAAAGTTTATTACGTCCTTTGGGCAAATGGCAAGCAAAATTGCCCTATCTATATTCTCAGAACAGTAGACTGTATTGCCAGCGTCAAGCCTGTTTGCAGCAGGGTTGTGCTGTTTTGTGATGTCACAATCTTGACCTGCATTTCTGAATCTTGTGACCTTCTGCTCCATCCTGACTACGGAGAGCTCAACTAAGCGCAGAGGCAATCACGTGTGGAGTAGGAGAAGCACATTTCAAACATTGTTGGCTTTAGGTGGTATTGGGGGAGGTTAAATAAAGTTCTTACCATTATTCTAATGATTACCACTTAGTGGGGCCACTTGAAACCAAGCTTAGTGGAAGCACTTGCTTCCATTACCCAGGTTAACAGTATACACATGCCCCCCTAAGTGCTCTTTCCAAAGGCGAAGTAGAACTAAGTTCTAAAATCAAAATCGTCTGCTAGCACGAGTTGTAGCAGCTCTCCTCTTCATATCACTCTTCTACAGTTGTTACTCTTGGCCAGTTGCACTTGGAGGTTGTTCCATTTGCTTCTCCTCAAGAGTGCCAGGGCCAACTCCATGGACTCTGATCAAGTGTGACCGTGTCTCAAGCCATCCAGCCTGCAGGATGCCCATTAGTCTAGACCAAAATAGAAGACCAGGCTCAAAAATAGAGAGACTAACCAGCCTTCATGTTTTAGGGCTGAGATTATACTTTGTGAATTATTCTTTTTCTCCTAATTCATGTTTTTAGTTCCCTCCTTCAGTAAAGTTTGTTTTTCCCAATGTTTTCAACATTCCAGTGTGTTACTTGGCTTTCCTCTTAAATTCAGCATCTTAGCCAATGACCAGACTTGCTGTTCAAGATTAAATGTCAGACCCAACAGAGACTACAGGTAAAATAAAAGTTCCGCAGCTAGTTCTGTGCTCTGCTCCAGCCTTGTCATTTCCTGGTATTTTAAGTTCTTTGTATTCATTTCCTGTCCTTTGAATTCCCCATCCAGGTGGGATTTTTAAGACAAGAGCTGAAACCCTAAAAGACACATTTTCATGTGGTACTTAGACCTCCAGAGGACAGAGTTTAGAATGACAAATGAAATATTACAATGAGTTCCAGTGTTCAAACCACGTATACATTTTGAAGAACTGGATATGTTGCTTTTGAACCTTGAACTCCCAAAGACTGAAGGATCGTTGACACTATACGACTAAATTTTTAGCTTTAAATTATGATTTAAGAATTTTTTTTTACCATGGACAGAGATAGACCATTGACCCATATAGAAAGTAATTGCTTTAATACCATGAGTTTTAATGTAAAATTTTCCTTTACCATTGCTGTTGTTTTAGCATAAATAAGCTGAAAAATGTAAGTCCTTTCTTCTGACTGATAGCTTGACAGGACCTATTTCTGTCTTTTACTATTTAATACGGATGGCTGCAAGACCTGGGTTACAACTGTCAACACTGAAAAACATGGGTAGTCATAAAAATTGTGAAGTTGACCAAGAACAAAAGCCCATTACAAGTGATGGGAAATATCTGAAAGGGGATGCAAGTACTCCTCATATTACTGTGTGATTAGATCTCTTCTCCTACCTGAGCAAAGCAGCTTTACTTGCTTACTAGTCAGTGTTCTCTTACAGCTCGACAGTGATTTATGGACAGATTAAGGACATACAAGCACCATGATGGCGTGGAGTGGGGTGCAAGAATAAACACATTACCAGCCTTGCAGAAGGAGCTTGTTACTAACCACCACATTGCCAGTCATCCGGTCTAGGGGAGAGGATAACTAGGGGGTAGCGTTAAGCCATTTGGCTCAAGAGTTCAAAGGACGAAAAATCACAGCTGCTTCCCTTATAAACCATAAAGGCAAGATCACTGCAAAAGGCAACTTATGAGAGTTAAGGGAGAACTAAATTGAACACAGAAAGTTGGAGCTGCCTTAATGTGCTGAGCCGGCATATGCTGCAGAAAAAATAAACTGTGCAGGCAAAGCCCAGGCCATGCAGAGAGGCTCCTACCCCTTGCCAGGCCAGGGTCTTGAAGAAAGACCTGCACATCTGTCAGCCTGTCTGCTGCAGGTCTGAGCCCATGGAGGTTTCTGGGTCTGGATTATTAGAATGTGGTTCTCTCTGAGTGTGAGCATCTCCCTGGATGGGGGAGAAAGACAGGCAGGAGATTGTCACGTGGGCAGCAAAGGGGGCTGCCGGCCCAGAAATGTAACGGGCTTATCTGATGCTTCACGTGCCTATGAGCTTTCTGCTTCTGCCAGTGTTTTTTCCTTTTGTTATCATTAATACACAGATTATTGCTTGCCAACTCCCAAGAGCTTCCTGACTGCAAGGAAAACGTTTCTCTCATCATCATCTAATAACATTTTGTCCCTCTAATCCCTAAAGAAGTGTACCCCTCCCCTAATTAATCAACAAATATTTTTTGAGCAGCTTTGGCACACAGTCCCACAGTGCTCTCAGAGAGCTCACTCTGCTTGCACTTTTGTAGCACATTGGCACGTTGACTGCACTGTATGATCATTCCATGCCCACATGGCTGATTCTCTCACTAGACTGAGAACTCCCAAGGGCAGGGACCATATTTTATTCATCTCCGTAAGTCTAGTGCCTAGAATAAGTCTTAGCTTAGAGTGGGTGCTTGGTAAATGCTTGTGGAAGAAAGGAATCGATGGAAGAATGCACAGAGTTTCATCTCCTTGGCTCTGTGAAGGATTCAAGAAAAACGGAAGCCTCATCCTCTACTCCTTGCAGAGCTCACAGTCCAGATGCAGGTCAGAAGAGAATAAATACAGCAGACAATGAATTACTACCTAGGTTCATGGCATATGTATTATAGGTGCCGAGAGGGGTGATCAGGACAGACTTAGAGAAACCAGGTGAGGAGCTCAGAGTGGTGGGACTTGAGTTGTGTTTGGAAATTGAGAGTGATGATGCTGTGTTCCAAGGAGAAGATGGGGATCTCCAGCCCTCCCAACCCACCAGCCATTCACCCTGAGCACTCAGTTTTACCTGGCGTGCAAAACGCAGAGCCTCACATTAGGCTTGGGCGCTGAAATGAAAAGTCTGTGATTTTCTTTTTAGTGGTTTACAGTTTTTCAGATAGAGGAGGTCGGTGAAGGAATGAAGCTAAGCGCGAGTTCTAATCGGAAAAGCTCTCTCTCTCATGTGCAAAATGAAACGAGGAAGGCCTCTGTGCCCCTGTGAATGTTCTCAGAACATGACCAGGCTCTGGCCCCTCCTCAGGCCTCCTGTCCTTTTCCCTTTCCTACTTCGCTGAGCTGGGGAGTAGCTCAGTATGCCTCCCAAGACATAACCAAATGCGTGTGGAAACCTTGAAGGTAGTAGTAGCAGAGAAGAATAAAAAATATAAAATGTGGTAGGTGGTGGTAGGTGGTACATAATTCTCATGGAGACCAGCAGTAGCTTCTTCCTTCACAGCTACATTCTCCTCCCTCGTGGGGTACTGTTCAAACTAGCATTCCAGGCATCCTCCTCTCTGGAATGTCCACTCAGAGCCAGGATCTCTGTGTCCCATCTGCCCATCCCAGGTCTAGGTCGACATCCTACAGCTCGCCTGCCCTGTCTGGCCCAACAAAGAAGGCTTCTCTGTTCCCTTCTCTGTTCTGCCTCATGCAGAGATTAGACCCAGCTCTGCTTCCCCCGGCCCAAGGAGTTCTTGGTAAGTTCTAGGTCACATGAGTCACACCTAAAACCCTATTGCTCATCCAGGCTTAGTGTTACCCAGAGAGAATCCCTTATTGTCTTTCTTTCAGAATGTGCTGGGTCCTTTGGGCAAGTTATTTGCAGGAATCCTTAGAGAAGGGAACTTGAGAAGGACTTGCCAAGAACTGATTAAAAGAGAGCACATTTATTGACTGTTATTATTCATGGGGGCCTCCACATGACTCCTGAGGATGTCTTGCGAGGCCAGGCAGGATGTGGAGGACAGTTCTTTTCTGCTCCTCTGCCTGTGTAGCACTCTCCCATTTGCTGCGGGAGGGTGGCTCGTGGACTGACAGCCAGAACAACCGCACTTCTTTTAGACACAGCTCTTGGAGTTGTGGGGAAGAACTTGCCAATGCAGCCTTGCTTTTTGCCCAGAAGAGATAAGTTTCTCTTCTCATAGCTCAACCTAAAAGCTCTTTCTCAGGGCTGGCCTGTACGTATTCCAGATGTGCCCTTGGACAGGCACTTGTAGAAATGAGGGCTGGCTTAAGGAAAGTCAGAGCAAGTTTAGAAAACCAGGCTGTACACCTAAAATAAGACACATGACTTCTGCTTCATGTTCCTTTTTATGTGGTTTCCATGGGGATTGTCATCTGTGGATTGATGTCATCTTCAGTAGCTAACGGCTTCCTTTTAACTGGAGGTTCGAGCGAGAGTTGGGAGTAAGAGGACGCAGAGGAGGGACCTTGGGGAACGAAGTGGACCAACCGCCCTGACAGCCTTTTGACCCCAGTAATGCCTGTGAATGTTTGTAAACACAAAAAACAGCCCAGAAAAGGAAGATGTGGTAGAGGTGGGCTTCCTTCCTCATCCCCCTGCTGCCTCTCTCTGAGACCTCAGGGAGCTGGGTACAGCGGCCTCTTTGGTCCAGAAGAAGGAGGTAGGCTGGCAGTTCATAGTAAAGAGCTCCTGTCTAGAAGTCAGAAACCCGGAGTCCCTATCACCTAACTTGTGTGAAGTTGAGTGAGCCCCACCGTTATCTGAGTCATATATGTAAAATTAGAGACTTGAAGAAAGTGGCCTTTGAGGGCACTTGTGGCTACGATGATCTGTGAATCTGTGGCTTCACCTTGAGTAGTTGATGAGAAAATGCTGGTGAGGCATATTTTAGGTTAAAGTATGGATTCTCAAATGCTGGCAGATTAGATGTTATGGAGGGAAAGAGCTCTGGGTAGTAGCGACCCTAGTTACTTATCAGGATAGCTGGTTGGATACCAGGCCCTTGGCACACATGTTCACCAAAAGAGTCCAATCCCTGGAAATTTAGGCAATGCATACTAATGGCCTTTTATTATTCATTTATTCTGTTTTTAATTGACCCATCTAAATGTTCTTTGAATGACTCCTACAACTGGCTTTGTGTTGAGGACATAAGAAAAACAAAAGCAAAAACAAGAAGCTGTCCTTACCCTCAATTTGCTCAATACCCAATGAACAGAACAGGATCCATAACTCATTAGGGTTCCCTAGTCCAGAGAGGCAGCCAGAGGAGGCTCCCTGGCAGAAGACTCTCAGAGCTGAATTTTGAGGACTTATTGAGCTTTGGTAAGATTGGGAGTGTTGGACGGGAAGTAAGTAAAGGCAGGAGGGTGTTGAGGACAAAGGGGTCTGCTTACTGGATTGTTCAGTGAGGAGGGTGCCTGAGCAGAGCTGGGAGACTAAAAGTGAAATCTTCTCCCGCCTGGACTCCCTGGCCTCACGCAAGGGACAAGATGGACAGTGAGACTTGAACCACAGAGGATAAAGAAACTTGAATCCGGCATCCATCCCTGTTCCTGCCATGTTTTGTGGCTTTGTGCATCCTGCCAGGGGTACACTTTGCAGCTTGTGGATGCTTATTATCCATAGTAATCATAATAATTAATAAAACCTTTTAAAGGGGGCTTTAATCATGCTGGCACTTTGCTTCCAAACACATAATAAAAAGGAATTACTTATAAAAGTGACAAATTTATTCCTAATTATACCATTATTTTGTTATGCAATACAAGTAAAGCAATCTTTGAAGCTGGAAAAATGTCTCATGCAGAATTAATTAGAACAGTACACTGTTTGGAATTAGGCAATTATTTTATTGGTATTTCACAACTAGAACTTTGTAAGAGCACCTCAAATATTTTCATTAATGCCAGTAAATAGTTATTTTAAACACTAGTATGAGTTCTAAAGATAAATTTTGGACTGTTTTTGGACCTTATGAAAACGTTTTTAGTCTGAGAGAAAATTTATGACACGTGAGTCACTGTGGTCCCAGGGAAGTTTTGAGGAAGCAGATGGCAGTGTTTAGGGAATTCACTTCTTGTTCAACATGACACCGCAGGGGAGGGGCTTCAGAGACATAGCAGTGGGTCCCAGCCAAAAGGGGACCTGGGTGTCATCACCATGCAAGTGAGGGAATCCAGAGAGGGAGAGCTCCCAGGTTACATGGTAAGTCATGGGCTAAGATCATAACTCTCATGCTTGGACTCTCATTTCTGTGTTCTTACTTTCTTTAAAAAATACAGACTTGTTTTTCAGGTTATAGAAGTAATACCTACTCATATCCAGTGCTCTTTCCCACTGCCCTCTGACCCATGCCCACACTGACTTCTTTATTTCATTTTTGCAGTAGATTAAATAGCCCATGGGTACGGTCATATGTTCTTACTTTCCCTCATGCGTGTAAAACTTGCCTCTTTACCCATCTGTTCCTAGGCTGTAAATAAAGGCTAAGTTCTCTTTTAGTCTTCTCCTAACCAGCTCATGTTCAGGGCTGGGCACATAGCACAAGTGCTATAAAGATTTGCTTAGCTTTACCAAGCTCACAGCCTGTGACCAGAGTGCAGGAGACTCTACACCTCATGAGATTCTTCTGGGCTGACTTCTTGCATTCAGAGAGAGGTGGTGGGTGAGGAGGCAGCCATGCTTGTGAGAGTCCCCATTCGGAGAAGATCAGCAGCCTCTGGTGGGAATAAATGTCCTTATGTAGTGGCCATGGCCTCATTCGTGGGTCATGCCTTTGGATGCCACCGAGGGAGCAGAGGACCTCTTGGTTCCTTGTGTTGTTAAGAATAAAACTTCTTTTTTACTGGAGGTGAATAGAGCTGGGAATATGCATGCCCAGAAAACACATTGGCAGGCAGGGCACTGGCATTCGGATCAGTTGGCTCCACACTCCAAAGGAGGAAGAAAGAAAAGGCTGGGGAGTTGGGGAGTGAAGAAGCAAAAGAACTATGAGAACTGCATGGTTCGCAGGGAAGACTCGGGCAATGAGTTCGCTAACCTCAGCTTTAGTCTGAGTTATGTCACTTCCTCACCATGCATCCTGAAGTAGGGAGATACCTACTTTGGGCCTCAGTTGCTCAAATTATAAAATGAGGGCACTAGACTACCAAGTACCTAGGGCTTGTCTGAGGTGTGCTGTAGTTATCAGCCACACCCCACAGGTGGCTTCTCTTCTGACAGAAACACAGGTCTTGTGAGCTTCGAGTAGCTGAAATAATAAAAATGTTCTTCGGTCTTCCATGGCAGCTTTCTCAATCATTAACGGCTCTCTCGCGGCTCGGCTTTGCCACCTAATATTTAACCTAAACCTTCTCCCCGCTTTTGTTTTAGTTCATCATCGCTTGCTCAGTTCTATCAATCTGCCTATGCATTTCTATGCCACCTTTCACCAGAGTGCTTAGCACCTGTCCTCTCTGAGCAATGAGGTTAATATTGAAGGTAAAATCTATTTCGTAGAGATAATGTACTACGGACCTTTCAGAAGAGCTCTCTATGATAATGAGGAATGAGTTACCACGCTGAGGTTTTTTAAATGTCATTTATTTTAACAAATGACACTCTGGATTTACTTAAAGTTGACTACAATGAAGGAAGGGTGGAAAGTTTTAAAGTTTCATGAAACAATAATAGAACTGCAAAGCAAGGAGCCCTGAAAGATGGATCTGAATGGCAATTCTGATTACAAGCTCTGTGGGAGGGCTGGTTGGGTAGAATGCTTCCTGAGGCTTCTGAAAGGCTCCAGAGATGTGGAGGACGAGGATGTCACAGAGGGCACTGGTTCGGCCTCTGAGCTTCCTTCTCTTTTCCATTGTGCTCATGTGTGTATATATGCGCTCATGTGTACACAGATGTCTGGGTAGGTATACGTGTGCAAGTGAGCTAGAGAGGGAACATGCTCTTTCCTGTTGATTGCACTGTTTAACACTCCCCCTGGCACTGAATCAAGGCTATGAGTCCTGAGGCAGTTGTCACTCAGTTACTCACTCTTGTCTGGAGCAGTGTTTGGCTGTCTGAGAACGAAGACCATGTTTTATTCTCATCTCTACCAATAGCAGTTAACATAGTTAGATATAATGATTTATGCTTGTTCATTGAAAAATTGAGCTTGGAGGGTAGACAGTGGGTAAAGGCTGCAGAGTCTCCTTGGGGAAAACATGGTGAAGGGCAGAGGAATTCCTTTATTTGAATGAGTGTTCTTAGGGGTCTAGGAAGGGATTTTTTTGATTGCAAGCAACAGAAACCAGTTAGAACTAATTTAAGAAAGAGGTGGGTGGGATGAAGGTGGGTTGGTTGTCAGGATGCTGGTGTACCTTGGGGACATAGGGCAGCTGGTTCTTTCAAGGGCATGGAAGAAGGAATTGGAAAGCCATCAAGGAACCATTGTAGTAGGGACTCATTCCATCTTTGTCCTTTGTCTCTGCCTCTCTGCTCATTCTTCCTTCTTCCTCTCTCTCAGACTGGCTTCCTCTCTTTCTCTCTCTCTCTATATAGAGAGAAGAAAGCTGCCCAGAAACTCCCAGTTCTATCCTCTCAACTCCAGCCATACATGAAGAATGCTCTGGTTGAATTCAATTCCGATTCCATATTCCTAGGAGAGATAATCTGATGGATTTGGCTTAAGTCAAGAATCCATCCCCAAGAGCTAACTATGTGTATTCACCTTACCCCTCTGGCTGCTGGTGTAAATAAAGAACATCTCCCCATTGGTAAATAGTAATAACAAACACAATTTTTACATGGAAAAAAAAAAAAAACAGTCTATCCCTGGTCCAATCATGCATGGCCAAGAAGAAAAGGTCAAATAAAACAAATGTGGGCTAGTTCCTGTGTATGGAGGTGGCAGTTCTCATGGAAATTGGCCATTCTGAGCTAGGCAAGTATCACAGAACGTTTCTAATACACCCGAGAACTTTAGAGCATACATGAAGCTGAGCTCAGAGTCAGCTGCCATTTTGTCTTCCTCGCAGTGGAACGTGGCATATAGTAGTTAGCCCATCACACCAAGTGAGATGATGTCTGAGGTGGGTGATTCGTGAAGAGTTAGATCATAACAACATTTTTAAAGTTAAATAAGTTATTTTCTTTTCAGTCCAATCAATTCCCTTATTTGAACATTTAAGATAATTATAG
Source organism: Monodon monoceros (assembly GCF_005190385.1). Taxonomy (NCBI): domain Eukaryota; kingdom Metazoa; phylum Chordata; class Mammalia; order Artiodactyla; family Monodontidae; genus Monodon; species Monodon monoceros. Next base: position 72,069,382 of record NW_021703775.1, on the reverse strand, counting down.
GTTACAGGTAAATTATATATTATACACATGCTAAATTATAACCCATCTCCACCAGTTAATATTTATTGAGCAATGAATAGGCAAACTATGCTAACTTAGGGATTCAATACCTGAGTGTAATTAGGCATTTCGGCTGGGAAAGAGTATCGCTGCATCTTCCCAAACATCCCTCCCTTCTCTCCCCAGTGTATGTGAAGGGAAATGCAAAGATAATATGCTAACCCTTAGCTTATCTCTGAAGTTGTTTACACAGGGGAAAAAATCAATTACTTTAAATATTTTAGATTCTATTTCCCAGTAACTAACGAATTGCAATTTATGACGCTCTTAAGAGCCAAGTAGAAGAGTGAAATGTAATGTTTTACATTTTTCATTCCTCTAGGGCTTCTTGTGGGTCTCTCACATGCAGACATGAAGGAGATTATAGTGAACCTGACAGCCTGGTGCTCCAAGCTTGGGACCAGTGTGGTAGACAGACTGGTGAGTGTTCTATTTGGTATTGCTGATGGTGTAGTCCGGCTCAGAAAATCAGGTTATGGTTGTGCAGGAAGTAGAAATCACAGGATATCTATGGCTTTGCCAACAGTGGATGAAACTTAAAAAAAAAAAAGTTTAGTGATTTATAAAGCATTTTGAAATCCAGAACTTAAAATTTAAACCATGGAACAGACGACTCTTTTATAGGAATTGCTGCAATCATGAAGGAAGATGTGGTGGTAGCCCAGTGATTTAGCATTTATCAACCCCCCATGATGACTTCTCTTCACAAGAGGGCTTAATACCCAAACCTTAAGGATGCTCTGAGTCTCTGTGGACTACTTTGGCAGGAAGGGAGGGGAGGGCAGAGGGAATCAGAGAGGGGTGGAGGTTGTCTACAGCAGATGTGACAGAAGTGGTGCCTTACGCAAAAAGCACATTGACCATCAGGACAGCTTGACAGAGAAAAAAATTCCTGGCCTGAATCTGATAAATCTGGAACCCTGTTGATAATATGAGTTCATACCCGGTTTAGCTGGGACTTTCCAGTTTATGCCTGTCTGCATTTGGATGATGAAATATTTTATCCCCTACTCGTCCCAGGCATCAGCTCATGCAGAGGTTTTAGAAACTACCACCTGTGATGGACTAATTCACTCTTCAAGTTGCATATATTAGTGGAATCCTTTCTAAGCCTGTATGTTCTTTGTTCCACCCGTATTTGTATTTCTAACAGCTCTAAATATCCCTACTACCACTACAGATGTACACTCCTAGAGCGATTTCTACTTTCCAAGCTCATTCTATAAGATTTTTCCTCTGAATCTCAGTTACCAAGGGATGGGCAAAGGCTGTGCTATTATTGCTCAGAGATATTAAAGCACTTACTCAAGGTGATCATGGTTGTCAGGGGCAGAGCCCAGAGTAGAACTCAGATTCACAATTCCCAGGCCAATGCTTTTTCTGCCATATGAAGGGCAATGTCATACACAAACTGCGGTTTCCAGGGCAGAGCCCGTGTCTCACTATCTAGGTGTCCCCATCACCAAGCACCCTGTGTCAGTGTCCACAAGACTCATAGAACCAGGGGAGAGACCACAGAACTACATGTGTGGCAACTTGGACTATAATTTCACTGCTAAGTATCTGTGTTACGTGGCCCCTCTCTCCTTTTAAAAACATGCCGGCTTCTTTATTTCTTTCCTATAAAGTGAGGGCAATAAGATTAGTCTTGTCTACTCAGGAGTTATAATGACAAATATACATGAAAAGACTGGGGTAACATTTTGAAAAAAGAAAATGCTCAACATTTAAAGTAGACAGATATAAAAATATAATGGGTTATTTTTCCCAGAAAAAGCCTTAAATGGTCATGCAGAGTAGCTCCCTGCAGCCTTTGTTTGGCCACCAATCCAGGTCTCCCCTCCAAAGCCCTGAGTGCGCTTGGTCACCATTGCCATATCTCTGCATGTGAAGTGGAAAGAGGGAAGTAAATGTGAGATGCAGTGGGTATAAACCAAGCAAACTTTAATCTTTGCAAAAGAAAACTGAAGGCAGGTCCTATGCATAATGTCCATAATCCACATTTTGGAATTGAGGAAGGCATGTTTGTGCTTATTAGACGCACACTTATACACACATTTGCTTAAGTGGACGTGGCTTTCCCTTTCACTTCCTCACTGGAACTGTTGGGTGTGCTGCTGTTTTGTTCTAGAGAAGACGTACCTGAGTCCAGAGGAAATGGTAGCAATTTCATAGGAGATAAAGTGATCCAACACAGCTCACACACACAATAAATGAAATGAGAGGCGACAGACTTGTAATGCGTCTTTAATGTAATCACGACTATATTCCAGCGATGGAGGTGTGGTCTCAATTTGTATGGATGCACATGGCTTTCTCATTTGAGATCATCATTAGTGGGTTGTACGTACCTTGTTGAAATGGGAATCTGCCCTGTGGAAATTTAAGGCTCTTAATGAAACTAGAAAACGTCAAGTGTGAGAAGGGACTGGGCTGAGTCAGATCACCCATGCAGCCGGATGACCTGATTTTCAGCGGTCAATACCAAAGATTCTAAATTCTGCCCCTGACTGAGAACAATACAATGCACTCTCTTCTGAAAGCTGATGGTAAAGGGAGGACCAACTGCCCTGACAACACAAGACCACGTGTTTGGGGCGGGGTGTTCGGGGTCATCTTACATCTCCTGTGTACATGATTTATAAACTGGATTTGATCCTTGTTCCTGTTCCTCAGCAAAGGAACGCTATTTACATTTTAAAGAAGGCTTTTGTTGCTCATATTTCTTACTCCCCTAGATTACCACGGCTTCTTATCACATTCAACCTGTCTCATAGTTATTTGTGCCTGCGTTTTATTTTCCCTGGCAGACTGTGAACCCTTTGATATTAAGGTCCAGATCGTAATCATCTTTGCAATCCCTCCTTGCACCTTAGTACCAGGCCTGAAAAAGAGGCAGCTTGCATCCGTGCTTGGTGAACTGAATTTAAACACTTCCTTTAAATCTGGCAGGCAGGGCCATCCTGCTTGTTTTTGTTAGAACAAGGCCCTGTTATAACAAAGCAGGGCCTTGTTATAACAAAAACAAGGAATAAAAAAACAAAACAAAGAAAAATGATTCCACTGAAATCGCTGTGAGATTGTGTGTGGTGAAGAAGCCCTATTCTGTTCCCATGTAACAAGGCATAACTCTGAGGGGGAATGGAGACCCTCTTCCTGCTTCAGCATGGGATAGGGAATGAGCTGGAATGCAGTGAGAATTCCAGAAGACACAGCCTGGTTTGGGCACACTGAGGGCTTGAGTGCTTACAGCAGTGGTGGCACCCATGGTGGGCGCACTCCAGCCAGAGCGGCTCTGCCCAGCACCTGCTGCAGCAGAAGTGCCACATGCCTATGGAAGCAGTAGTGTGTCAATGACTCTGGGAAGGATGGGCACTAACGGCGTTGCTCTGGACACCGTTGTGCCCTCCTTGAAGATAGGAGGCAGCATTGGTGGTGTCCCTGAATGAGGGACACGAATGCACGGTGGCCTTGGCATCCTGTAGCAGTTTTGGCATAAGAGACTGGGAGGAGTGGCAGGGACGACATTTACAAGGATTGGTGTAGCATCATGGTAGCTAAAATAATTTTCATCAACTAATGAGAAAACACCAGAAATATCAATTACAGAAAATTGAGAGAGGGTACATGTTATGCATGTGGTGACAAGACCCAAGTCTGGGACAGTACCGGTGACACAGGGAATAGGAAGAGCTGAGGGTCTACATTGCCTCAAATAGGGAAGGACTGTAGGCCACTGGCCAGTATAGCTCCAGCAGCGTTCTGTGACTCCAAATTAGAGGGACCTGTCTGCTGCTGGTATGCAGGAAATGCTAGTAAGGAATATTAGGGCCCTTAGAGCCTGGGGGTGGAAATTACCTTCAGTGATAAAGAGGATGGGAGAATGCTTTCCCTGTTTCTTCCATTTACCTTCCCCAGAACCACAGCCTTCTCCGGCCCAGGCGAGCGGCCCCTGATACCTCAGAATTTACATTTCACAATGTGAAAACAAGATCTGATATAGATAATTTAGCCCCAGGAAGCTTAAGCCAGGAACAATCAAGCAGGGCTTCAGTAACAGAGAACACCAGGCCTCTTTATTTCTTTACCCTGGGACTTTTATTTCTGAGCCAAGAAGATAACACATCTTAATAGCAAGCAACTGAGTTAACTAGATAAAAGGTTTCATAAACAGTTAGTGAAATCTTGAAATCAGACAAACCGGAGATTCACAGCCTTACCTTGCTTGACTGGATCTAAATGTACATCACTGAAAGCAACACAGAATGAGATGCTGAGATACTGAGCGCTACTCCCGTGAGCCGATACATACGGGCTTCCATTCATTCATTCATTCATTCATTCCACAGATAGATATTGAACTCTACTACACAGTTTCCTCTCAGCTTAAGTCTGAGGATAACAGATGACAAAAGAATCAATCAGCTAGAATGGATTTAATGATCTTACAAGATAACGTTTACATTAAACCAGTGAGTACATGGAGCTCTAAAAGGCCATTTTTCCATACTAGTTGATAGTACAGAAATAGAAAACCTGAAAAGCTTAGATCCATAAGTAAATAATGGTACTAGAAATTAATATAAAAGTATGAAAGATGACTTAAAATGAATAAGTTGACATGTAGTGAAAGGATCAGGATTATAAATTATGGTGGTTCTATGGTTAAAAGGAAATGATAGGCAAGCAAAAATAGAAAAACTCAACAAAAGGGAAGAAAAACTACTTGGCAGGAAGAAAGAGATCTGGGAGCCGTTTAGGAAATTGATTTTGGTGAAGGAAGGGGATATAAATGAGACTAGAGGGGCTGAGAGCCTGGGGCACACAGTGGGGGGCTTTGGACTTGTGAAATACTGCTGGCCCCCTCATGGACCACCTATAACCAACAGATTTTTTATTTTTTTTATTTTTTGCGGTACGCGGGCCTCTTACTGTTGTGGCCTCTCCCGCTGCGGAGCACAGGCTCCGGACGCGCAGGCTCAGCAGCCATGGCTCACGGGCCCAGCTGCTCCGCGGCATGTGGGATCCTCCCGGACCAGGGCACGAACCCGTGTCCCCTGCATCGGCAGACAGACTCTCAACCACTGTGCCACCAGGGAAGCCCCAACCAACATATTTTAAATAAAGTACAAATTCAAGAAAATTCCAATTACTGTGGCAGTAGCTAGAAAAAGGGAATATCAAAGGAAGTATCCAGGGGAAAAGTGATTGATTCTGAACAAAGGAAAATTAAAGATCAAAAGCAAGAAGATAAAGGAAATCATACTGGTTTTGGACAAAGACTACATGCATTCAGAACCTATAAATAGATAAATAGGGAGCAGTTTTCTGAAAAAGTTAATGAAATGGAGCAACAACTGAGATATGGAAAATAATGATTATGTGACGATGGGAATAAAGCCAGTCAAATGCTACCACATCAATTAAGGAAACAGCAGGCCTCCAAAGCGGAGACAAAAATAATACAACTTCTGAAGACCCAACATTTACAAGACAACATAAAAGAACCAAGAGAAACATGTGCCTTTCACTACTAATCTGCCTTTACATGAAATATTACCAAAAAATACTTTAAAAAAATGAAAATTATTCAAATTGCAAAGCAAGTTATTCAAAGCCGTGTATGTTTCATCAGAGCAAGTTTCCCTCGGTGCTCCTGTGGGATCTCTAGGCCATGGGCCCTCATTTTTGAGGGTGACCACTCCGTAGGTGGTGGCACCAACTCTATAGATGTTCAGACCCTCCAGCAGAGGCAGAAGGGTCATGGCCTCTGTTTCACTGAGCTCCTGTGTTGACTCTTAGCTTCCCTCAGGGCCAGAGGGAATGTTTTCAGCCATTCCTTCTCTGGCTCCCCCCTCCCAATTTCTGATACTAATGTCCACGGAGCCCATCTCTAGACACACCTGCTGAGCACACAGTTGGATGAACAGCTGGACTGAAGGATTCAGTGTCCCTGACAACCTCTTTCTTCCCAGTTACCAAACCAAGGCAGATGCTAATGTTCTTTCCGATGTCATTAATTAGCTGTGCTTCACTGGTTGTGAGTGGTACAATTGAAATTTTGTCCTCCAGTGTTCACTCTCTTCCTGGTTTCTCTCATTTGTTTTGACATCTGTTTATTTCCTCTGCATCTTCAGTGCCTAGCAGAGTTCTTAGCCCATTGCCAATGTCAGTAATGGTTTACTGAGTGAATGGATCTTCATACACTCACTTTCCTCCTTGTTGAATCCATTACACCAACGCCTGCCTCCAACTGTCCCTTCTCTGTCAATTTTTCTGGCTTTTTCTTACATACTCTGGCTCCAAACCATGGGGGTCTCCCAGGGTTTTGTCTTAAATCTTTCTCTCATCCCATTTTATGTTTTTCCCCCTTTTTCACATCACTTTCCTTTTCCTTATTCTTTTCTTTTAATCCTGTTTATTTGTCTGTTTTAGAAAAGTGAACCAGTTCATTTCAAGGCAGCGGATAGATCACCAAAAGGTAAAAAAGCAGTGGATGCTTTTGTAAAGCCAGAACTCAAGATTTTATTTAATTTCCCATAGGTACATCTTCTTTGAGTGTGATTTCCTAGAAACAGGGCTTCGCACAAAGCTTATTTAAAAATAGCAAAACACAGGGCTTCCCTGGTGGCACAGTGGTTGGGAATCCGCCTGCCGATGCAGGCGATGCGGGTTCATGCCCCGGTCCGGGAAGATCCCACGTGCCGCAGAGCGGCTGGGCCCGTGAGCCATGGACGCTGAGCCTGCGTGTCCGGAGCCTGTGTTCCGTGCTCCGCAACGGGAGAGGCCAAAGAAGGGAGGGGCCCACCAACCAAAAAAAAAAAAAAAAAAAAAAAAACACACAAACTAAAATAACACACATATTTTTAAAACATAATATGTAAAATAAATATTTATCACAAATTAAACATAACTGTAACACAAATCTGTAATTATAACCAAATATAATTTCTACCCATTAATAATTATTTCCAGTAAAGATAATTCTAGCTTTTCTCTTCACGCTTGCTGTCATTCCTTCTTCAACGTATCCTGAATTTTTAAAATTTGAGTTATAATTTTCTGGTGGTGAGTTTAATAGCTTCTAATATATTTACTTTGTAACTTTAAAAAAACTTTATTAAGGTTACACATGAAAAACTGCAGTCTCTGCTTCTCTGCAAATATTTCCTACTTCTCACGTATATGAGTGTTCTATTGTCATAACAAGTTACCACAGACTTAGTGGCTTAAAACAATACATTTATTATCTCCCAGTTCTAGAAGTCAGAAGTCTGACACAGCTCTCACTGGGATATAATGAAGATGTCAGTGGGGTTGCATTCCTTTCTGGAGGCTCTAGGGGAGAATCTGGTTTCTTGCTCATTCAGGTGTTGGCAGAATTCAGTTCTATGCAGGTGTAGGATGGTTGCTGGCTGTAAGACCACAGCTGCCTGGCACCCTGGTCCTCACACTAGTCTCCTACATCTCAGAATAAGCCACAGGACTTACAATGCTTCTCATCCTGCCTTCTCTCTCCCTCAACTCCTGCTTTTCTTGTCTACTTTTAAGGACTCATGACCAGATTGCACCCACCGTGATAATCTAGAATAATCTCCATTTCAAGGTCTTTAAACTTTCTCATATCTGAAGTTACTTTTGCCATTTAAGGTAGCATTCACAGATTCCAGGAATTAGGGCTTGGACATCTTTTGGGGTAGGGGCATTATTCTGCCTACTATATCACAGGTACCCACAGTCAGCTCTTTTAGGTCATTATTTGTTAATTATCCCAGTATCTCTAAATAGAAATCCTTGATTTTTTCAGTTTTTGTAATTATGTATTATTGGCTTCCAATTATAGAAGATGAGAATTTAGCCACTTTTTCTACTCAGCCTCCTATAAAATATGTCTTTTTCTTGTCTCTTCATCTTCCTTATATGGTTAAATTAAAATAAAATTAAATACAGTTTTTATATTACTACTTCACAGCTGAATTATGTTATACTTTTTTTTTTTTTCTGGCAAAACTTTTTTGTTTGTTAAATTTCCTCTGTATTTATCTCTCAGTTACTCCTGTACTCTCTCCCAGTTGTGTAAATTCCCTCCCTGTCCTGGTTCTTCTAATCAGATTAGGTGCTGTCAGTTCCATCTCCTTGAAGAACTCTCTCCCAGAATTTTCTGACCTGTTCAATCTGGATTTGTTGATTTCTGAGCATGCTGCCTAACTGCATCATGGGAATCTCCCTGTAACTGCATCCTTAACATTACTTTCACTTCCTATTTTGTGGATTCTCTCCCTGTTTTTTTGTTTGTTTTTTTTTTCCTCATTTCAGCTGAATATATTCTTCAGGAACTTCTTGATTAAGGATGTAAGGGAGGCGAAATATTGTAAACTCAGGCATTATTTTCCTATTCTCAAATTTAACTGAGCATTTGACTGGTTTTGAATTTTAATTGGATATTATTTTCCATCAGAATTTTGGTCTAAACATTGAGTTGGCAGTCTTGAGCTTCATCAACCCCCCTGTTCACAGTACCTTCATTATCTCTGTCCTCGTTGGTGTTCAGTATCCTTCAGTCCAGAGATGTTCTGTTTTATTCCCTCTGGAGAAAATCCAGTTAGGCTTCTGCAGTGAGCAAGAAGTTGCATGGAATGGGAGGAGGAACTGGGAGTCTAACGGCTTCATAAAATGATTTTCTATTAACCATCCTGTTTTTAACCCTATATTCCCACCCTCCGATACAAATACACATTTCCTGGGTACTTAGTTCTTCTGATTCCAGAGGCTTGGGGATTTTGTGATGTAAATGAGGATATTTCTTAGCTTTCCCCAGATTAGGATTTAGCATTTTCCAGCCAGCGAAGGCAGTTAACACGGACTACTTTCCAGCTTTAAAATACTGTCACTGTTGTATTCACTTCTGTTCTTTTTGCCATTATGTTTATGTTGTTTTACAATCACTTTCCATGATTTTCTATCTTTATTTCTTCTTGGTCATGGCTGAATTCAGTTTGTGTGATCAGCCTTCTGTCTTTAACTGAAAGTCTTCATCAACTTTTACAGTTCAACTAACTCTATTTTGTTATTGTTGTTGATAGGAAGATCAGAGTTTCTAGATATACTAGCTCATTCAAGGTCTACTTTTAAGTGGTCCATTTCCTACAGCAGAACTTAACTTAGATATTCGGTCAGGTTTTAGCTAAAGCTCAACTGGAAAACATCAAAATATTCCTTCTAGCCCAGTGCTTCTTCAGGCCTACCTTTTATAGCCATGGATACCACCATTTTCCAGGTCCCCAAACTGTTCAGTTAGGTTGCCAGTTTGTCTCTCACTTCAATCTATTAGTAAGGCACATTGATGTTTTTCTTCATGACGTCTCTCAAATGTTCCCTCCTTGCCTCTCACCATTTTTTTCTTCCTGATCTAGGCTTTCATTATCTGTCAGTAGGATTATTGCAAAACAACCTATTGACAAGTTCTGATCTCTCACATTCCCCCCCCCCTTTTTTTTTCCGTTCTACTCAACCTTGCTGAAGACCACTGTCACCATGATACCTTCTAGCTACATATATGTTCTTCCCTTCTCTTTGGATCAAATTTAGACTGAATTGTCAGTGCCTGGATATAGAAAGCACTCAGTAAATGCTTGCGAAGGGAGCAGCTAAATGACATTCAAGGATCTCTCTCAGAGCTTTTCACTTTGCCTAACATTTTTTTCTAACTGAAAACTATGGGTCCCCTCTGCCTGTCATGACTTTTCTCCCCACTGTTTACAGTGTAAATCCCCATCCCTGTTTTAAGCTTGACCTTGCCTTGGCCTTTTCCCCTCCCCACCTAAATCTGCGTTTCCTCAAGGATCTACTTTACCTCTAAATGCTCATGGAATCCTGCCCTGAATGTCAACAAAGCATGGCCCTAGCTGTGTCTTAAAATCTATGTGTGTCATTTGCTGTTTCGTTTGCATCTGCATGTTCTTCCTCAAGCTCTTTGAGGGCAGGGATTATATCTACCATTTCTCTCAGACTTATCAATATGCACATGACTTGGCATATACAAACTAGTATATTTTAAACTTTTCTACAAAAATATCCTTGAGCAAAGACGAGTAGGGACTTCACTCTAAGGCATGTGCTTAAAAAGTTTGTCATTTTCTTGAATTTGCATATGCAATTTTCATTTTTTTAAATTTTGCATTCTAAGCCACAATTTATTTGTGTCAAGGTACTGAGTCCAGAATTTGACTCCACCACTTAATACTGTACAGCCTTGGGCCCATTACCCTTTCTATATATCAGTTTTCTCATTTTGAAAACGAAGATGGCAGTTGTTTTTATCTCATTGATATAAGCAAGTAAATTAGTTAATCTATATAAAGCACTCAAGACAGTGCTGAGCAGTTATTAAGGGCTCAATAAATATTAGTTACTATTTTTAAAAGATTATCTAGATTATTTTCTTCTGATATTCAAGTTAAATTAATGCTTCAGAAATTTGTGCCATATTTATCCTATGGTTTCAGAGAATCAGGATGGAGCCACACAGCAGAGCCTTACATAACAGAGCTGGGGGTCGGCAGGGCAAACACGGTGTGGTCCTCCTTTCAGAGGCTGAGATCCAACAATCTGAGTCTTGTCTCACGTCACAGAGGAGCAGAGATCCACACTCCCCACTATTGCAGCCTCAGTGTGGCCATCCCAGCGGACAGACACAGACACAAAAGGCTGTCTTCTCCGCTCTTTAAAACACGTAGATTTGGATGATCTCTGTCCCTCAAAAGATTTCCTGTAATGAAACCCCTACACCCTACATGCCTGGATTTTATTTTTGTTTTAGGATTTCAAGGGTGTCCACAATAAAGAAAAAAACGCTTTGACTCAAGATCAAACCTGGCTCTTTTGCCTCATTATTTAGTCTATCTCCAAATTATGGTACAGTTTTACCCTTCTGTGATTTTCAGGGGAGACTGAAGATTAAATCTTGGGGAAGTTTTAGACTAAATCTTGGTACTTTCATGTTGCAGTAAGAAGTGAGGAGAAGAGAAAACAGAGGGGCTAAAAAAGGGATTACGAAGTACTGAGATTTAACCCAGAGTGCTGTAAATTACCTCTACTTGTCACTTGGCAGATTTGCCTCTTAATCCATGTTTGCTCTCAATATAAGTGCTCTCGTTTCCTAAAATACTTCTGCCTTTTCATGCCCTTTGGTAATCTCATTCTCTGATCTCAGACTGGTGTGAATCCGTAAGTGTCCCTTTAATTCTCTAAGGCTAAATTCAGTGATGTCGTTTTAGCAGATGGAGAGATATACTAGGAAGCACCAAGGTCGTGGTGTCGCCTACTCACTTATGGCACATGGGGAAGCCACTCAGTTACTGAAGATAGAGAATTATGTCTTGACTGAAGGTAGAAGCTTGTGCCCGTGTACATTTATCTCAGCACAGTATTCACCTGAGGGGAACAGTCTGCTCTGTCTGTGTTTTGGAACTCATGTGTCCTGCAAGGTCCTGTGCAAATGTTGTCTCTTCCAGGAAGTCCACGCTGATTGTCCCTTCCTTGCTCCTTCTGCATGTTACCTGCACTGATTTTGTGACACTGAGCCCTGTTTACCTTGTACTGTAAGGGGCTAGAGTTAGGACAGGACTCACCACAGATTATGAATTCATTCAGGGCAAGGATGGCTGAAGCCAATTGCCAGTTTGACTTGTTTCGAGAGGAGAGCTACTTGGCTTGGGTGCTGTCTCTGGGTTCTTAGTCCCAGGGCCCTTCTGCGAGGCCAGGCCTTGAACTTAGGAGGGAGGCAACTTGTCTGTGGTGCTCCTTCTTCCCTCTCAGCTCCCTGGTGGTGCCCTTGTGTTCTTTACCTCCTGCTTTAACCAGATGTGCTCCCAGATCACTGCCCAATACTCCTTGGGCTCTTCTCTCTATGAATAATCTTTCCCTGAAAAGGAGATAATCCTTTTTTTGCCAAAGAGATTTGAGGGAGCAGCTTGAGCATTCCAGAGGAGAGACTTTTTTTTAGACAGGGGTTTCTGTCTACCTACCTACTTCTTCTGTCTGAAGAAAGGTAGTTGTAGAAGAGGCAAAGCATAGGTTTTTGGTGGTTTCTGTTTTTCTCTTGGCCTGAAATTCATCTCTATGGCTTTTTAAAAAATTTTTTTCAGTAAATCCTTTCCCCTTTAAAACTGGTTAACAATAGGCACCATTGAAAGCACACCTGAAGGCTCTGTGCATATGAAATCAATGTAAAACTCACAGCAGTCTCCAAGGACTCTTTTTAAAATCACCTTGGACCCCATATCTCAGAAAGAAACTAAAAGAAGCAGCTAAATATCATTGCCATGCACGAGGCATTTCACTACTTGCTACTTTAATTTCAAGAAAAATACAGCTCTATTATAAGAGGCACATAGTCTATTATCTCTTGATAATAACCTTAAATAAATGCCAAACACAGAGGTCTAAAATTATTTCTGGCCTCATGCATCACTTATGTTCTATGTGATGGCCCTGCAATTGGCTAAAAATAATGAAATGTATTCATTATGCAGAGTTGTGTGCGAGTTTAACTCTTCCAGATTTTGGTGCCCAGATATCCTCTCTGATAATGTTAAGACTTTGCAAAAATAGAAGGTCCCTAAGTGAGCCAAATTATAATAAAAATGCCTTTTGTCTCCCTCCTTTCCTTTACTTGCCACTTCCCATTGGTTAACAAGTCCTGTTAATTGATACCTTCATCAGTCCTACCTAAAATCCATACCCCTTCATCATCATCACCTTCATCTTGATGGGCAGGTTATCTCAACTCAATTTCTGTTACAGCCTTACTGGTTTTGAATCCAGTCCCTCCATGCTACTACCAGAGTAATTTTTTTTTAACCTAAAACTGGGCTTTTATGAGTATAAAAGCTAAAATGCTTAATATTTCAAATACAAGCTTTTGTGATACTGTTCTTGCCTGGTTCTGTAAATCTGTTTGCAACACAACCCTATAAATGCTCCCCACTTCAGCTGTAGCTATAATCTTGTAGGTGCTTGAATGCTCCATTCTGTTTCATGTCTCTGGACTTCTGTTCATTCTATCCCGCCTGTCTAGAATTCCTGTCTTTCGCCTCACTGTCTGCCTGCTCACCTCCTTGAGGTCCATCCAAAGTCGATAAGTTGTCTCCATCTCCAACAAGGCTACCAACATTGTCTCTGAATCTAACTAGGAAAATCCTTCCTGTTTTCAACACACCCTATGCATCAAACAATCCGAAACCCATCTCCATGATGTCGTTTTTGCTCTCCCTTCTCTTTCACTGTCTGTAGGTTGAATCCCTTGGGGGAAATGGCTCTATCTTTGTAGCCCTAGGATTTAGCGTAATGTCTTTAGCACATCTTGCACCAAATTAATGTATTTAAGTGAATTAAGGGGATGGACTTATACTTTAAAAAAATAAGTGGGAACTTACGTCTTTAAATAAACATTATTCTTCGTGACAGAACTTTCTTGGAGGTGTAAGCTTAATCTAGTGAGAAAAATCCCAAACCTGATGGAAACTCCTCTTTGGGGGCTGCTTTTAGAGCCCAGTTACAAATCAAGGAAATTGGGCTCAGCTTCACTAGCACATCACCTATGTGGCAGAAAAAATAACTCCCAGCTTCATTACCCAACTCACTCATCAGAGCTGACTAACTTCTGAATGAGGGTGAATTTTATTTTTTGGCAATAAAAGACATAATTTGCTGCCACTGTGAATTAAGAAAACTTCCATTCTAAAGAGGGGTCCAGACATATTCTGAGCAAAGACAACATCCTTGGAATATATGCATTATCTCCCATGTAGACTATTTGGAAGAATGGGTCTCAGTTGTTTTTGTTTTGTTTTGTTTTTTTTGCGGTACACGGGCCTCTCACTGTTGTGGCCTCTCCCGCTGCGGAGCACAGGCTCCGGACGCGCAGGCTCAGTGGCCATGGCTCACGGGCCCAGCCGCTCCGCGGCATGTGGGATCTTTCCGGAACCGGGGCACGAACCCGTGTCCCCTGCATCGGCAGGCGGACTCTCAACCACTGCGCCACCAGGGAAGTCCTGGGTCTCAGTTTTTGCTGAAGACCTTGCTTGTTTATTTAATTAGTCCTGTGACATGGACGCAGCTTGGCCCTGGTAACAAAAGCATGAAAGTTAAAGTCAGATGCTTTAGACTTGATTTCCTACCCTGATGCTTGCTGCTTATGTGGCTTTGGATAAGTCACTGCCTTTTGGGGAAAAAAAAGGATCAGGTGATTGTGCTAAAATGAGGTCGTGAGTATTACTAACCCCAGAAGCATGCTGTTTGTCCCTCCCATTCAGAAGTAACTTCTTTGATGCATTGTAAATTTCTCACTCTTTTTGTTTTGGTGTATAGAAATGCAAATTTATGTTTTGTATTGAGAAACCTATTTACCTCTCTAAACAATTAAAATAATTTTTCTATATAAAAAAAATAAAATGAGGTCATGAGCATTCCAGAATTGCAATAATCAAAGTGTAACTATTATCATATGATTTATTTTTAATGATTGTCTACTATGAACTAAAATTTTCATGATAATTTTCTCATTTAATCCTCTAAAAAAACAATTCATAGATAAAGAAACTGAAGCTCAGAGAGATAAGAAATTTGCTCAGGGTGACACAGGTATTACAGAGTAGTGAAATGCAAAATTTTCTCTCAGTCTGACTCTGTGACTCATATTCTTAAACACTCTTTTCCCTTTCCCCAAAATTATCACCAAATCCGGACCTTCTAGAAGTATGGATTCAACATGTTGATGAATTTGAATTTTGGACTATTTCTTTGTCAGACTATATTCATATATATCAAAGTTTTTGGTGGACCTTATTGGTGAACACCCTACCTCATATACAGATAAAATTCAACACACACACACACACACACACACACACACACACAGGGGTTTTCTCTAGAAGTTCAGAAGACACTATGTAACTCCCCTGGATTGAAGATCACTTGTGAACAATCTTTTTGGTAAGTGATGTATCTCCAAAGGGAAGGGACATCTTTCTATAGGGCTACCATGTGGAAGAGGGTGTAGACAGACTCCAGAAGGCAGAAGCAGGACCACTGGATGGAACTTACATGGAGACACTATTTCAAATTTTTTTTTTTTGCGGTACACGGGCCTCTCACTGTTGTGGCCTCTCCCCTTGTGGAGCATAGGCTCCAGACGCGCAGGCTCAGCGGCCATGGCTCACGGGCCCAGCCACTCCGCGGCACGTGGGATCCTCCCAGACCGGGGCACAAATCCGTGTCCCCTGCATTGGCAGGTGGACTCTCAACCACTGCGCCACCAGGGAAGCCCTCAATTTAATGTAAGAAGGAAACAGGTGACAATCAGGGCAGCCCAACAACAGAGCAGGCTGCCTTGTAAGGCACAGTGCTTCCTGTCACTGATGGTGTTGAAACAGAAGGTAAAAGACCTCTGTCAAGGATGCCATAGTCACTAGCCCAGGGGGGATGTTGGGTCACATGTCCTGTAAGGTCCATTACAGTCTTCAGAGTTTGAAATTCCATAAAAAAGCCAAGGCTGTGGTGACACTTGGCATGCTCAGTGGACCATGCATCTGCCAGACCTAATACTCAATAACCTAGAATAAGAGGGACTCCAGGCAGGTCCCTCAGGACACAGAGGAGGCAGCGATGACATTTCAGTGTTTCTCCTAGTTTCTGTCAGATACAGGAATATCAGTGCTCAAGTCTGTGCACAAATTAATCGTCAAATAAAACATCAGCAGCTTATTCTGTCCTTGATACTTGTCAACATAAAACTTGTGTATTAAATGGACAATGACTGCTGGAAGGGGCGTCTAAAGATTCAAATGGCTTTTCTTTAATGGGACTTATGACACCAGTCATTGTGTGTACATTGACTTATTTAATCCCCTCAACATAGGTACATAGGTATTATCTGCATTTTAAAGAGGAGGAAATTAGCTTAGAGAGCTGCATGGTCTTCATTACTGGAAAGTAAAATAATAGGCATAAAGCTCACCGGAGGCAGAATGAGAGGACGGAAGGTGTTTCTGACAGAAACCTGTGGAAATTTATTGCATAAAGTAATAAGTGACATCTCCATTTGTACGAACAGCTTCTTAGCTCTCCCCATTCCAGATGTTGGGAACTACATCTTTAGTCCCAGCTTTTCTTACGCATCACTCTATTGATCCAGAGGTTCCACATTTCAGTTCCTGCTAGTAAACCTCAGTATCTCAGCTGCTTGGTCAAGGCCAATAGCAGCTCCCAGGTAATTATAAATTTGGCCAATTTGTACTGAAATTAATCTTCAGTCTGGTGCGTTAAATGTTCTGTATTCATTAGGCAGTGGAAATCTCTGTTGTAATGATTCCTCCCCCATGTCGGTGAAAAATCATTATTGTTTTGTGTCAAGGATGATCCAGAGTGGATTTCTAACATTATCTCCTTTCCCCACATTTCCTCATATGTCCTCAAATAAACTGTCATTAGAGTCTGAGGTCTTTGCATTTAAACCTGTGCCAGCACTAATCTGTAAAACACAGCAGGTTGGTTTAAGGATTGGTAGGGAGTTCACGCAATAGAATAATAAACAGCAATGAGAATGAATGAACCATTGCTACATGTAACAATGTGGATGAGTCTCAAGAAATAATGTTGAACAAAAGAAACCAGCTACAAAAGAGTATATAACATACAGCTCTATTTGTGAAAATATAAAATATGGTATTTAAATAAGGACGATAACTCTTGTAAAGTAGGTATAGGTGGAACTCCAGTAATATCTTTGAGGTCCTGCTGATGTGTTTTTTTCCTTGAACCAGGATTTAAAATTTCACCAAGCTGAACATTTATGATTTGAATAGTTTTTTTTTTTTAAATGAAGGCTATATTTCAATAAAGAGATTACCAAAAATTTATTTAAAAGGAAGAGACAACACCCAGGTCTCTGGTATAAGTTCCAGTGAAGCATGTGATTTCACTGAGTATGTGGTAAGATTCTCATGTAGAGGTCTGACAAAAGCTCCTTTACAATATCTTATCTGCCACAGACACTTCAAGCACTAGAAGATCTGCGAGGTCTCATGCCCTAAATGGCAGAGCAGCTAGCATGGCTCTCTTGGCTTGTTGCTGAGCCTTTCTTGATCTGGGATTTTGTTCTGGAAGCTTTCTAGGTTACTTGGCAAATGAAATAGAGGAGCATGCTTAACTGAAGTATATATTACCTCTGAAACCCAAAGAGACCCACTACATATTGTGCCCCTTATTGGTAAGAGAGGCAAGATGCCGCAACTTGTCCTTCTTCATATACCCTAGATCATTGGACCCCAAGTTTCATTGAGTTGGAAGGCCCTTGAATTTCTGTGAGATTTATTTCCTCTCTTCTGTGCATATGTGCCTTCCAGAGTATCTGCACAGGTTGCTACTTCAGTTCACCAAGTCCAATCAGTGTCATATCATCAGTTAAAACTTTAAAAATTTACCTTATTCATGGTAGAAGCTACAGACAAATAAAAGGAAGATAACATAAATTACCACTAAACCCATCACTAAGAGAAAAGTGTATATATATATGGGTAAATGTCATATTTTGTAACGGTTTTTCATTTAACGTATTATGATCATCTTTTGGGTCATTCTTCTCCAATGATTAAGATTTACTTAGTGATAACTGTGTATTAGACACTATATTTATATTCACTATCTCATTTAATTCTCTCTACTACTCTGAGGGAAGGACTGTCAGTATCTTCATTTTTCTGCATAAGGGAAATGTCTCAAAGTTTAACTTGGCCCAAAGTTTTGAAGCTACTAATTCTTTATAAAGTGAAAACATATTTAACTCTAAAGTCAGAAGTTAAAAGAGCTGCCTGGACTGAGGTCAGAAGCAACCACCACTCATTCCCACCATATACCTGCTCCAATCCACATGATGTACTGTAGAGAGGAAAGGCTCTTAAGGACCCTCTGGTCTAGATTATGACATAGGACTGGAAAGTTAGTCCTGGGTGGAACAGTGAAGATATATTGCTGGCCTAGCTGCCTCAAAGTCAACTTTTTCTGATGGTCTTTACTAACAAGTATAGAGAAAAAACATTCATCAGATCAGCTGATGCATACCAGTTTCCAAGGCATGTGTTGATTTTCTCCAACAATGAATCCATATATGCAGGTGAAGTCACCACATGATTAAGTTTTTAATAATCCATTGTCATCCTCCAAGATCAGTTGATCTTCTGCATAGGGAAATCGAGTAGGGATGTGGAAGAACCCCTGTCTTTCAATCCATGCTTTTTGGTTTACTATTTTGATAGAGGGAAGCAGTTAGAGAGTTTTCCACTTAACTCTTCCTATAATAATAACGTGCATCCTACAGGTCAGGCTATATGTGGAGATTCTACCAGAAGTTGAGCATATCTGTGTTAATTATGTATGTTGAAACAGGGAAAATAAACACTGAGTGTGAAAAGTGACTCTTTGAGTCCACTGTGAGTCAGAACCCAACAAAGTCCCATTAATCATCCCACCTTCATAAGCCCCTTTTCTCACTAGTAGACCAAAGTCGTATTATGGATTTCTGTGAATTAAAGTCGATTCATAGGAGTGTCAGTAATCCCTGAAAAGCGTGATTAGTTTCTCTTCCCCATTGCATTATCACCTGGTAAATAGCTAAGCCACAGGTTCCTTTGGGAAAGGCCAAGAGGAAGATTTACAGTATGAATGTTGGCAATATGGCAGCATTATTTCTCAAGGGGCCTCAGCCTCCCCTTCAGTCAAGAGGCTCTGTGTATGTGAATGGGCTCAAGACTGGGAATTGGTTGACAGGCCATGACTGTTTTTTTGGTGATTCAAGTCAGACTTCTGTTCCTCAGACCTAGAGATCCTTGCTAATACAAATCGAGTAAGACTTTAAAAGTCTGCCCATCTGTTTCAATTCTGAAGACACCATTATCAACCAACCAACACTAAAAACTGATCACTGCTTTGGCTCTGCACCTTATTATGCTAACCTCTTCTACTTTGACTTTAGTGACTAAGTGCCCTCACTTGGCTCTTGCAATTCTCGAAGCCCGTTACTTCCAATGAATTCAGGGAGCCCAGTTCAATCGCAGCAGTGCCTGCTGTCAATCTTGATATACAGAGAGTAAATATCAGAGTGTTCTTCAAAGACCCTGAGGCTCTCCTCATCAATATATGTCTAATAGCCTTCGTAACGGGTGTGTCCTCTGGGGGACATATTAACAGAGTAGAGTGTTACATGAAAAAGCCACTCTAAAGTTCCACTTTCCCCAAGCAAGTGAGTATATCCTCTACAATATGCCAGGGAATTTTGGAGCTTCAACTTCATTTAATATGGGTCACTTTTGAGTTCAAATTTCAGTCAACCAACCAAGCAGGCTAGTAGAATCACTCAAGACACCTGAGTTAACATATTGAATCCAGAATCTCTTTAATAAACCTATGTCAGTAAATTTGGCTCAATCCAATATTAGTATCCTTCCGTTCTTTTCGAACAGTCTCTTTTCTTTTTTTTTTTAATCCAGCAGTCTTAAGACCCATTCTCACACACATGGATTTTGTTGATTTATTTATTTTTTAATTTATTATTTTTTATTTACTTTTTTTAATACAGCAGGTTCTCATTATTATCCATTTTATACATATTAGTAGATATATGTCAATCCCAATCTCCCACTTCATCACACCACCACCCCCACCCCTGCCATTTTCCCCTTGGTGTCCATATGTTTGTTCTCTACATCTGTGTCTCAATTTCTGCCCTGCAAACCGGTTCATCTGTACCATTTTTCTAGGTTCTACATATATGCGTTAATGTACTATATTTGTTTTTCTCTCTCTGATATACTTCACTCTGTATGACAGTCTCTAGATCCATCCACGTCTCCACAAATGACCCAATTTCATTCCTTTTTATGGCCAAGTAATATTACATTGTATATAAGTACCACATCTTCTTTATCCACTCGTCTGTCGATGGGTGTTTAGGTTGTTTCCATGTCCTGGCTATTGTAAATAGTGCTGCAGTGAACATTGGGGTGCATGTGTCTTTTTGAATTATGGTTTTCTCTGGGTATATGGCCAGTAGTGGGATTGCTGGGTCATATGGTAATTCTATTTTTAGTTTTTTAAGGAACCTCCATACTGTTCTCCATAGTGGTTGTATCAATTTACATTCCCACCAACAGTACAAGAGGGTTCCCTTTTCTCCACACCCTCTCCAGCATTTGTGGTTTGTAGATTTTCTGATGATGCCCATTCTTACTGGTGTGAGGTGATACTTCATTGTAGTTTTGATTTGCATTTCTCTAATAATTAGTGATGTTGAGCAGCTTTTCATGTGCTTCTTGGCCATCTGTATGTCTTCTTTGAAGAAATGTCTATTTAGGTCTTCTGCCCATTTTGGGATTGGGTTGTTTGTGTTTTTAATATTGAGCTGCATGAGCTGTCTATATATTTTGGAGATTAATCCTTTGTCCGTTGATTCAATTACAAATATTTTCTCCCAATCAGAGGGTTGTCTTTTCATCTTATTCGTAGTTTCCTTTGCTGTGCAAAAGCTTTTAAGTTTCATTAAGTCCCATTTGTTTATTTTTGTTTTTATTTCCATTACTGTAGGAGGTGGATCAAAAAATATCTTGCTGTGATTTATGTCATAGAGTGTTCTGCCCATGTTTTCCTCTAAGAGTTTTATAGTGTCTGGTCTTACATTTAGGTTTCTAATCCATTTTGAGTTTATTTTTGTGTTTGGTGTTAGGGAGTGTTCTACTTTCATTCTTTTACATGTAGCTGTCCAGTTTTCCCAGCACCACTTATTGAAGAGACTGTCTTTTCTCCATTTTATGTCCTTGCCTCGTTTATCATAGGTTAGTTGACCATAGGTGTGTGGGTTTATCTCTGGGCTTTCTATCCTGCTCCACTGATCTATATTTCTGTTTTTGTGCCAGTACCATATTGCCTTGATTACTGTAGCTCTGCAGTATAGTCCAAAGTCAGGGAGCCTGATTCCTCTAGCTCTGTTTTTTTCCTTCAAGACTGCTTTGACTATTCAGGGTCTTTTGTTTCTCCATACACATTTTAAGATTTTTTGTTCTAGTTCTATAAAAAATGCCATTGGTAATTTGATCGGTATTGCATTGAATCTGTAGATTGCTTTGGGTAGTATAGTCATTTTCACAATATTGATTCTTCCAATCCAAGAACATGGTGTATCTCTCCATCTGTTGGTATCATCTTTAATTTCTTTCATCAGTGTCTTATAGTTTTTTGCATACAGGTCTTTTGTCTCCCTAGGTAGGTTTATTCCTAGGTATTTTATTTGTTTTGTTGTGATGGTAAATGGGAGTGTTTCCTTAATTTCTCTTTCAGGTTTTTCATCATTAGTGTATAGGAATGCAAGAGATTTCTGTGCATTAATTATGTATCCTGCAGCTTTACCAAATTCATTCATTAGCTCTAGTAGTTTTCTGGTGGCTTCTTTAGGATTCTCTATGTATAGTATCATGTCATCTGCAAACAGTGATAGCTTTACTTCTTCTTTTCCAACTTGTATTCCTTTTATTTCTTTTTCTTCTGTGATTGCCGTGGCTAGGACTTCCAATACTATGTTGAATAATAGTGCCGAGAGTGGACATCCTTGTCTTGTTCCTGATCTTAGAGGAAATGGTTTCAGTTTTTCACCATTGAGAATGATGTTGGCTGTGGGTTTGTCATATATGGCCTTTATTATGTTGAGGTAGTTTCCCTTTGTGCCCACTTTCTGGAGAGTTTTTATCATAAATCGATGTTGAATTTTGTCAAAATCTTTTTCTGCATCTATTGGGATAATCATAGGGTTTTTATTCTTCAATTTGTTAATATGGTGTATCACATGGGTTGATTTGCATATACTGAAGAATTCTTGCATCCCTGGGATAAATCCCACTTGATCATGGTGTATGATCCTTTGCATGTGTTGTTGGATTCTGTTTGCTAGTATTTTGTTGAGGATTTTTGCATCTATATTCATCAGTGATATTGGTCTGTAATTTTCTTTTTTTGTAGTATCTTTGTCTGGTTTTGGTATCAGGGTGATGGTGGCCTCACAGAATGAGTTTGGGAGTGTTCCTTCCTCTGCAAGTTTTTGGAAGAGTTTGAGAAGGATGGGTGCTAGCTCTTCTCTAAATGTTTGATAGAATTCATCTGTGAAGCCATCTGGTCCTGGACTTTTGTTGGTTGACTGTTGGAAGATTTTTAATCACAGTTTCAATTTCATTACTTGTGATTGGTCTGTTCAGATTTTCTATTTCTTCCTGGTTCAGTCTTGGGAGGTTATACCTTTCTAAGAATTTGTCCATTTCTTCCAGGTTGTCCATTTTATTAGCACAGAGTTGCTTGTAGTAGTCTCTTAGGATGCTTTGTAGTTCTCTGGTGTCTGTTTTAACTTCTCCTTTTTCATTTCTAATTTTATTGATTTGAGTCCTCTCCCTCTTCTTCTTGATGAGTCTGGCTAATGGTTTATCAATTTTGTTTATCTTCTCAAAGAACCAGCTTTTAGTTTTATTGATCTTTGCTATTTTTTTCTTTGTTTCTATTTCATTTATTTCTCCTCTGATCTTTATGATTTCTTTCCTTCTGCTAACACTGGGTTTTGTTTGTTCTTCTTTCTGTAGTTCCTTTAGGTGTAAGGTTAGATTGTTTATTTGAGATGTTTGTTGTTTCTTGAGGTAGGATTGTATTGCTCTAACCTTCCATCTTAGAACTGCTTTTGCTGCATCCCATAGGTTTTGGATTGTCGTGTTTTCATTGTCATTTGTCTCTAGATATTTTTTGATTTCCTCTTTGATGTCTTCAGTGATCTCTTGGTTATTTAGTAACATATCGTTTAGCGTCAATGTGTTTGTGTTTTTTACGTTTTTTTCCCTGTAATTGATTTCTAATCTCATGGCATTGTGGTCAGAAAACATGCTTGATATGATTTCAATTTTGTTAAATTTACTGAGGCTTGATTTGTGACCTAAGATGTGATCTATCCTGGAGAATGTTCAGTACGCACTTGAGAAGAAAGTGTAATCTGCTGTTTTTGGATAGAATGTCATATAAATACCAATTAAATCTGTCTGGTCTATTGTGTCATTTAAAGTTTGTGTTTCCTTATTAATTTTCTGTTTGGATGATCTGTTCATTGGTGTAAGTGAGGTATTAAAGTCCCCCACTATTATTGTGTTACTGTCGATTTCCTCTTTTATAGCTGTTAGCAGTTGCCTTATGTATTGAGGTGCTCCTATGTTGGGTGCATATATATCTATAATTGTTATATCATCTTCTTGGATTGATCCCTTGATCATTATGTAGTGTCCTTCCGTGTCTCTTGTAACATTCTAAAGTCTATTTTATCTGATACGAGAATTGCCACTCCAGCTTTCTTTTGATTTTCATTTGCATGGAATATCTTTTTCCATCCCCTCACGTTCAGTCTGTATGTGTCCCTAGGTCTGAAGTGCGTCTCTATTGTAGAGAGCATATATTTGGGTCTTGTTTTTGTATCCATTCAGCTGGCCTGTATCTTTTGGTTGGAGCATTTAATCCATTCACGTTTAAGGTAATGATCGATATGTATGTTCCTATACCTTTTTTTTTTTTTTTTTAAGTTTTTCCTTGATGTTGTATGATTGCAGTTTTTTTTCTAACATCTTTATTAGAGTGTAATTGCTTTACCTATTACCATTTTCTTAAATGTTTGGAGTTTGTTTTTGTAGGTCCTTTTCTTCTCTTGTGTTTCCCACTTAGAGAAATTCCTTTAGCATTTGTTGTCA
The DNA here is from genome assembly GCF_005190385.1 of Monodon monoceros. Lineage (NCBI taxonomy): Eukaryota > Metazoa > Chordata > Mammalia > Artiodactyla > Monodontidae > Monodon > Monodon monoceros. The sequence continues at coordinate 72,045,509 of NW_021703775.1, read as the reverse complement.
AGCTGGTTTGGTGGTTCTGAATTCTCTTAGGTTTTGCTTGTCTGTAAAGCTTTTGATTTCTCCATCGAATCTGAATGAGATCTTGCTGGGTAGAGTAATCTTGGTTGTAGGTTCTTCCCTTTCATCACTTTAAATATGTCATGCCACTCCCTTCTGGCTTGTAGAGTTTCTGCCTAGAAATCAGCTGTTAACCTTATGGGAGTTCCCTTGTATGTTATTTGTCGTTTTTCCCTTGCTGCTTTCAGTAACTTTTCTTTGTCTTTAATTTTGGCCAATTTGAATACTGTGTGTCTCGGCGTGTTTCTCCTTGGGTTTATCCTGTATGGGACTCTGCATTTTTGGACTTGGGTGGCTGTTTCCTTTCCCATATTCGGGAAGCTTTCGACTATAATCTCTTCAGGTATTTTCTCGGGTCCTTTCTCTCTCTCTTCTCCTTCTGGGACCCCTATAATGTGAATGTTGTGTTTAACGTTGTCTCAGAGGTCTCTTAGGTTGTCTTCCTTTCTTTTCATTCTTTTTTCTTTATTCTGTTCTGCAGCAGTGAGTTCCACCATTCTGTCTTCCAGGTCACTTATCCTTTCTTCTGCCTCAATTATTCTGCTGTTGATTCCTTCTAGTGTATTTTTCATTTCAGTTATTGTATTGTTCATCTCTGTTTGTTTGTTCTTTAATTCTTCTAGTTCTTTGTTAAACATTTCTTCCATCTTCTCGTTCTTTGCCTCCATTCTTTTTCCGAGGTCCTGGATCATCTTCACTATCATTATTCTGAGTTCTTTTTCTGGAAGGTTGCCTATCTCCACTTCATTTAGTTGTTTTTCTGGGATTTTATCTTGTTCCTTCATCTGGTACATAGCCCTCTGCCTTTTCATCTCATCTATCTTCCTGTGAATATGGTTTTTGTTCCACAGGCTGCAGGATTGTAGTTCTTCTTGCTTCTGCTGTCTGCCCTCTGGTGGATGAGGCTATCTAAGATGCTTGTGCAAGGTTCCTGATGGGAGGAACTGGCGGTGGGTAGAGCTGGCTGTTGCTCTGGTGGGCAGAGCTCAGTAAAACTTTAATCCACTTGTCTGCTGATGGGTGGGGCTGTGTTCCCTCCCTGTTGATTGTTTGGCCTGAGGCGACCCAACACTGGAGCCTACCCGGGTTCTTTGGTGGGGCTAATGGCTGACTCTGGGAGGGCTCATGCCAAGGAGTACTTCCCAGAACTTCTGCTTCCAGTGTCCTTGTGCTCACAGTGAGACACAGCCACTCCCATCTCTACAGGAGACCCTCCAACATTAGCAGGTAGGTCTGCTTCAGTCTCCTGTGGGTCACTGCTCCTTCCCCTGGGTCCTGATGCACACACTACTTTGTGTGTGCCCTCCACGAGTGGAGTCTCTGTTTCCCCTACTCCTGTCAAAGTCCTGCAATCAAATCCTGCTAGCTTTCAAAGTCTGATTCTTTAGGAATTCCTCCTTCTGTTGCCAGGCCCCCAGTTTGGGAAGTCTGACATGAGGCTCAGAACCTTCACCGCAGTGGGTGGACTTCTGTGGTATACGTGTTCTCCAGTTTGTGAATCACCCACCCAGCAGTTATGGGATTTTATTTTATTTTGATTGTGCCCGTCCTACCGTATCATTGTGGCTTCTCCTTTGTCTTTGGATGTGGGGTCTCTTTTTTGGTGAGTTCCAGTGTCTTCCTTTCAATGATTGTTCAGCAGTTAGTTGTGATTCCAGTGCTCTCGCAAGAGGGAGTGAGGGCACGTTCTTCTGCACGTCCTTCTACTCTGCCATCTTGAGCCAATCTCCGAGTTTGTTGATTTAAATTGTAAAAATCATGCACTTATTTGGGTGTGTATAATACCTCTTCACTGGTCATAGTTTGTACCTCACAATGTGTGAATCACCTGCTAGGACCTGAATCTGGTTACAGCTAAAGAAGTAATGAAAGGTGGTGAGGATATGTCCTCAGGACAATCAGCAGGCAGCTCTATTCCAGGAGGGGCCATTAGAAGTGCATTAAGGAAGGGAAAATTAACCCCCTCAGGCTACTTGACAAACTGTAGGAATTAATGTTCACCACCTTTGCTGAAATCACCTCATATGTCCTCATCCCAATTTTCAGAGCCCCTCTTATATCCATTCAATGCCTTAAATTTAATATGAGAGCTTACAAAATTGAGAATTCAATTTTAATTATAATTCAGCCATCTGTAGGATTAAACTTTGGGTTTGGTTTTTCAAAAACCGTGAGCCTGTAGCTCTAGGATGTAAGTGGTTTCCTTAAGGCAGCCAATGAAACCTCCAAGCCCTTGATGTATTAGTTTTCTCTTGCTGCATAACAAATTACCACAAACTTAGCAGTTTGAAACAACCTGCATTTTATTCTATCTCACAGATTCCACGTGTCAGTATTCCAGGTACAGCTTAGCCGAGTCCCTGGTTTAGGGCTGCACAAAGCTACAGTCAGGACTTCTGATGGAACCGGCACCTCAGATGAGGTGAGGTCCTCCTCCAAACTCACATGTTTCTTGGCAGAATCCATTTCTTTGCAGCTGTAGAAATCATGATGGCTTGTTTCTTTAAAGCCAGCAGAAGGATCTCTCTCCAGTCTGCTACGATGGAGTTTTCTATAACATCATGTAATTGCATTATGATGGGATCTGTACATTTTCATGTTCTAGTAAGTCACAGGTTCCACGTGGACTCAAAGGATGAAGATCATACAAGGGTCCAATTCACTGGGGATCACACGCAGACCTTGAACTGGAAATTTAAAGCCCCAAATTCATCATTTTATTTTTCCAATTTCTCTGGTGCACTTAGACCTAACCTATCAACCATATCATACAACTTATTTTTCCTACAATTTTCTATGACTGCAAATACTTGATCACATTCTATGGGTCCTTAATTAAAGGTGTATACAGGGCTTCCCTGGTGGCGCAGTGGTTAAGAATCCGCCTGCCAGTGCATGGGACATGGGTTTGAGCCGTGGTGCATGAAGATCCCACATGCTGCGGAGCAACTAAGCCCGTGCACCACAACTACTGAGCCTGCGTGCCACAACTACTGAAGCCCAAGTGCTTAGATGCTGTGTTCTGCAACAAGAGAAGCCACCACAATGAGAAGCCCGTGCACCGCAACAAAGAGTAGCCCCTGCTCACCACAACTAGAGAAAGCCATGCACAGCAACAAAGACCCAATGCAGCCAAAAATAAAATTAAAAAAAGGTGTATATACAGGTGATTGATTAAATAATTGTGTTAACGCATGGCATGAACTAATAGAGTATCCGTTACCATTGTAGATAGGGTCAGGAACACCTTTTAACTTTCTCATCAAGTCAGAGGATCAATTCCAGAAACCCAGAACCAATTCAGAGAAGTCATTATTTTATTTTATTTTTATTTTTTTAAAGTGTTCTTTGATTTTTCTTTTTTGTTTTTTTTGGCCATGCCACTCAGCTTGAGGGATCTTAGTTCCCTGACCGGGGATTGAACCCAGGCCTCTGGCATTGGAAGTGCAGAGTCCTAACCACTGGACTTTCAGGGAGTTCTCACCATCATTTTAAAGAATATGACTGCTGCTTCACATTGGTCCTTTAATCTTGTGAAAAATGTCTTTTGTGGCCCACATGAACCCAGAACTCTGCAGGGAAGGGTAGTTTTCACTTAGCTACGTTGACACAATACCAGTCCAGTACAGTGGGACACTAAAGGCTGACTAGAAGTTGGAGTTGTGCGTGTACTATGACAACTGAGGTCAAGTCCTCTGTTCTAGACACTGCTATGGTTCTTGGGCCATGTGTCTGCCCAGATGTAGTGATTTCATAGAGGTGCTAAGATGCTACGTTCTGTGAAGAAGGCTCTTTACCAACTGTCCAGGTTCCTGGTCAGGGCTGATTTGATTTAGTCAATCAGGCCCTTTCACAGAGGGCTGAGACACCCCAGGTGAAGGCACTGGGATAGACACTTGAGCCCATTGCCCTAGGAGAGGGCTGTGGGCTGTGGAGGAGGAGTGCTGCCCCAGGGTGAGGTCATGGAAGGAAGACTAAGCTGACTAGTGATTTCAAGGCTATGCAAATCAATACCAATTTTGTATTAATTCCAGAATAGGCCCCTTTTGATCAGGTCTGCAAAACGTGAAATGCAAGTTAAGCATAGTATACTCCAGACTTTCTATGCATTTACCACTATGTAAGTTGTATATATATTGGAGTAGAGATGATGGTGAGTAATAAGACTAGTTATGGGACTTCCCTGGTAGCACAGTGGTTAAGAATCCACCTGCCAGTTCAAGGGACATGGGTTTGAGCCCTGGTCCGGGAAGATCCCACATGCCACGGAGCAACTAAGCCTGTGCACCACAACTACTGAGCCTGCACTCTAGAGCCCGCAAGCCACAACTACTGAGCCCACATACCAGAGCTACTGAAGCCTGCATGCCTAGGGTCCACGCTCTGTAACAAGAGAAGCCCCTGCTCGCTGCAACTAGAGAAAGCACGCATGCAGCAATGAAGACCCAACACAGCCAAAAAATTTAAAAAAACAGAAAAGAAAAAAAATAATACTAGTTATTACTTATTTGGTTCTTATCACATGCCTACTTTAGAATAGGAGCCTTTTCATACATTATCTCTATATTTCTTTCTTAAAAATAACTTTATTGAGATATAATTCACATACCATATATTTTACCTATTTAACATGTATAATTCAATGGTTTTAGGTATATTAACAGGTATGTGCAACCATTATTACAGTCAACTTTAGACTCAATTTTTCATCTCCTCAAAAAGGAATTCTGTACTCTTTAGCTATCACCTCTCTATTCCCCACCTCCCCAGCCCTAAGCAACCATTAATTTACTTTCTGTCTCTTTATATTACCCTTTTCTGGACATTTCATATGAAAGGAATTATATATAATATATTATATAATATTATACATATATATTTATTATATTTATATACAAATATATTTATATTTATTATGATAAATATTCATTATATTTATATTTATAAATATGTTTCTATTATATATAATTATATATAATATATAATATAATATAATATATAATATTATTATAATATATTGTCTTTTGTGACTAGTCTCTTTTACTTAGCATTGTGTGTTTAAGGTCCATGCATGTTGTAGCACTTACCAGTGATTTATTCCTTTTTATGGAGCAATAATATTCCATTGTATGGATGTACCACATTTTGTCTATCCATCCATCAACTGATGGATATTTGGGTTGTTTCCATCTTTGACTGTTATGAATAATGCTTCCATGCATATTAATGTACAGGTTTTTGTACAGGTTTTGTTTTCATTTCTCTTGAATAGATACATACAAGTGAAACTGCTGGGTTCTGTATTTTTAACAATCCTGTGTGTAAGTAGTACAAACTATGTTTTACTGATAAGGAAACTGAGTTTCAGAGGGGTTAAACCACTTGCCCAATGTCACAGAGCAAACTGAAGATGAGATTAAATCTCTATACTTTTTAAGTCCAGAGCGCATGTTTCCCCCACTGTGCTTCTGTCAGGGGTGAGCCGTAAATATGCAGCTCTGTCCACGCCTGCCATGAACACCATCCCCCAAGTGCAAACACGTCTAATTATCAGAATGACATCAGTCATGGTTTAAGACAAACCTGACATCGCCATAACCACTCTCTCTCATCCTAACTCCCCTGCTAGAAACAGGCATTCTAGCTACATCTACCTCCCTTCCATGGGTTTTTAACAAAACGAACTCTGGCTTGTCTTTAGGGAGCAGAGTCAGAATTATCTTTCATGTGAACTAGGCTTAGGGGTTGAGCAGGGAGAAGCACAATAGCATCCCTAGCTCTAGAATCTCTCTGAGGCCCACACAGAATGAACTTGCCTGGACGCCGTCTGCAGTTTATCTACTGACAAGGAGGCTTCTAGTAGATCACCAAGCAATGCGCTTCCCAGAGCCTCTGGCTTCATTTCTCAGCCTGGGCCCACTACTGCTATGCACACACTAGAGGTACCGAGGCCTCATTATCCTGAAATATTGCTCTTCAGGATTGACTGCCATCTCCCCAACTAAGATGCAGAAATCTTGCAAACTTTTATATTTTTTTAAAAGCAAGCAGTTCAAAATTGGACTACCTTTCCACATTTTCATACAAAGTGCATTAATGTGCCCCTGTCTTTATTACATTTTCCACCCTTGTCATTTGTGATTAAGCCAACACTATGAAGATGTATTACAGATTGGTATAAATGGGAACGTTAAAATACTGGCTATATATCAGAGAAGCTCAAGGCAAGTTGATTTGTGCTACACATACCCTCAGTGCAATACATCTAGAATATTTCACATGCCTTTGGACAGAACAGTCTTTCTACCAAAAAGTGCCCAAAGCAATAGGCGGTAAGAAGGGAAAAAAAGAGAAGAAAGAAGGAAAAGTGCCAGCTTTTGTCTGAAGACAACGGAGGGAAGCTCTGGTCCTGCAATGATCTCAGTGTGGAATTTCTCATGATTAGGTTCTGAAACCAAACACATGACTTGGGATCAAGGAAGCAGGAAAAACATTGTCCATAACTGAGATTCCTAATTCACACGAGGAAGGAAGGGAGTTTAACCAGGCCCCCATCCTGCTGCCTGAATTTATGTTCCATCTCAGCCAGGTCATTCCTGCTTTGAGATTATATTTCCAGCTCAGGCTTTCTGTGGAAGCAGCTGGCCCTAGAACAGTTCAAATCTGAAAGGCAGGGCCTGTGTCTATACAGGTGCCACTGATCCTTAGTCACATGAGACATGAACCCAAGGCTTCAAGGCTCAAAACAGGGCATGAGGCAGTTTTGGTCATCGGAAGAAGGGATAATGGCCACTGGAGTGCTGTTTCTGAGCAGAGGATCATCCTATTTCTTTCCTAAAGAGACTCCTACCTACAACACCTTCTTTCCTTCACTTCATAACTTCTTTCCCAAGGATGTTTATGGGAAGAGATTTGGAGACCTCCAGTGCCAGTGGCTGCAGTTCCTTCCTAGGGCATGCCTCCTGGCTCTCCCTGGCCTACGGTTGCCTCCCCTTCTGCTCTTCTGCTCCTCTGGGACCTGGCAAGGAAGAACATGTGAACAGATGAAAACAGCTCTCCCTCCAGCCACCTCACTTACGCTGAGGACATAATCTCATGGACATGGTTCAAATTGGGGCTGTGACCTGTGGAGGGTGGTATGACTACATTGGAAAAGGACTTCTCTTTGGTGATATTAGTGCCCCTGGAGCAAAGAAGGTGCTCAGCAGCTCTGAATCTAGCCCGTCTTTCTTGATAAGGAAGAGATGGCTCTATATTTTACCTCTCATTTTAGTCCAATCCTAACCAACTGTCCTTTGTGATTGGATATAGTGGAAACAAGACAGGTGGGGTCTCTTTGTTCAAGAACTTTGTGGAGAGTCAAACAAATAATAAGGAATCAATAAATTGTGTTAATTATGAAGAAGAAAATAAAACAGGGAGATAAGATATAGTGAGTTGAAGAGGCTAATTTATCGATATCAGGAGGTGACTTTTAAGTCCAAAATAACCAGAACCTAACTGGATCCTAAATTGGTTGGGTGGCGGGGCTGGGGCTGGGGGCAGTAAACTGATAGAGCCAGCATTCCTGGAGGAGATGGAGTCCTTAACATAAAGCTATTGTGGGCAAGGCCCAAATCTCTATTTCTCATGCATGCTGGGAATTGTAGTTTTTCTCATATACAAGCTGCTTCTTTGGTACGCGTGAGAGAATTAGCTTGAAATCCTGCTTGAAATGGATTGAATTAGGAGTTACGCACTTCAGCCTGCTTTCAAACTGTAGGTCTGAGAAGAGGACACAGAGATGCAATTATTAATGCAACGAATGTTAATCAAAACAGACAAAGTTACTACAACATGGAACCATTAGATGGAAAAAATTGGTACTCAAAAAATGGCAGAAATATAGTTTATACATTGTGAAGTGTATTATAGAGGAAAATGAGAGTATAATCTTGGAATATGTAACAGGGGCACTAATTCTTATATAAAATGTCAAGGAACTTTTCCCCAAAAAACATAACTTGAGCTGAAACACTGAAATTTGTGTAAGTATTAGCCAGATGTTTTGTATGGGGTGGGGGTTGGGAGCTTTTCTGGAAGAAACAGCAAATGTAAAGATCCTGTGACAGAAGGGAAAAGACTCTGTTTAAGAACCTGAAGGGAAATCTCAGCTAGAGAGGGTGCCAGATGAGTCTGGTGACTTGAGCAAGTGCCAGCATATGCAGAATCTGGTAGGTAGTCTGAAGTTGATTGTTCCTTCTAAGCACGAGCAGTGGGAAGCCACTGAAGAATTTTCATCTGGGAATCCCAAGTTTATCTGCATTTGAAAAGGTCGCTTTGGGCAAGAGAAAAGTAGATTTAGGAAAACCAGTTAGGAGACTATCTAAACTGTCCAAGCCAGAGATCGTGAGACTTGGGCTAGGAATATGGCAGCACAGAAGTGGAGAAGTAAAGATATTCATGATATATTTATCACGTTAAACCCATAGGACTTGCTAATGCACCAGAATATAGCAAGTCTGAGAGAAGGAAGTATCAAACTTGATCCCTAAGTTTCTTGTTTGTTTGTTTGCTTCTTTTTTGTTTGTTTTGTTTTAACTACAACTGCAAAGATGGTAGTTCCTTGATAGAAACTAAGAAGGGATAAACTTTAGTGAAAGAAGACAAGCTGCACCCTCTGTTGACAAATAATGACTGTGAATTTATGAATTAACCTTTCCTGGTTCAAGGATGAGAAGGGGAAGAATGGTGGAGGGCGGGGGAGAGGCTTCATCTGTCCAGTGAAGAAATACTACAGACTAAGGGGAGACCAGAGGAAGGTTTCTGAAAATAATGTACTCTAAATTCCAGGAGAAAGTTCCAGGGCACTGTTTGACATTCTTATTAGAGTGAAAGAAGATTATACTTTATAAAATAGGATTATACTTTATAAAAGCTTTTAGGAGAGAAAGAGTAAAATGATGCATTGGAGAAGAAGCAAGGAAAGCTAAAGAAAGATGAGATGAGAAAGAATCAGAAGGGGACTAAGAATGCAAGAGAGTGGTGAGGTCATAAGAAGTAGGTACAATGCTGCAATAATTAATCTGTGATGTAGATAACAAATTTGAGAAGATCTCTGAAAATGTAGAATAATAAAATAAATAAAAATAAGAATAATAAAAACATGATAAATATGGTGGACAGAGAATAACAACACAAGATAAGACTAATTAATAACTAAAAATGTAGCAAGGAAAAAAGTCACACACACTTTTTTTTCCCCCTGAGTAAAGACATAAACATAGACTGAACTATCTTACAATATTATATTATCAGTTAAAGAAAATCCCTAGACATATCATAACAAAAATTTGTATTGCAATAAATAGAGAGAGACACTGTGACTCATAAGCATTCAGTAAAAGGAAAAAAGCAAAACTAGAAATAGAGTTTTAAAGAGAAACCAATTTAAGGGTAGCCTCAATTTTTTTTTCTCTGTAACCAACTGTCAGAAGATAGTAGATGAAAAATCTATAGAATTTTAAAGAAACGCTTTTGCGGTTTGAGGATATTTTGCCCAGCTTCCTTGTTTTTCTCATTTTTATGTAGAAAAGCAATAGGAAAACATATTCAGCTATAAAAAATTTCAGACTCTCTACCAGCCAAGTACACTCAACATACACACACACATACAGGCTCTTGAAGATACAGTCTTCTGATAGGGAGATAAAGGAAGAAGAAAAAAAGAAGCAAAAGGTCAGGAATGTAGATGCTGTGACATAAAAAGGTAGAAGAGCACCCACTTAAAAAGTAAGAATAAATATTTTATAACTTTAGTTTTAAAACGGAATGTAAATTAAAAAAAAACATATTGTCCAATTAATGACATTAAGAATAAAGTGGTTATAAGTTCCCAGATAATTGACAAAGGGTAACAGGAGTATAGGAAAGAACAGAACTCAATGTTGTAAAAGGGTAGGACACTGAAAACATTTCATCTTAACTACAATATCAAAAAACATGATTAAAATGATAGGATTTGATTTTCTTTTCCTCTCTCCCTTTCTGAAGTGTGATTAACACTGCCCTCCTCTTCCGTTATATTCTTCTATTTACATCCTAAATTAAACTAGACTTTTAGGAAGTTCTTGACTTACATTTAACTGTGCTCATCAAGAGCTGAAAGGGAAAAGATTTGTGAATCCAACTGTATACTGTGAGGGCAAACAGATTTTATATTATTAATAAAACAAGTTTTCACATAAATTGCAGTGAAATGAGGTTCCACATATCCTATGCTTGTTCTGATGTTGTGTCACGCCTAAAATATGAAAGTTTATGTTTCTGTTATTGTTCTTTTTAGTTTCGGTTCGGCATCACTGCCCGCCCCCATCAAGGTTCTCTCAACAGACATTGCTGTATCCCTCTTAGCTTTGCGCCATCTGGAAATTTGGCCAACAGCCGCCCATACCTTCATTTAAGTTAGTGTTTTGCAAACTTTAATCATCTGAGGACCACCATCACAATTCTGACACGTTTTGCATATTCACACACATGTTATAAATTTAACGTTTGTCCTTGTCAACTCACTTTTTTACTTATATAAATTTATCATAAAAGAATTTTATAGAACAGATTTGATGTACAAGATATCTATATAGATAAACCAATATTGGCCTGTGTACCAAATAAAACTCTCATGTGACCCACTCACCAATAGTACAATACCACCTTGCAGAAACAATTTATTCCTGTCATCAATAGAGTGGTGGGTAGGTTGATGACCAAATGTTTGCTCATCTGAGGTATTACCTTCTGTCCTGGAGCCAAAGAACAGATCTCTGGATGGTGTAGGAAGCCATAATCTGAGCATGCTAACTGATGTAGTGAAGGCTGGATAAAAGTTCTTCCACTCAGAGGCATTTTCAGTCTTGTCAAGTCTTGCTTGGCTTTAAAAAGCTCAGATTATTTTAGGTAGTTTATTTGGCTCTTTGATTAGTATCTGACACAAAAATTATTCCAACTGAACTTATATCTGATTCTACATTTCAGTGGTCTTTTCAGAACCTATAAATATTCTGATTCAGGTACAAATATGTTTGTAGTACATCGTCAGATTCCACTTGCATTTTCGACTAAAAATTCCAGATTCAGTAGTTTGTCAAATTCAATAGTGTCTTTGACCAATATGCATATCACCCCATGCAATTAAACAAAGATGAAATATACTTTAATCTTTCATGCTGGCAGAGACTTGGAAGGAAGAGATTCTTGTTTGTTTGTTTTATTTTCTGCCTTTTTACCCCAAACTAGTTCATCCTCATTTGGCTACAAGTTAGTATTGAAGTATATTTCTTCATTATAATTTCTTTGAAATGAATTTAACCCTTTCATAAGGATGGCGATGATAATTTCCAATGTGATATCAAAATGACAAGAGCTATTTATTTTCATTGTCCAGGGTACCATCTGATAATCAGCTGGGGTCAGGAAGAAATTTCTCTGTCCAGATAAAAAGTGTCCTATAATTCACTCTAATTGGTGCCTAATACAAACATTTTTACCTCTCTCAGACCCAGCAGGTGTGGGCTGTTCTTAATGATGCTTCCTCCTGTTTTCCTACAGCAGTTTTTCTGTTATGTTATTGTCCCTTCCTCTATCCACTTCCTGTCTCAGTATCTTTTTCTTACATTTCTTTTCTTCTTCATTTCCTACCCTTTTCCTCTCCCCCTTTACTAACGAATTGCATTGCAGCCAGGCTTGGGAACTCTCAGAAGCTACACTTGTCCATTCATCCCTGTTGGTGTGTTGGCCACCCATATCCTCTTGTCATTATTTCTTCTGCCCAGCCATGAATTCACTGATGTTCTGGTTTGAATTGCAGAAGCCAGCTGCTGTTTTGACAGTGCTACCAATGAGGGTATAAAATGGAAAGTGGCAACTTCTATGCTAATGGGAGACACTAGCTTAAAAAGAGTTTTCAGGGTCTTGGGTTAGAGGTTAATTTCAGGTAAAATCTTTTCTGTTAGGATTGATGTTTTCATGGAGCATAAAGATAAGTAGCCAAAGTACTATATATGTGCTACAAAAATTTAAATCCGTTTTGAGATAGACTATCTTACAATAGTGTGTTTCATCACACGCTTTACCTGGTACTGAGATATTTGGAATGTTATATTTCACAGATTACACTGCAAATATTATTGATGGAGAATAATGGTTAGGATAATAGTAAGAATAGCAGCGGTAGTAGTAGTAAAAATAGTCATACTTTACCTTTTTTTGCATAGTTTCTTCAACTTTCATCGTGTTATATTTAGTTCAGCATCCAATAAGCATTTATTACAAGTCTAGGATTGTGGTTGGTGAACCATAAGATATATTCTTTTGTACAGAAAAATATGCCTGAATATCAGGCAGTTCAGTGGCTTAACAGTTTCCATTTAATTCTCACAACAATCCCTGTTCCACGCTACTCCAGCTTTTTATCCTGGTGGATCAGGAGCTTTAAATGGACATGATCTGCTTCCACTGCAGTTTTAAATTGCTGCACCACTGCAGCTGAACACTTAGGACTATTTGTGGTTTTTGTAGCATCCTCAGTTTTCCAGATGAATAATAAATATAATTCTTCAACTATTTTGGAAAACCCATGGATTGTCTTTATTCTTTTTTTTTCCTTGGGAAACAAGAAATCTATTTGCTTTTGCATGGTATATGGCAGTCACAAGTACCTCATTCATTCACTTTTTATTCATTTGATGCATGAAAAAAAGGCATTGAATGTATTTCAGCGTGTCACCTCAAATTCTGTGCAGCCAACAGTGATGAATATGCTCAGTTCCTCAGCTGGGGTACTGTTTCATTTTTTGGTGACAGTATCATCTGACAAGCCAATTCTGTATTGGCAATATTGTATCATATTTTTGTCTGCATGTAAATTATGTTGACAGTCTCATAAACATAAATTGGCAGGCATACTGTCCCAAAGCAATGTTTGTTAAAATACACTAATGGCATAGAATAAATAATTTTTTCCAAAGCATTAGTAACTCAGTGGGGTGTCACTACATTGTGCAGGAAGGTCTACAGAGTATGTTACTGTCTGTGCTAAATTAATACAGTATATATTTCTTAACATATATTTCATTCCATTTCATGCTTATGTTTATTGATTAGTCATCCCATTTCATGGAGCTTTGTGTGCCCGTGGCCACACACTTGTGATACTTTGGAGAAGTCAGCATTGTCTGGGGCTGATAGCTGTAACGGAACGTGTGTATGGTGTCATTCAAGTCTTGCACTGTTATTATATTGCTTTGTTCCTGACTGGGCTTCCTCTTCCCTACCTGCCAACCTGACTAGTTTCTGTACTGGAGGACCAGGCAGATGCTAGAGTGGTAGATCCAGAGCAGGTCTCTAAAACTCCAAGAAGATGGGGCATAGGTTTTATTTATTTATTTTTGACCCCAGTCATAAGAAATTTCCCCTCCAGGTGTTTGTGGACAGACAACATGGAGCATTGGGAAAAGTATGGACTATGCCATACTGTTGGTTCTTTTACTTGCCAGCAATGTGACCTTTGGCAAGAAATGGAAAATCTCTAAGTCTCAATTACTGTACAGTAGGGACAAATAAGGACAGGTGTTGTGAGGATTAGATGCATTGAGATGCAGAATGCAAAGCAATTGGTATGATGTCTAGGTCCTAACAGGCACTCACAAAAGGGTATATCTAACCATTCAGAATGGAGGGAATGAAGGGAGAGAGATCCAACAAGAGAAAGACAAAAAGAGAGAAAGAATATGAATTTAACCATTTTCTTTGAGGAAACAAAGGATGGAAAATTCATATGCTGTGTCTCCAAAAATATAAGTACTTGGAGCAGGGAGAAATGTACACAATTTTGGAATTCTACAAATAAATTCAAATCATTGGATTCCACATGTACCATGACTTGTGTGCCTCCCTGGATAGCAGTGCACACACCAGACTTCTCAGTTTTATCTTTCCTATCAGCAGATGCCTTGCATCTTCTGATCTTTGGAGAGAAAAGATGAACTGAGAAGCAGAATCTGGGATTCCATTGCTGAAAAAGAGCTGGAATTCCACTGAGAAAAAATTTTAGGAAAAGCAGTAGGGCTGGTCCCTAAAGGCTATACCTTTTGATCAGAGTTAGACCAGAATCCTTGTATGGCTTGCCTCAAATGCCTGCTGCTATAGCTTCATCCAGTCTCCAAGTCTCTTTTACCTTGAGACTTCATGTGAAACATCGTATAAACTATTCATCTTACCATCCACATGTTTGGACTTGGGTGCTAAGCAAAAATGGTTAGGCAGACACAGCTCTGGTCACCAGATGCATAAATCCAAGCCCAGTAAATATGCAGTTTATGCAAAAAGAGAAAGATACATGGCCCTACTTTAAGATATCGTGTTCAAAGTGCAACACCCATACTGATTAACCATCAGGACAACATCCACCATCTTCCTGCTAAACCTGATTTTACTGAAGAGGTAAAATGTCAGAATTGCTTATAAAATTTAAAGAACAATCCAGGCAACAAATTATGAATGCTTAGACTAAGATGGTGGCTATAAGTGAAAAGGAAACACAGGGATATTCAGTGTTTTACACAAGTAAGAGGTAGGATTTTGTAAACTTAAACGGCAGGTATTATTGAGCACTTAATACTTATAAAGTATTATGCTAGATCTGTGGATAAACAGAAGTTTCATATACCCTCCCTGATCTCCAGAAGTTTAAAATTTATATTTGGAAATATAACACTAATTAATATATATGCAAGTTGTTGATATAAATACAAAAACTAGAACCCAGCTCAATAATACAAGTTAGCTTGGGCTGTGTAGCGGATGTTGTAGCCTGCCTCCCAGATTCTGCCTCTTTACAACCAAATTACTCATTCCTCAAGAGTACTGCCCTTTGATTACTCACAGATGAGTGTTCCCCAGGAACTGCCCTAGGTAGTTGCCATACCCAAGGCTACTCATTTTCTCCAGGGGCAATACACATCCACTGAATGGTAGATGGGGATGTGCGAAGGCTCAACCCCTTGTCTAAATTGGAGACACCACTGAGGGCCATTCTAGCTACAGAGCTCCCCAAGGGACTAGCTATAGCCTGTGTTGCAATGCATCACTGTTCAACATTTCCTTGTACCCAATCCTGCTTTCCTCACTTGGTTACAGTCGTTGTTCCTAAGAGCCCTCCTGGATAAGCCACCTGCACACAAATCTCCATCTCAGAGTCTGTTTCCTGGGAAAACTAATCTACCTACCACAGCTTGTGTGTTTTAAGGTTCAAAGAGTATACAGATAATAAATGCTATAGGAATATCGAAGAGAGAGAAATCTCTACATTAAAGCATCTCTTTATTTCCCAAACCTTGCAAGTGCTAGTTGCATGGTCAGCCCAATAGATTTTTACTAGGTGAGTAGCTTGTGTGCTCAGGAAAATTGGCTGGATGTTGATAAACAAGAGGAAGAATAACTGTAAAGTGATTGACTTGGGTAGCAGAAAGAATATTATATCATTCTCAGAAATAAAGAATTGAACAAAGAGAGGAAATTTGAGCTGATTGTTCTTTTCTGTGTCCAGTCTCAGGATGTTTAACAAGACTGAAATTTATGGAACTGAATTTAGTGTGAGTTCAGGGCTCATTGTATCCGTGTGATATCTGCCTCTTACAGTCAGTGAAGAATTATAGAAAAAGTCACTTCTGGGTTCAGCCTCTTACACTTGGTGGTGTTATGAAACGTTCTCTCCTAGAGAGTGCTAGAGAAGAAGTTTCAAAGACCATTTACCAAATTTATAGGTATAGACAGAAAAAATACAGAGAGATATGTAAAGATAGATAGATAGATAGATAGAGATAGATAGATATGGGTGCAAAGAAATAGACTTTCTCATACCATACACTGGGTGAGAGCATATATTAGTAAAACTTCCTAGAGTATCACCTGTAGTTAAAATGTACTAACCCTTTAATACAATCTAAATCTAGGGAATTATTCTAAGAAATTAACTGAGATTTATCAAAGACTTAATCTCAAAATTGATTATTACAACAGTATTTATAATAGCAAACAAATTGCTAACAATATTAATGTCATATAATAGAGAATAAGTTAAATTATATTATTTTTCAAAAAGGGAATATTATCTGTTAAATCAATGCTAGATGAGTATTTATTGACTTGGAAAGATAGTTATAAAAGAGGCATAAAGCATTAACCACAGTGTAATACCATTTTATTTTTGCTTACAAAATGAACACATATGGAATGCATGTGTATGTAAATATGTATGTATGTATATATACAAATATAAATATATATGAACATACATCTCTCTCTCTCTCTCTCTCTCTCTCTCTATATATATATATATATTTTTTTTTTAAGGGTTCAGAAGAAATACACCAGTGTGTCAATACTCGTTATTGTTGGGTTGAGGGATTGTGAGCATTTTTTTAGTTTATACTTTCCTGTATTACTACTGTCTTTCTGTCACTCCCCTATATTCTTAGTTTGCACTCTATCCAGATTAGAGTCTCTGTTCTTTTTTTTTTTTTTTTTTTTTTTTTTGCAGTACGCGGGCCTCTCACTGTTGTGGCCTCTCCCGTTGCAGAGCACAGGCTCCAGACGCGCAGACTCAGTGGCCATGGCTCACGGGCCTAGCCGCTCCGCAGCATGTGGGATCTTCCCGGACCGGGGCACGAACCCGTGTCCCCTGCATTGGCAGGCAGACCCTCAACCACTGTGCCACCAGGGAAGCCCGAGTCTCTGTTCTTTTACTTTAGCCACTCTCTTGGCAATATGCACAATGAACTTGTGATTATCTTTATCACATACACCTGACAAAATCTCATTGTGGTCGAATCCAACTAACTATAGAACTCTGTGGTTCTATATCTCTACCTGAACTGCTGATAACAGCCTGAAGAATTGCACCCGTGGTCAGTTGGGGTCACTAGCAATGGAGGGTTACCTGCATTAACACTGTAGAGCCATCTTGCTATGTACACCCATTGAGCCCTCTCTTCCATTTCACACGCAGCGATTTCAAACTTTCTCTGTCGTCTTCAAATCTCTAGCCACCTTGCTCTTCATGTTCTGTTACTCTTCTTAATCTCAGTAGTCAAACTGCATTCCAGGTTGACAGAGAAAATAGAAACCATTGGTTGGGAAACCTATCATCCTAAATAAGCCATGGAAGGAAATCTGTGTTGGTAATATGTGTTTTCTCCACTAACACCCATGAAACCCACAGGCAAAGGCTGTAACCATCTCTCTTGTGAAAGGAGGTCCGCTCTTGGGAAAGTCATATTCATACCTTTGCAGGGCCACTCGTCCAATATCACGCACTGCTTCTTGGGTACTCTCCTGGGTTTGCTGGTGGCAAATATAAACTTTTGTCCTCATAAGGCACTCAAATGCATGAGAAGTGTGCATTCATAAGTAAATAATAAAATTAAATGCCTACCTATGTAGAGATACTCCAAATTTGAAGATAATTCTTTTCAGTATCAAATTCTAAGCAAGGAATTAAATTTCACATATTAAATCCCCTTGTATTTTACAGTTCAAAAGAATTAAAGATGGAAATCAATTTTTTTTCTTTTTATACTAAGAACAAAAATCCAAAGAAATTAAAATTAAATCAAGCTTCACAAGGCGTGTGAGGCTGCATGAGGCTGCCTGTACCTGCTGAAGTTTGTTTGCTATGCCTATGTGGCCAGTGTCCTCACAGGCCACCAGCCTGGTCAGCACTTGTCTGGCCCTCGTTTCCTACCTGGTGCCTGTGCCTTTTCTGAGCCTATGCATCCTGTTCAGTTTTTCTGAGGATAATATTGCCTTGCTTAGGGGCTAATTCTGTAGAAACAAGCATTCACCTATGGACAAAAAGCTACAGAGACCAACAAGGTTAAAATCCCCTTGTTTAATTGAAACTAAATATCTATTAGTTGGTGAATGGATGGACAATGTGTGGTATATCCACACACTTGAATATTATTCAGCCATAGAGAATAATGAAATCTTGATTTATGCTGTAACGTGGATAAACCTTAAAAAATATTATGCTAGGGCTTCCCTGGTGGCACAGTGGTTGAGAGTCCACCTGCCGATGCAGGAGATATGGGTTCGTGCCCCGGTCTGGAAGATCCCACATGCCGCGGAGCGGCTGGGCCCGTGAGCCATGGCCGCTGAGCCTGCGTGTCCGGAGCCTGCGTGTCCGGAGCCTGTGCTCCGCAACGGGAGAGGCCACAACAGTGAGAGGCCCGCGTACCGCAAAAAAAAAAAAAAAAAAAATTATGCTAAGTTAAAGAAGCAAGACACAAAAGGCCACATATTATATGAATCCATTTATATTAAATTAAATTTCCAGAAGAGGCAACTACATGAAAGTTGACTAGTGGTTGCCAGGGCTAGGGGCAGAGGGGATTGCTAATGGGTATGGGGTTTATTTTGGGCGGTGATGGAGATGTTCTGGAATTAGATGGCAGTAATGATTGCACCACTTTGTGAATATAGTAAAAGACATTGAATTATACACTTTGAAAAAATAAATTTTAGAGTTGTGAATTGCAACAAAGAAAGAAGAAAGGCTTAAAATCACATCATACTCTTTTAAAAAACCTTCTAAATTGACGAGCTACATGAAAACCAAGTTTACAGAGGCTTTGCCCTCAAACGTCTGGCATTCTTCATGGGTTAAGCTATTCCCCAGCAAGTTAGCAAGGTATAAAGCATCCATGATTAGCTCAAGCTCAGAGAAATTCTCTAAGTTAGGTGGGTCCAAAAAACAAAGAAAGCAAAGGTTGCTATAAGGGATATCATCCTTAGTCATTGTTATCCAAATGTCAGCATGAACTGTCAACAACACAATAAAGACAACAAATATTTGAACATGGAATAGGAAGTAGAATTATGTTCACATGGAACAATAAATAGTTTCTTCTAATCTTGGAACTCTCATTTTACTCTTAGAAACATTAAAGTCTTGTAGAGTTTAGAAGCATTCATAGAGTTCTCTCTTAGAAGCAGTAAATATATAGTTATCATAACAAATGAAAAAAATCCCATGTAGCCATTGCCTAGTATAGGATCTTCTAGACTGACAGCCACACCCTTCGGCTGTGCCATCAGCTTCGAACCCCAGGTGTTAGCTTGATCTCCCATAATTCATTCCAAGTTTTTTGTTTGTTTTTTTCTGAAGATTCCCAGCCTAATGAACCAGATATTGGGAATTTAAGATGGCCCAGTAAATAACTTTCTTCTTTCCCACCTGAGTTTGAACCAATTAATTAAAAGAAAAAGTGCAAAAACAATAAGGAAGCTAAAATAACACATTTATTAAAAACTTAAAGTTAGCTAGTAGCAATTAAGAACCCATGCTTCTCTCTTCAAGTAGGCAGGAGATGCCAAGAGGAAGAGAGAAAAGGAGGCTGGGAATTTCTCCCATATCAATCCTTTAAGTACCTTTAAGGGAGGAAGAGGGATGGGAAAGACAGGGATGGAAGCATTCCTCTATTAAATGCTCTTCAACCTGGAGGGAAATATTAGCAGTGGGGAATGCATGTTCCTTCCTGAAACGTTATAATGTGCCCAACTCCAAGTGCTTTCTATATTTTGTTACATTTAACACTCACAATAACTATGAGGTAGATATTATTATATCTATCATTTTATAGATGAGAAAAGAGTAAATTATTTGCAAGACATTACACACACCTGATCTCTCTACCACCAAACTAACTAGACTATCTCCAGAGCAAGTGTTCTTAAGCAGTGTGCTATATGGAAATACAATTAAAAGGAAAAAAAAAAAAGCTAACGTACACTAGAAAAGAAAAAGCAGAATTATAATCCTCACAGGATACAATAAATTATAAAACTTCCGCTGCACAAAATTAAATCAGTGTTGTGTAATAAAAATCAGAATGTAAAGTAAAAGGACAGGAATGAATATGGAGGGAGCAAAGAAAATATGTTTGAAGACAAAGAGCAGATAGCTAGCAGATAAATAATAGGGTTTTCTAGAGAGGAAACGAGAAAAAATGAACCTGAAACAAACAAAAACTAACAAGGATGTGGAACAGTGAGAGGGAAGTCGTTACCAGAGAAAACAAGTTGGATTCAAGGGATAGGTAGGAAGGAAAATAGGTAGAAATTGGTAATTCATTGAAAGTGCTGATGGGGAAGAAAGGGGAAAGGAGGACACAATGATGCTGTCAGTAGTTATGGCTCAAGTGATAGGATTATAAGGATGGATCATGTCAGGCACTAAGTTCCTAATCCTCCCTAGGAAAAGATATAGTTATTGCTTTATTCTTGATTTTGATAATTCTATAAATATAGGTTCTTCTAGGTTTTTTTAAAATCTAGTAGTCACTAGGAGAATTTGGCATCCCAAATTCCATTAGAAGATTTAAAAAAAATAAGTAAAAATGCCCACGTGGTGAAAGGCAGAGGAAAGAGAAAAGTATTGTAGCAAAAACAAAACAGAATATACCCACCTGGAAAGCATAAAACAGGATGACAGAAATAAACATAGGCAGAGTTTTAAATCAACATAAAACTTTAAATACTGCTAGTAAAGAAAAAGGCTCTCAAATTGGGTTGACAAAATAAGACTTCCTGAATAGTGTGGCAGCCAGGTCGTGCCTGAGTTACGTTTCATCCTATTCCAGTTAAAGACTCCAAAGTGTCCAACTTGAGATGAAAAGTGACAGCTACACAGCTGATTAATGAAGACAGGCCCATATGCAATTTCTAATACTAAGGATGTTTTGATGAGATGATTCCAGAAAAATAAGCCTGAACTGAGTGCACCCTTCTCTCTGGACTAGAAATTGGTTGCCAAAGTCACCTCCCAAGCACTGTGTGCCAAACAACTTACCAGCAGCCTTATCAGACACACACTACCTATGTGTCTCCTACATCATCATTCTGGCCACATTGCAATGTTCTCTATCTCAGTCAATGACACAATCACCTGTCCAGTTTTTATAACCAGTTCTTGACACCTTTCCTCACACACCCTCTCCAGTCTGTCACCAGATGTGATGATTTTACCTCCAAAATATCTCTTGTGTTTGACTGCTTCTCTCTGTCTCCATCACCATTGCCATAGTCCAAGTTCACCCATTAACTTCTTTTTTTTAAAATTTATTTTATTGAAGTGTAGTTGATCTACAATGTGTTAATTTCTGCTGTACAGCACAGTGATTCAGTTATATATATATGTATATTTATGGTTTATCAAAGGATATTAAATATAGTTCCCTGTGCCATACAGTCGGCCCTTGTTGTTTATCACCCTTTAACTTCATAAGCAATTCCCTCGTATCTGCTCTAGATGTCTTACTCTTCCAAGTATTCATATTTTTCACATGCCCTGCAGGATTACATATAATGTAATATATACCTGTCACTTTTTGACACAAGAGATGCAAAAGTGATCAAGATAAAATCCCTGATGTGATGGAGCTTACCTTTTAGTCAGGGAGACTGACATTCAGCACATGCCATATACCTTAATGTCAGGTAGCAATATGCTGAGAGGAAAACTAAGGGCAGGAACTAGAGTGGCTGCCACTGTAGATGGGGCGGTCAGGGTAAGTCTCTGAGGAAGTGGCATTCGAACAGAATGACCCAATGGCCCTATTGAGATGAGGAAACTGCACTTCCTGGGTAGAACAGTAAGAACCAAGACCTTGAGTAAGCCTTCTGGGGGAAGGAACGGCAAGATGACCTGTTTGGACATAACTGAGTAAGCAAAGGAGAGTAAGGCAGGGGCTTAATCATGCAGCTCGTGGTAAGGCATATGGATTTTTATTTTTCTGAGCACATGTATTTTTGATCAGGAAGTAAATTATATAATTTATGTTTAATTTTTTTTTGTATTTTAAAAAGTAACACTGGGTCCTTTGTGAAGAAAAGACTGTGGTGGGAAAAGTGAGAGTAGGGAGATTATGGCTGACATCTTCAAGGAGAGAACCATGGCTTGGACTGGGAGTGCAGTGGAGCTGGTGAGAAAGGATCAACTCAAGATAGATTTTCAAAGGGGAGACAGGGAACTGGAATTGAATGTGGAATGTGAAGGAAAGAGGATTCATTATTGAATGAAAGAGAATCAATACCTAATTGGTTAACTATTTATTAAGTGTAAGAGTTAGGAAAGAAGTTTGATGCAGAAGTGGAAAGAATTAAATGATATTTTTGAAGATTTTTTTTTGAGAGTAGGAAGATAATGATATTATAATTTGTACATATCAACTTTCATAGAAAAAAGTACTTTAAATGTCTTAATCCACTTCTGTGCTTTTTTAAGTGGAGTCTGATGAAGAAATTGGGTATTTCTTTCACGCATGACGCTCCTGTGGGTTATTATCACCATTATTCTGAATATCGGTTGTCGCTATTCAGGGCTCTGACATAAGGCATGAAAGATGAGGGTGACTCTACACAAAAAGAACAGACCATAAAAATGAGCTCAGATATTTCAAATAGAACAACCTGTATAATGTACACTATGGTTTTTGTGGGTGAATTCTGTAGAATTTTGGGTGATTTTTGTTTTTCTTTTTATTATCTTTTTCTAAATTTTCAAATAGTGTGATTATTGTTTTCATTTGTATTCAGAAATCATATATAAATATATTTTCACTGTTTAAGATCCAGGTGCTACTTAAATATTCAGAATCAAGAGATGAAAGTCCCCCCCAAGACTCCCCTAAATGTATCGAGAAGTACAGATTTTAACATTTTACTATACACTGTCCTGGGTTTTTTCTGTGCCTTTAAATGTGTCTATCATAACGTCATCTTACGTTTTTCTTCATATCTATCTATCTATCTATCTGTCTGTCTCTACATATATCTAAAAATACAAATACATATCTTTTCAAAGTAAATGAGCTCACATTGTATGCATTATTATATAACTTGTATGTTTCCACTTAATAATATGTCTTGGATTTACTTCCATGTTGGAAGATGTAGATACTTCACTATTAAATAAATAAATAAATAAACAAAATAGAACTATATCTGACTCATAGCCCATAAAATGGATGACAAGTCACTTATATAACTATTTCCCTATTGAATTACAGTTGTTTCTTATTATTCTGAACTTTGTATAGTATTTGTACTTGTATGAGTATTGCTTTAGGTTAGTTTTCTAGAAGTAGTACTGTTAGATCAAAAAGTGTATACATTTTAAATCATTATAGATGCTGAAAAGCAGCCCTTTAAAAAGATTTACCCTTCATAAAAGGGTAGCCCTTTAAAAAAGATTTTTAGCCCTTTAAAAAAGATTTTAAAAAGATTGATGCGAAGTCCCATGAATGGTAAATGAGAATGTTTCTTTCTCCAAAGCTGGTCACTATAGCTTACTTTATTACTATGTTTTTTGTTTTTGTTTAGTTTTTCATTTTTGGAGGGGCCGTGATGAGAGGGTAGGGTTGGGAAGGAATTTAACTTTCCATAACCCTACCAGTGTCTCCTTATGTTTTTCTTTAATATGGAAAGAGATTTTTCTACTTCTTATATGAAGTGCTTTGTAAATACAGTTTTCAAGCTCTCCCTTTCTAACCAGATTGTTTAGATTGCCTTTTCAACGCAATAGTTGTTTAAAAGACAGTGTAAAACTTTGCAGGTTAATAGATTCTATAGGTAGTCTAATTTATGTTTAATTTCTATATTTTGTTGTATTACAGTTAGAGAATATGGCTGCAATTTAGTGAGCCCTTTTTTACAGCCATCATGTATGGGTATATGTTTCATGTGTGTTTGAAGGAATGTTTATTTTATTTTATTTTTTTTCTATTTGCAGGGTATAGTGGTTTATTTTGCATGGTAGAACTTTTTATTTGCAAGGCTACTGTTTTATTTAATCCTTGACACCCTTATTTACTTTTATTTATCTATTTGTTTTGTCCAGTACAGGGAGATGGCATTACATTGTCCAACAAGTTATGGATTTCTCAACTTCTTGTATTTTTTATGAGATTTGTTTGAAATATTTCAAAGCGATGTAGCCATGTGAAAAATATTTTAAAATGGTATAGCCTTTCGGGTGGATCAATTTGTATGTTTCACTTGTCTAGTTTATAGCCTTTCTTACCCATTTAATCTTATTTTGACTCTCTTGTATCATCTTTTTCCCCCTTATCCTTTGCTTGGCATGTCTTTCTCTAAACCATCATTTTCACACATCAAATTGTCTACATACCTTGTAAAAAAAAATCATGCTTGGCCTTTGAATCAGAAGATTTGTATTTTTATTTTCAGTTATTTGTTGATGTTTTCCTATTCTATTCCCTGTTGTCTCTAGCTGGAATTTCTGGGTCTCTTCTCCATTGTCTTTTAATTTCACTGTTAGACTTTCCATCTATTTTCCCTTTAATCCAGGAGAATTTCTTGGCTCTATCTTCCCAGGAACGAATTTTCTTTCTACCTATGTATGTTCTGCTCAGCCTGACTGCTGTGACTGATTATGGCAGTCCATAATCACAAATGGGTATATGCTGAGGTACAGCATGCCTCAACATATACCCATTTGTGTGTCAGGGATTCTCAAAACTCAGCCAATGAATAGTGCTTTGAATTTGAATTTCTTACACTTCATGAGCAGCAGTGTACCATAAAACGTTCCCAGCTTTTCAGTTGTTTTGTGTGGCATTATGTACTTGACTAAAAATATTCAAAGTTGCACAATCTATAGCAGTGATAACAGTGACCATTGTAATAAAAATATTTGTTTGAAAGAGTGATACCATTTACATTATTTCCATTGATTGACTTTGTCCTTTTAAAATTGATCCAACCTTTAAATTAGACATTGACTTCCCTGATCTTTGGGCCAAATGCTTTGCTTGTGTGTACAGTTTCTAATATCTACAAAACAGCTTATGGAGAAAACTAATCAGCCAAATCATAGAGTAAAAGTTCAAAAAAATCCATTGTTATGTTACATAACAATAACTAATATGAACTATTGATGCAAATCTTCATTTGAATGGGATTTGATGCTCTTTTAGTATCAAGGTATGTCAACTTAGAGGCTCAGTAATTGAAACAAGAACAATTCCCTGAAAGTTTTTTTTTAATAAAATAAATTACTCTTATAAGGTGGGAAATACATCTTCTCTTTGTTCTGGTATTGACTTTGGGCATTATAATTGCTAATGAATTTTCGTGATACTGTTTGTCATGTGTGTGGCAATCTTGGTTGTTTTCCCACCTTTGCTTTTATGATTCTCACTTTGCCATTGAGTGGGTGATGACTTTGTACAGTCTGGTTTGCCTTCAGTTATTCCATGGGAAGGAGGGACTTGCCAGAGGTAGAGGATAGTTATTACTCCACTACTGGGTGTGCCAGGATCTCCCTGGGGATTAGGAGCTATCAGGGGCAATGCCCTGCTGCAGCACCTCTCTACTTGCCTCAGTGAAGACAAAAATACCTCTGCACCCCTCTCTGCACTTACGCCAGAAAGGACCACTCGGCTTAGCTGTTCTGTAGAGTTCTCTGAATCATCACCTGTTTAAGGACTCAGCTCTTCTGAAACACCCTCTCTGATTCTACTAAGTCTGAATTTGAAGTTCCCCAGCACTGCCACTGGCTCTGCAGCAGTCTTCATCTGCTTCCTCCAGGGTTGCTTTTACATAGATCCAATTCTGGTTTTTACCTCTATCTCAGGAACTGAAACCTTCTGGTTTGTTAATAGCACTTGTATAGTCATTTGCTATAGAAATGCATTTACCACTTTTTCATGTGATTTGTGTGTGGCTGGGTGGAGGTAGACTTAAATGCTCAGAGATCATCTAGCCAATCTCTTCCACATAACTATGTCTTGTAATTAGAAAAAAAAATCCTTATCAGATGTTTATAATAAAAATAATCATAATTACTACATACACTCTTTCAAAAAAAAGTTGAGCAAAATCTAACTGAGCCACTGTCTGCTCTCAGGAAGGAACGTGGCTTTCTGTGTAGAACTGACGAGTATTTTATACTTGTGATGAGATTTAAAAATGCTTTTTATTAATAACTAATTAATGACTGCTCTGGCATTGTCATCCTGAGTGAGGAGAGAGCAGTGTGAAACTAACCTGAGTGAATATGAATAGGCAAGAATACTTGAAGGTGACAGATTTTATTTTTAGGGTTTCTGTGTGCTTCCCAGCACCACAAATTACAACCACTGTGAGATGAGCTGCAAAGGGCTGCCTGGGCCCACTTTCCCAGGTGCACTTTGAACAAAGGCAGTGTCAGGCAGAGCTGGCTCCATTTGCTGTGCTGATTTTATGTAAGGCACATATAACTGCATCAGCGGTAGCTCAGAGGCACAGTGATTTTTCCTTTTCTCTAAAATGTGTCCCGGAGACACATTTTAGGAAACTTACTGCTTCATGTTCTGCATGTCCTGCAGGTTGCTTTTTTTCTAGGCACTGTTTGTAAATCCTGTAAATTTTTTTAAGCAGAACTTCCATGGGAAATGTTTTATTTTGCTTTCTCAGCAGGTGTATTTCTGTCAACTTCAATTAACCAGAATTTAAGGAACCATGTTTCAGTTTAGTGGTTTGACTTTTGTTTTTAGCTACCTTTTCTTCTTAAGATGAAGAGAAAGTCTCAGCAAAAACATCATGATTTAGTTCAATACAATACAACACAACGACATATACACACACCCCCCATACACATATTGAAACAAGTGATAGAGCATGTCAGTTAAATTTCTATGAAATGTTCTATGTTTTTTGTGCCTTGAGCAGTGAGGAATGATGCCTTTAAAAATATGCAAGATAGTCAACTGATCGGAAAAGAAAGATTAAATATTGTTTTTTAGAGTTTCCTTATTCAGTAGGGATGTGAATAAAGAGAGTTGTAACTATGAGAAGCTTTGCCTGGTAGGAGCTCTGCTCTTAGAAACACTGTCACCGGCAACTCATGATGTGACAGGAAGCCAGCCAGGGGATAAATAGTGTGACCTCTCTCTTCTCTGCCCTTTGGTTTTGGTTGGTGTCTCACGATGGCTGAAACCAACTAGCAACCAGAGGACAAGGGGCCCTGGTGTTGGAATTCACAGGAGCCACCATTTCAGGGTCTAGAACAGGGTGAGAAAGGTAGAGAGAGGTTCTGATATATAAGCAGAGGATGTCTATGGGTGATCATGATAACCTTCCCTCGCTAATATTTGGGTATCCTTCCTTCTAGCATCACTGAGTGGTGGGGTTGCTCGCGCCTTTTAGTTCTATTAGTGGCACTTCTTGCCTGGAGGTGGCTGATCCCAACTTCCGGTGGTTCTCTTAACCTAGTCCGTGGGATACTTCTTAGCTGTGGGCTGAAAGAACAGCAAACATCTCAGTTTCCAAACCATGGGATGATACTTATTTTCTAGTGTGAAAATCAAGTTTTTGAGTAGTTAGTAAATTCAAGTCAGGTCACAGCTAATATATGGTAGTGAAGCTGTGATTAGAACTGAGGTCTGTTTGGTTCCCATCTATCTCCCTTGTCAGTGGTCTTAAAAGCCTACCTTTTTCCTTTATCTGTTGAACTTGTTTTTTATCCTCTTCATTTTTTAGAGTCAGTCCCTTAAAATTTCCCAGTGGAGTATCTCACTCCACATTCTCTTGCCTTTCTGCCCTGTCCCTGTATGATATTTCACTCTTTCTCCAGCATCCTTAGTTCTTTTGACCATGAACCCAAGCGTGTGGTTGATTCCCACCTTGAGGTCATTGAACCATCTTTCTTCTCTGGAAACGAGCCATATAACCAAACCTAAATGCTCCATTTTACAATAATGCATTCTGTTCTCATCTGGACATGAACTGGAATTTTAAATGCCTCCCTAACCCCACCTCATTTCTACTTTAAACTTTTTTTTTTTTTTGCATTTTTCTGGCCCAAACCTTTACTGATTTCCTTAAGAAATCAACATAATTTATGTTTCTCTCCCTCACAATAGATGACTTTTTTCCTATCACACTGAGAAAATAATGATCATCAGACATGAAATTTCTGAACTACTTTCAGTCTATGAAAAAGACATCAATATTTTCATCTGTCCTTGTCTCCTTTCCCGTGGATTCCATTCAGTGAAACCCAATAGACCTCTAGTTGAGCACTTACTGTGAGCCAATCAATATGCTGAGTGCTTGGATATAAAGATTAAGTACATCAAAATGACAGTTACTGTCTCCAGTTGCTCACAGACTGATTTTTGTGGGGTAGAGAAAGAGAGAAGACAAACTGAGACAGATACAGATACAGGCAAAGTAAAACACAATATACTAAGTGCTGTTATGGGCACATGGGAATGTTCTGTTGATATAGAGGAAAAGCAACTACCCTTACCTGGGGGAGGGTGGTGTCAAGGATGAAGCACGAGGTGATGCTCTCTCAGTCACCCATGACATCCCCACCAACATGTTCCAATTCCTCCCCTACTCCTCTCATAAAAGTATTATTTCCATTTCACTTGGAAATTGTGATCCCTCTTCAATTCCTGTCAAATAAAGTCTGCACCCTCAGGTGTGCCTTTAAGGGGTGCTAGTAGCCTTGCTGCCTCTTCACTTCCACCTAACTTCCTCACCATTCCTTCTTGGACCCTAGAGTCCAGCCATCCTACGATACCCACAGCCTCCCAAACGTCTTCACTGTCCTCGTGTGGTATCCTTTGCATAGAATCCCTTCTTCCCAGTTTCTCTACCTGTCCAAATCCTCTTCTTCTCCAGGGCTAACTGAAATAGCCCTGAAAACATTCATCTGATTTCCCACCCCTAGACATAATTACTCTCTCCCTTGCCCATGTTCTTATATTTTATTTACATCTCTATTATGATACCTGTGACTCTGGAAAATTGTGTTTTACATGCCTTTCTCCATAATCTGGGTGTAAAGTCCATAACTCAGGCACCTCTACACATTGTCTGGTATGCTGTGAGTGCTCAGTCAATGTGTGTCTGACTGACGCTGAAACACACACACACACAAACACATACATACACCCCTGCATTTTGGAGTAAAGTCCTGACTCTGTTATTGGCTGAATAGTGTTCAGAAGAATTTTGACTCCTTTGACTCAGTTTTTTTTCTGCTGTAAATGGGCATTATAATGCCCTGCTGACTTTACATAACTGCTATGGAAAAATCTATGTGAAATTACTTTGAAAAAGGTAATCCAAAATACATGAACATTATTATAAGAAAGGATGTCTGTAGGGGAAAAGAAAACTTAGTGAACTCACAAATAATGCTTCATTAATTTTATGAAAACTTGTCCCCTTTTCCTTATTCAGTAGCTAAGTGGAAATGTTGCCTGAGCTACACTGTTGAGATTGCATAAAAAAAGGCAGCCGGAGAAACTCAAACAGATTTGTTCATGCATAATATTGCTTTGAATAAGAGCATTGTATTTAGGTTAGTGAACATGGGAAGCCTTTGGAAATGAAAGGCTAGCATAACTCTCAATCTTTCATTCATTCGTTTCTCACAAATGAAGCAGGCCAGTCTCTTGCATTGGACAAGGCATTTGAAAAGCACTAGTGTGCTGGTTTGCCAGTTGGAAAGCTAACTTTTTTCAGCCAAATATATTAGTTATGATAAACATATGAATACGCATACATGTAGCGTGCATTTTACATGAAACACATCTACCTACAGCCACAAAAACCCATATGTTCAAGAGTGTTCAGTGTTATATATTTGCTGAATATGAGAGAAATGTGGTTAGGACGAAGGGCTCTGGAGTCCGACCTATCTGAAATCTTCTAAGCTATGTAACCATTCTGAGCATCAGTTTCCTCATTGGAGAAATGGGTACAGTATTATTTGATGAGTTTGTTGTCAGGATTAGGGGAATAATGTGAAGCACTTCACTCTGTACCTGAATCTCACTAGAGATTACTTGATGAGCTCTGGATCAAAATTAACCTAAAAATTTCACACACCAGACTCAGGCTTAGACAGCTGGCACTGCCCAGTCCTTTTGCCCACAGAGCCAGAATCACACTTCGTGGCCTATGTGACTTAAGTCAAATGTGAATTTCCGTATTATTTCATTGCTGTGCTTTCAATATAAATCTCACTTGCAGGAATTTATCCAAGACCAAATTCACGTCGCATGTAACTCAACTGGGAGCTCTGGAGCGAGCAAAGTTTAGGATTTGCCTAGATTCAGATCTGCACACAGTTCCCTGTGTATGGTGTGTGGCCTGCACCTTAAGGCTGTCTTGAGCGAAATACTTCCTGCCAGAGCTCCAGCCACCTCATGCGGAAGGAAGGTTTGAGCCCCAGCGTATTTGAAACTCTTCCTTGGTGTGCTTCATTAATCTTCTCCTGGAATCCCATGCTTCTATATGCTGAGCTTAACTTGGTGTGGCCGGGGTTGATGGAAACCAAAGAGCAGAGGCAATTTACATCCTGTAAACCACAGAGCACTGGAAACTCACCTGTGGCACATCTGGAGAGACCTGCATTATTTAGTGCCTCTACCCTTCCCCGCTGTCTCTAAAGTCTTAAAGCCAGCAGAGCAGCTGTCTCTCAAACTCACACCTGATTATGCACTGTCTTATTTTATTCTCTAATTACAGCATGAGAGTCACCCTTTTCTCCCTGCAGACTCTAAACCTCCCCCGGACAGGCCCTGGATCTGACATTTCTTTCATTGCCTACTGACAGCACTAAGCTCAGTGCCATCAGCAGCTAGATTGACATTTGGCTGTTTAATCAGCCAGAGTCAGTATGTAATAAGGACATAAGTTAAAAAAAAAAAAAAAAAAGTAATACTTGCAAGGACTTCTTTAGTAATTTTTCCAGGAGAAATGGCAGTGTCCTTAACCAGAGACCTCTCCCGCCCTGTCTTAGATAGTGTTCCGTCAAAAGCAGATGCTGAAGCAAGACATGGGCACAAGTACTTTACTTAGGAGGTGATCTCAGGAAACATAGCTGAGGAAGGAGCAAAGGTCACAGAGAAGGGTGAAATGCCAATAATGAGTGTGTTAATGACCAGGTTACCCTTGAGGGCTCAGTCTCCCAGGGCATCCTCTGAGGGATCCTATAGAATGTAGTTCGATGTTGTCTCGCCAAGGAGCAGGGGTACTTAGGTGCATATCCTTTGAGTCTCGTCCTTCATTGACTGAGGATCGATTCTGGCTAGGTGAACCCTTTAGCACTCCAGGCTGCAAGATCCTGGCTGCAGAGAAAGCCCTCAGTGCCTGGAGTGGGCAGCTTTTTGAATGCACTCTGGGCACAGGTGACACCAGCCCTGGCTTGAGGGGGCGGGGAACAGCCACATGCCTGTCTCTGTGAAGAGCTCCTGAGGATCGGGAACCATGTCCCAAAGGAGCAGAAAAATCCAAAGAGGCCTTGTAGTCTGACAGCCTTGAGGTTGTGCTTCTCTGACTGTATGATCTTGGACATAGGACTTGTCCCTCCTAAGCTTTGTTTCCTCATCTGTAAAATTCAGATGATTATATTGCAGGAATATTATGGGTATTCAATGAGATGGTGAGTGTGAAGCACCTGTTGTGTGTCTGGTACACAGTAGATGCTCCATAAACCGTAGCTATCGTCGTCGTCATCATCACCATCATTATCATCATTTGTCAGATTTATGCCCTTCACATAATGTATCAGAAAAAAGTTTGGTGAATCAATGAATTTACTCAAGTTCTAACCAATTTTTGCTCATGATTTGAAAACATAGTAAAAGTTGGTGACAGAGTAGGTGAAACTCTCAGCAGTGGCAAAGGTGCTGGGCAGGGATTTCAGAACTCCAGGTGATATTTGTCCCTCAGAACCACTGTTGGAATTCCTTGCCCTACTGCCTAGAGACTGAATCCCTATAAGGGTCTATGACTGACTCAGTTTCCTTGTAGTTCCAGCATCTCTCAAACAGAAGGAGAGGCAGACAGGAAGTCATTGGAGAAGGCTACAGACCCATCACTGTAATATGATAGACAATAATGTTAATATTTTGAGTGCTTATTCTGTACTAGACACTATATAAGTACTATATATATATATAATTGTTAAAACAAATGTATGAGGTGATGCTTCATTTGCATTGGTTTGGAGGGTTTGGCCTTGCCCAGGCCATACAGCTGCCAAATGGGGGAGCCTCAATTTGAGCCAGGTATGAATGTGTGCAGAAGCCCAATACACTTGGCCATGACACATATGGAAAAATAGAAAACAAACAAATCCTTGTTTTAGAGACAGTCAATAAAGTTTAATAAGTATACATGTCTATTCTCCCAGGAAGTTAGTCCTGTGACGAAAGCCTAGACCAAAAGCCACAGGATGTGTCCTGGACGTCTCTCCACTAGCCAGCTGATGACAATGCATGAGATAAAATGGTAGTTAAGAGCATAAACTCCAGCACCAGGCTGTTGGGCTTGAAGGCCAGCTCTGCTTCTTATAAGGCATGTGACCTGGAAAAGGTGTTTAACTTTTCTGCTTCTCAGTTTCCTCAACTGTCAAACAGAGATGATGGCAGTAACTGCCTCATAAGGCTGTTGAGCAAACACGCAGGCACATATTGTGCATAATCTTAGAACGGTGCCTGACGAATACTGTGTGACATAACTGTTTGCCTATTTTTCACTAGAATGTATTCTCCACGTGGTCAGGGAGTTTTCACTGTTTTGCTCATTACTATATCCGAAGAACTTAGAGTAATGCCTCTTACATAGTGAGCGCCCAAAACTTTTGCTCAGTGAGTGGGCATATCTGTTTCACGTTTCTGAGCCTCTGTAGACTCACCTATCACATGGAAATAGTAGCATGTCTCGTACAGACTCCACCACTTCACTATAATGGCCAGAGAAGCTGCTGGCTGCCTGAAGCCCTTTAGAAAAATCTCAGAGGTCAGATAAATGGGAAGCTCTGAGATCTTTGCTTCTTTTTATTTTCAATGGAAATGCATAGTCCAGGAGAGAAAGTGTTAATAAGAATGTCCTGAAGGTACAGATGGTTCTTATGGAGAAAAAGTCTATTTTTCAATTTACAAAAATGATTAGCTGGGATCCCACTGAGTTCACTGCACGGGCCACTGCTAGTTTTAATTTGTGCCAATAGGATGGAGAGTTGGACTTTAATGAGGATGTGTGTTTTCTAATCATGGGCAAAGTTAGGAGAAGTGGCAGAGGGGGTAGGGAGGGTGAAAGATAATTGAGGGATTCAGAAGACAGGGCTGCTTCTTGGGGATGGATGGATGCTTTGCTGCCTTCCCAGCTAGAGTCCTATCATAGTAGCTTTCACCTGACTGAGGATGGAGATGGAAATGTTATAATTACCCAGGGAAGCAAGTAGTAAGGGGATTCCAGACATACTCTCTGGAGTCAGAAGGTCTGAGTTTGCCACTTACTGTGTGAACTTTGTGTTTCCATTTGCTCATTTGCAAACTATGGAAATAGTGATATCTATTGTTGTAGGATTATTGTGACTATTAAACATGATAATACAAACAAAGAGCTCGGCATCAGGCCCTGCGTATATGAAGTTCTCAGTAAATTTCTTTATAAATTCATGAAATTATTTTAGTTAGAAATGCTCATCCATCTGGAGAAGTGGCCCAGGATTCCTTAGCCCCAGGAACTCACTTCTTTCAACACAGCAGCCCCTATTCTTTGCGTGTGCGCTACTCATGGGAGAGGGAGATGGAGTATGTGCCCTTTGATAAGAGCCTCCTGAGTAATTTTGATATATCCCCCACCCTCAATATCAGTTGAGAACCGTTCCACACGTATAGTGGAGAATTATATGACAGGTGCATTGCTGGTGATAATAGCAAAACACAGATTCAGTCCACCAGTGAGAATTTCCTGTAGAAATGATTTCAACTGAGGCCAAGAGTCTAGACATTTTCCTCCCAGCATTTCTCTGCATAACTCCATGGGGTTCACAGGGTGGCCCTATATGCTGGAGCAGCCCATGTGTTCTTCTATGAATTTCAGAAGTGAATATCTACACCCTGAAGACAGTGCCAGTCACTTTCCCATGGGATTGAAAAACAACTAGATTTCGCTGTACCTCACCAGAACTCAGATGCAGAACCATGGTTGCCTTTAGTCAGCTCATGCCAGACTCTCAGGACGATTTGGGGGAAGAGGGCAGAAATGATGCAAGAATTTTTCTGGAGCAAGTGTTTGTGTTTTGAGTAGTAGAAGGAGTCCGTAAATTTCCTGAAACTCTATGAAAAATTCATGTATATATGCATTTCATTTGAGAGTTAATAGACTCATGGAGTCTGAGATCCAGAAAGTTTAAGGACCACTGACTTAACAAGTGACATATTTTCCTATTCCTTTCTTTCAACCAGGCAAAGAGATTAGATGAGACCCTGGTATACTGGAAGAGACAGACATATTAAACAAATAATAAAGATATAGGTCAACTAAATGCTGGGTGGGCACAGAGTCCATAGAAGGTCAATAAGTCTTCAAAGCATTTGAGCAAAATGAGAAGGGCTTGTCGGACAGGGAAGATTCCCAGTGTCACTCTACAGGTGAAACCATAGGGTTTGGCAGTTCTCTGCCTCTGACATAATCACAGGAGAGTTGACAGCTTCCCTTTAGCCCAGTCACCTGTTTGCCCCAGCTCAGGGATTACAGACTTATCCCAGGCCGCCTCAGGGGAAATGTCCCCTTATCAGTCTTCACTCAGTGTCTTTCACCCTTCAGCGTTCTGAGTCTTTTTTTATATATATAAATTTATTTGTTTATTTATCTATTTATTTATTTTTGGCTACTTTGGGTCTTCATTGCCGTGTGCGGGCTCTCTGTAGCTGTGGTGAGCGGGGGGCTACTCTTCGTTGCGGTGCACAGGCTTCTCATTGCGGTGGCTTCTCTTGTTGCGGAGCACGGGCTCTAGGTGCACGAGCTTCAGTAGTCATGACACGAGGGCTTCAGCAGTTGTGGCTCGTGGGCTCTAGAGCGCAGGCTCAGTAGTTGTGGCGCATGGGCTTAGTCACTCCACGGCATGTGGGACCTTCTGGGACCAGGGCTCGAACCCATGTCCCCTGCATTGGCAGGCAGATTCTTAACCACTGCGCCACCAGGGAAGCCCTGAGTCTTTTTTTGAGGACACTTCAATTCATTAGCTCTGGGGACAGGAGTGAAAAGAAAATATAAAACAATCCTCTGAAAACACATCCAGGAAACATATTGTTGTGCAAGCTAATTACCTTTTGAAAAAGCAGTAGTCTAATCAAGATTTCCATATATCGTGCACAGCCTAATTATAGTGACAGTAATACCCAGGATTTACAAAGAGGCTTTCAATATGTATCTCTGCAATTATTTCAGTTATTCACCAAATATCCTTAGGAAAAGAAAAGAGGTAGATGAAGAAGCTGAGTTTTGCGGGGGCCAGTGTAGCACATGCATTATTTTCGTGGTTGGAGCTAAAGTCTTGATCCTATTCCACCCTCAGGGTCTAAAGTTGCTTAACTCATTACTGTTTACAAAAGACAAAGGAAAAAAATCCATGATAATACCAGGGATTATGCTAGCCTTGATTATTTTTTGTTGCTGACCAAAAGATTCCAGGTATATAGTCTGACTCATGCTTCTCTCTCAGTTATTTTCTGAATGAATAAATAAATTAATGAATGATTCAATCAAATTAGTCAGATAGACCAAAGCCTTGGCAGGTAAAGCTGATATAAGCATGATGGTTCAGGAGTCCAGACCAGACATGTCAGGTCTAAGTCAGTTGAAAAATTACTGATATTCAAACTGGCTAACCTGTGGTAGTTTAGAAAGGACTTCTTGGAAGAGAAGAAGCTTCAAAGAGGAGAGTTCCATGAGAAATTAATGGAAAGTTGCTTTACATGTTCAAAGCCACAAAGAAAATATATGGACCGTGAGTATGAGAAATTGAAGGAAAATAGTGAAGCACATAATAGGTACTTAATGAATGGTACAGAGACATAGAAAATATGTCTTTTCTTGAATGACACCACTGCACTTATTTTGTGTTTAAAGTGTGGAGTCTCAGTAGCTTTCCAGGAGAGTTCAAGAGATCCTTGTTTAATGAAGTATTTCCTTCAGTTTGTACTCAACAGGTTATGCAGTAATTTCTTTCATATGCTTTCCATTTCAGTCATATTTATGCGTTTGGGGTGACTTGGCCTTTTTAGTTAAACAGGATACCTAGGAATACAGTCTTCAATTCCTGTTCTCAATCAAAGCCCATGCTTGAAAGTCTCTTGCTTTGATACTGTTAAGCATATTTTTTCCCCAGAGACACCATTACATGGGTGTGAGGGGGTGGCTGTGGGTCAAAGCTGTCCCCTAGATGCCATCAGTTGGCCAAGCATATGGTGTCCTAGGTTCTACCAATCAGATTAACAAGAGGTTGCGTTGGGAAAACTGGACAGCCACATGCAAAAGAATGAAACTAGAGCCTATCTCATACTATATACAAAAATCAACTCAATAGAAATTAAAGACTTGAATATAAGACCTGAAACCATAAAACTCCTAGAAGAAAACATAGGCAGTACACTCTTTGACATCAGTCTTAGCAATGTCTTTCTGGATCTGTCTCCTCAGGCAAGAGAAACAAAAGCAAAAATAAACAAAACTACATCAAACGAAAAAGCTTCTTGCACAGCAAAGGAAGCCATCGACAAAATGAAAAGACAAGCTACCACATGGGAGAAGATATTTGAAAAACATATCTCTGATAAGGGGTTGATATCCAAAATATATAAATAACTCATACAACTCAACAACAAAAACCAAACAACCTGATTAAAAAATGGGCAGAGGAGATGAATAGACATTTTTCCAAAGAAGGCATACAGATGGCCAACAGGCACGTGAAAAGAGATGAAACCACTAATTGTTAGGGAAATGCAAATCAAAACCACAATGAGCTATCACCTTATGCCTGTTAGAATGGCTATTATCAAAAGGACAAGGAATAAGAGAGAAGAGAACCCTCATACACTGGGAGTGTAAATTGGTGCAGCCACTATCAAAAACAGTATGGAGAGTCCTCAGAAAATTAACACTAGAACTACCATCCAGCTATTCCACTTCTGGGTGTTTATCCAAAGAACATGAAAACACTAATTTGAAAAGATATATGTACCCCCTATGTTCATCATGGCATTATTTACAATAGTGGATGAATGGATAAAGAAGATGTGATGTGTGTGTATGTATATGTATGTGTGTGTATATATATATATATATATATATATATATACACACACATACACACACACACGCACACCCAAGGTATACTACTCAGCCATAAGAAATGAAACTTTGCCATTTGCAACATGGGTGGACCTTGAGGGCATTATGCGAAGTGAAATAAATCACATGGAGAAAGACAAATGCTGTATGATTTCATTCAAACGTGGACTATAAAAAGCAAACAGTAAGCAAAATAAATTCATAAACCAAACCCAACAAAAGCAAACATAGATACAGAGAACAGCATAATGGTTACCAGAGGGGAAGTGGCGGGCGGGGTCGGGAGGCAGTGGTGAAAGGGTAAAGAGGGTCAACTGTATGGTGATGGATGGAAACTAAACTTTGGTGGTGAGCACACTGTAATGTATAAAGAAGTTGATATATAATGTTGTACACATGAAACATATAATGTTATAAACCAATGTTACCTCAGTAAATTTTTAAAAAGTA
The DNA here is from genome assembly GCF_005190385.1 of Monodon monoceros. Classification (NCBI taxonomy): domain Eukaryota; kingdom Metazoa; phylum Chordata; class Mammalia; order Artiodactyla; family Monodontidae; genus Monodon; species Monodon monoceros. The sequence continues at coordinate 72,007,793 of NW_021703775.1, read as the reverse complement.
AAAAAATTAAAAAGAACAAGAGGTGATGAATCTTAGAGGTCAAGGACTGGAAGGAAAGGTAGAAAAGTCAGGCAGGGAATTCAAATAGTAGAAACTTGCAGTGAACATTAACCTATGTAGTAGAGCCAAGCCAGCACAAGTAGAAAAGACAGAGCAGTTGATGATTCGATATTTACCCAAGGGAGAAACAAGGATCAGGTAATTGGGTAAAGAGGGCTGAGTACCCACATCCTTCATGAGACATGTCAATAGACACTGTCTTGAAGGTGTACACTAACAGCCAAAACACAGGATATGCTTCAGTGAGGTGACATTGCTCCCGATTAGACCAAGGTAGACAGCTGTTTCCTCTGGAGGGTCTAATATACACCTTACAAATTATAGGTAACAGGGTGTAGACTATAAAGTGTTGAGAAGACCAGTTATGAAATGACTGGCTTTACATGTGAGCACCTGTTCTCTGTGGCATCCTGATGCAGCTATTATTTTTCTCCCTGGAAAACAACCCCACAAAAGCCTTTCTGTTTTTCACACAGAGAATGTATATTCCAGTTGTATCCCTAAATTCTCAATCTGTGAAGTGCTCTTTTCAATTTAAATAAAAAAGAATGTATCCTTTCCTGGCATCTCTCTAGGATCAAGGTAAAAAGACAAATGAAGACTACGCTACAGATGAAAAATTACCAGGAAATTTCAATAGAGATACTCTGTTACAGAAAGAAATGCCAGCAGAGAAAACTGTTCATACATAGAGTGACTCTGAGAATGATTGATGAGTCAGCTTCCAAGATATTTGAGACTCTGCAAACTATTCAGAAAATAAATTGCAAATGAGTACAATTTTATGTGTTTGGAGCTTACAGAGTAAGCTCTGATTTTGACTGTTCATTAATGCCAAGAAATAAAATTTTAAATTGTAAACAATTCATAACACCAAAGGATTTTCCTCCAATTGAACTCATAGTAATACATTTTGCTCTACTAGATAGATACATCCTTTGTAAGTTGTTCTGTGACATTTGACTTAAGGCAAATGATGCAAGGTAATCGTGGGCAGAAAGGCTGCCAAAGGGAGAAGGATTGTGATCAATAGCCGTCTTTTGTTGTTGGCAAACACTGTCAGGGGATGATCAGCGTCAGAGCTTGGAGCCAGAGAAAGCTAATAAGATGAGTGGCGTGTTTCCCACAATATGCTCTAAGTATTTATGTGCTTTTCAAAGCGAGATCTGTAAACATGATGAGGACAAAGAGAATACAACATTATTGATGATATCCTCCTGATTTATGTTTACAGCATCTGTGGATAACAACTCCATTTGTCAGAGGGACCCTCATGAATACTAATTTGGGGTGACAATCCAACCATGACCAGACTAGCTTTGGGCGATGCCCTTTCACTCTTAAGTGTTTTGCCAGGATTATAGTGTGTGGAGTGTCCTTTATCTCTGAAAAAGCACACTGGATTTCGGAGATTTTAGGTATAGTCATTTGCAGAAGTTTGCAGATGCTCACAAGGTTGCATTTAATAGAATTAGAGGCAGGGCAATATCTTTGAATTCAAGTTTGTGTTTCCTGAAAGCAATTCTGAGTTTAATTCTAAATGTCTCTAAATCCAAGAGAAGAAAAAAAGCTTAATGCCAACTTTTGCTTTGGAGGAAAGATGACAGCAGAGAAAAATCCTTCATCTGATTTTAAGTAAATAAGTGATCTCTTTTTCTCCTAAGGTTTGCTGTGATATTGTTAAGCCGTTAGAGACAGCATCTTGGATATTAGGAAGGTATACACTACACGGATAGAGTATAGAGTTAGTGGGTCATTGGAAGGAGTGAAATAAACCCTTGACTGCACTGTGAATCCACCATAATATATCCATACTGTTTGAGAATCTTAGCCAAAATACAAGCAACCTAATTTACTATCTGTGATTCCGAAAATTCCCCTATGTTGTAAGATTCTTAATCCATATTAGGAAGAAATAGTTCTACAAGGTATGCATATTTTTTTCATTAAAAACTTGTGTTTTTTTGTCCATATGCAAGTGCACTGTCTCTTGCCAGTCCTACCTTCCAGAGATGGTCCCCTCTGCACTTCCCCTTGCCCTGTTCCTTGGTACATGGGTGTGTGTGTAAAGCAGGCTAATCATATTCGAGATGGGAGAAAGAAGAAATAAGGTAGCAATGTAGACCATAAGGAGGCCATCCTAGAGGTGTCTGTCAAAGAGGAAGCCAACATCCCAGATGCACTAGCCTACTGCACACTTAAATTGGGATCTATTCACCAAAGAAACAGGTTTTCTTTGTTTCCCCTAAGCTCACCCAATAGAGTAATATCTACTAATCATATAGAGGATATTTATAAACACTGATATTATTCATGCATTTGACACCATTTGATTTTTTTCAAGCCGGGTTTCCACCAGTGCTCTTCAGACAAATCCTATATAAAAATTTACAAATTTTCACGTTTATTCAATTTACTGATGTGGTATCTATTGTCTGACTTCATCCCCATCTCTGGCTTCCCTGCTCAGTTTCTGGGAGCACCCTAGACAACCTTAAATGTTCTGTATCCTTACTAGTTTCTTTTTATGGAGAATTTTACTGATAAGGACAAAACATGGGGGTCGATACCTGTTGGGTCTTCTAGTCCCTTGACCAAGTCTCCAAATTCTAAACTATGTGAAACAAAGTGCATTCTTATGCTAAGTATAGAAATCCGGGCCACGTGAGATTATTTTTATTTCAAATCACATTGGAGAACACCAGTAACACCTACCCCAGAGCACACTCTCTCCAGGCCTGAGTTCAGGCTGAGCTTGTTTTGAAAGCTGCTCCTTATTGTATCTCCACAGGAAATAATTATGCTCAGAAAACATAAGAAATTGTTTGTAATGCTGTGTTGACTGATCTTGAACCAGACTGTAAGATATGTCACTTCCCATCTTATTTGTTAAAGAAACGGCCTTGGATAATAGTGGATATGACATGTCAAGTAGCTTGGCTGGAAAGGGAGAGCAAATTACGTGTTTTCTGAAGGAGGAAATCTTATTAGCTCTATTATGTAAAGGCTTAATCCTTTTTTAGTAACTTCTCTATCATATCTCTCCTTCTTCCTTCTAGTCCATCTTAAGAACATCTGCTGTGCCCACAACTGTTAAGCCCTGACTTTATTATCCCAGCCTCAGTCCCTGATGCCTCCAGTTGGATGGTTGGCAGCTGTAGTTCGCTCACAGCTGCCACAGCTGTTGCTACCGCAACAGAGCGAATGCAACTAGCAAGTAAAAGCCGGGAGGTAGGGATGTTAAGGCCAAAATGACCTAACTGTCCCCAATTGCTAATGTCTCAGAAAACAACTCTATTGCAATTTCAGAATCAACAATGGTCCTGTTCTCTTCTCCTGACCTAAATTACGTTGTAATTGAGTCAAAATCCCAGAGACTTGGACAGTACGTTGAAGAGAGAAAAATGAGGATCACACTGGCTTTTTGTTGAACTTTGTAGACTTTATCTGACCCTGACTGAGAAAAAAGGTGCTATATGATTGTCTTCCTGGGGCTTGTGTTAAGTCAGGTGTGGAAATTGCAGTAGAAGCATGATCTGTCTTGCCTCTAACAGTTTCTGAGCTGGGAATGGGCCCCTGGCATCTAACTTTGTATTCATCACCTCAACCTTCTCTTCAAAAACACGTATTACACTTGGAAAGTTGGGTTGTCCACAGGTTACTCACACCTTCCAATTTCAGAGGTTGAAAGGACCTTAGGGGTCTAGTCCAATCTCTTAACAAGGGTAGGAATCCCTTTTATGGCATTTATAATAAAAAATGTTCAAGTGTCCGAGAGCTTCTAGTGATGGAACCAATTTCCTTAAAAATCAGCCATATTCTAAGGAGATTTCAGAACATTTCTTTCCTCCCAACATCAGTCTTAAACTACTGCAGTGATGAAGGGAGCTGGGTTTATAAAGGAAGACACTATACAGTTGTTAGGGGTTGGATGGGATGATGCTAATTGGATAGGCATTTGAACATGATCTGGAGGTTTTCCTAGTGTACTGACTATTTGGAGTTTGGAGAAGACAATTCCAGGGTACATGAAAGAGGGACACAAATTATGGTTTGAGGGACCACGAAAAAAAGAAAAGAATCTTCTGTCATCAAAATTTATTCTGAAAAAACATGTGCCCCACACTGCCCAACACTTCAGAGTGATGTACAACAGTAAGGTGAGAGGTCTTTGAAGATTTTACTGGCATAGCTATTGTGCCTTTGCAGTTTGTTACTAATGTCGAAGTGCTTTCCCAGGGCATCTTTGAATCTAGTTAGGGGCTAGATCCATGGGATTAGAGAGAAGCGTTCTGCATTAACAAGACTTAGATTCATTGACCTCAGTGCTGGGATCTATGGATGGCCTCCACCTGGGAGCAAAAGATGAGTTTTAAACTTTCCAATTTCTCTTTTGGATTGATCATTGTATTTATACAATTCTCTTTAGTCCTCACTTTCTTGTAGGAATGAATCATTTGAAAGCATGAACTGCATAGGCTGTAATGATTTCACTTTGGGTCAGGTCCACTGGAGCATTAATCATGCCTAAGGGCTGAATTAGGTATCTGAAGATAGAAATGGCTTTTTAAAAAGTACATTTCATCAAGTTCTATTTCTTTGAATTAAAACAGAGTCTTATGACAGCATTACCTATGGTGAGGATATGAACCAACGTGGTCAAACGCTATTCCCCAAAGCCTCTTTTATTCTTTTTCATCCTTATCTATCTTACTAGCTCTTTTATCTCTGATCTTAAAACACAAATATGCATGTGCACACCCACTTTCTCCAAAATCTCTCATTTAACACTGTATCATCTTCCAGGTACTCTCTCTGTTTCTCTTCCACTTTATAAGGTTATATTTTTTAGAAACAAAACAAACAAAAAACATCTACACATTGATATTTTTGCAGTTCTTCAGCTCACCCTTTCTGCTTCAATAATAATAGGTGGTGTGCTCATGGAAAGTTGGGCAGTGACACTAAAATTGGAATAATGGCTAAAAATGGAAAAGAGTTATGCAAAATAGTGGCCAGATTGAGACTGCAAATGGTTATAGAAGTATGTCGCTTCTGTTTGCACAAAGTGGTTATTAGTATGATCACCACTGATTTAGAAAACTAAAAATTTGCATACTGAAAAAGGTTAGAAAATTCAAAGGCATCCTCTAGAGCTAATTATCTGGGAAAATTAAACTGGAAAATCCTTAATTGTTTTTTTAGAATTCTATGGCATGGTCAGGTGCTTTCTCTGACCTGCATCACTCGGGGTCCCAAGGCAGTTGTGACTCCTGTGGATTTTGGCTGATGGAGAGAGCAGGGCCAGTTCAGTCCTCAATGCATTTGACCTCTGTTCCACCTTACGGATGCCTCATCATGACCAAACTTAGCTTGCTCTGACCTTGCTGTGAACTTTTTAGAGTGTTCACAGAAGATTTCTTGATTTTCTTGCTAAGATGCTAAGCCATGAACTTAATGGCAACCAAGGACCCAAGCCCTTAGGTGGTCAGATCAGGGGCATGTCCTCCTCTGTTACTCTGCTGCAATTTCTAAAAGGTTTGAATTAGTTCTCTCATATCAAAATATGAGAGAATGTATGCGGTCCTTATGATGGAAAGAGAGAAAAGGACACATTTGTAATATGAGGAATAACACTCAAAGCCCAGCTGATGGCCCATTTATTAAGAAAAAAGTGCTGACATATATACTATAGAAAATGTGTGGTTTTTGTAATTCTTTGGAGTTTATTATAACATTAATTAAATGTTAGATGATAAAGGGATCATACTGAAAATTATAATATATGGGACTTCTAGTCATTTGTTTCATTATATTTCTCTGTTTTATGTAAATGCAATCGGCAGTAATTAAATACTCTCCTCCTGTGCATCTGTACCTGTGGGAGACAACAGAGAAACAGATGTTAACAGGTGATGAGTATGTATGTGTGTGCTTTAAATTATGGATTTAAGTGCCTGTTCCACAAACCCTGTGTTGGGCAGTGCTCAAGTGTGGGAAACAGAATCAACTTTAGCAAATTTAAGAAGAAACAGAGTTATTATAGATTCTTAAATGGCTTATACAATTATTGACAAAGCTAAAAGGACATTCATTCTAGGATTGACTCCTGAAGTTACACAATAGGAAAGAACCATCCAGGAAGTTGATTATTCTGCCACATTAGGAAATTTCCCTGTTGAATTGGGGATCCACTGATGCCGCTGTTACCTCAGAACCCTGCCACTTCTCTTATGATTTGGACCAGCGAAATGATCTGTATTTTTCCGTAGCCCATAATTCAAGTCTTCTGCTCATGCATCTAATTAATAAGACTAAATCATCTCTGAAACCATATTTGGGGGAAAGTAATTTTCAGTATTAGCCCTTTGCAATATCGGAAAGTAGTAGGAATAGATGCTGTGTGAGCCAAGCTGCAATATCTGGTATGCACACAAATCGTCTACCACTGATGGCCAATAAAAATAAAACGCAAGATACATGTGTAATTTTAATTTTTTCTGATAGCCACATGAACACAGTAAAGAGAAATAAGGGGGGTTAATTTTAGTAATGTGTTATTTCATCCAGTGTATCCCAAGCGTTAATATTTTAACAAGTAATCAAGATAAATTTATAAATGACATGTTTTACGTTATTTTTTCATACTAAATCTTCAAACTTAGGTATACATTGTACCTGCACAGCATGTGTCAATTAAGAGTAGTCACATTTCAAGCGCTTAATAACTACCTATGGCTAGTGGCTACCATATTGGAAAGCATAGATATACTATTTCCCAGTGTTTGTATTTTACATATATATTCAGTAGAGCAATTCCACTAAGTTCCTCTAAGCTTGATGTTTTTTCTGTCTCTGAAAATGTCTGTTAAGGCAATTGCTTTCTTTACAGTAAATTGCAGGTATGTGTGCCCTTGACCTCTGTGGGACCTCAGGCTCCTGAAGGTTAAGGACTATGTTGATAAGCAATATGTGCCTTATACATCATCTTATCCATAATAAGCATTCATTATCTCATTTTATTACATAACTGATTAAATGAAGCAACAGGTAACTTAATTAATGAATATAAATCAACAGTGGGGATTGGCTGTTAGTATTATTCCAAATTAAGCACTTAAATTGAAATTATATATCTTTCATAATGCCAAATAACCTTACAGAGAGAGTGTCAATTGCTCTAACTTCATGAAATTCTTGTCCCTTCTGGTTGGGGATTCCAGGCAGACATAGTGCAAATTATTCACACAATAGATGAGTGCCTACTCTACTCAAGTAGAGTGCCTACAGCACTCGACAGCACCCAGGAGCAAGCTTCTGGGTGGGACTGTCTGAATATCTGAGTTGATAATGATAGTTGAGATATGAATTGATAGTGATAGTTGAGGAGTACATTTTTCAAATGGTTTAACAAAGACCTCTGATTTGCTGTGACTTGTCAGATATACTAGTCCTTAATAACAGGGTGACTAAAAGAGAGCACACTGAATAATTTTCTTCCCTATACATGGGCATGCGATATCCATTTGTGCCTTCTATGTGTCATCATGATGTCAGGTGAATGATACTGCTGGAAACTTTAAGAAAATTTAAGGACCGAAGAAGTATAAACTACTGTTTATACTAGATGCTAGAGCAATTTCTGATAGTGTCCCCCAAACAAACCTGTAATTACTGCCCATGAAGATGCTCACTTCTGCCTTCCATGAAGGTAGAGAACAGTTTTTACAATGCACCAACCATCCTTATGAGACTTGGAGGCTCATGAATTTATGGCTGATTGTCAGTTTGTTTTTATGTACTTCAATAAATGTAAAAAACGCACAATAAAACTTGCGTTTTAATATATTTTCTTTAAAAGACAAAAAAATAAACCACAAAAAACTTCACAACAAATAAGAAACAAAATTGGTAGAACTAGATAACTTGAATGGCCCATCTAATTCTGAGAGTTCATGGTTCCATGGCTCGAGTAACAGCCAAATTAATAGAATGACCAAGATATTTGGGCAAACAGACTTTTTATCATATCAGTAGGGAATAATCAAATGATTCTTGTTTGTTTTCTGTTAAGACAACACAATGCAGTCTTAAAATATTTCAAGGAGATGCACAGTCAGAACAGGATGCGTGATATTTACACTCCTTACAGCTTAAAGTAATTTTTTGGATAAGCAAATGAATTAACTTATAAAATAGACATGGAATGCCTTCTGGTGCTAGACACTGTGTGGGTCGGTAGGTATAAAATAATTGATAAGATATGGTCCTTGACCTCTAGGAGAAAACAGTCTAAAGAGGGAAATAGACAGATGTATAGATAATATAGTGTAGATAGAATGTTACAAAGGAACAAGTAAAATTCTGGGGTAACCAAGATGTAAAGAATAGAAAGCTTGGAATCTTTCTAGGAAAGGAAGATTGGCAGGTCTTGCTGACTAGTTATTGTATGAGCTGTGGGTGAAGGAATATGTGGAGATTTGCAGGTGACATTGATGAAGAATGTTTTAAAGATAGTAAAGAGCCCATGAAAAGACTTGGGAGTATTATAAAGCACTTTGTGTTCAAGGAGGCCTAAGACCTCATATGAATGAAGTTAGTGTACCTGGATTGGAGATGGAGGTGGAGAGATTGGGAAAGAGCAATAGGGAGCAATAGGGAAATGACCAAAAACCTATGTTGCGTCTAGAGCATTTTCTGAAATGCCATTCCAAGTGCCTTCACCTGTGTTCTATCACAGTGCTTTCCAAATAATTCTGCAGAAATAGTAATGGGCACTCCATTAAAAAACAAAACAAAACAAAACAAAAACCCCTGATTCCATGGTCAAATAAATTTTAGAACCTTCAGTTAAATAAGGTGAGTAAGGTTTCTTTTTTTTTTTTTGGCTGCGTCGGGTCTTAGTTGTGGCATGCGGGATCTTTTTTGTTGCGGTGTAGGGGCTCTTCGTTGCGGTGCTCGGGCTTCTTTCTAGTTGCAGTGTGTAGGCTCTCTAGTTGTGTTGCACGGGCTCCAGAGCGTGTGGGGTTTGTAGTTGTGGCATGCGGGCTCCAGAGTACTCGGTCTCTACAGTTGCAGCGTGCGGGCTTAGTTGCCCTGAGGCATGTGGGATCTTAGTTCCCTGACCAGGGATCAAACCGGCGTCCCTTGCATTGCAAGACGGATTCTTAACCACTGGACCACCAGGGAAGTCCCAGTAAATAAAGTTCCTTAATGCAAAATTTCTCCAAGGGTTTAATATGCTAATATTCATACGTATTATGAATCTTAAGTGGAACAAATGCAAGAAGTGTTTTTCAAATGTATTTGACTGCAAAAAAATAAAATTCTGAGCATACTTATTAATAATCTAAGAGTTCTAGGTTCCATGGAGCACCAGTTAGGAAATACTATTCTATAGACCATAGAAAATCCTATTTATCTATCTATCTACCTATCTATCTATCTATCACCTACCTAATCTATTTATTTATCCACCTAAATAAGTTGACAGTGTTCAATATGAGTTTGTAAGGACATTAACTGCCGTCTCATTGTAATTTTTCAAGCCTACATTTTCTACAGAGCACTACTCCCTTGGATAAATTAAGCACTGTAAGGATCAAAAAATGATTTCATATTCAAGTCAGTTGTGAAAAGATGGGATAAAGGGTTTTGTTACCAGTTGTTCTCTGAGTGAGATCGATGACCTAACAGAGAGGAGACGACTGGTGGAGGAAGGGCCTGGATGAGAGAAAGGAATTGAATAAAAATGCAGGGCACATGATTAGGTTATTCTCAGAAAGGAGGGACCCTCTTCCTTGCTCAACATTGAAGGAAGCAAACCCACAATCAATAATTCTGTGATCTTTGATCTATTGCTTTTTAGACCCAGTAGGATCTTGACTGGCCTCATTTAAAGGCTGCACAGAGATAAGACCCTGACCATTTAAGTTACTTTGACAAATCTGAGAAGGAAGTTAGATATAAAAGCCTGCTTTAAAATAGATGGCTGCCAGACTGGATAGTTCCTCCAATAAAAGTTGACAAGAAAATGAAATATGGACTAAAAGACGGTGCAATTTGGCTGACTTGTAACTAGTTGAGTCGTTATACCCAAAATGTGATCATTCTTTCATGTGCTCCTCATTCATTGATTAGCAAGGAAAATGAACAGGTGATTCACAAAAGATATATACTCTAATGGCCAAAACGAGTATAGAAAAAAAACTTTAACTTCACTTTGGCTGCACATCAATGTTCTAGGGGAACTCAGTTCTTTCCTATCCCATGTACAGCACCCTCACCCCACCTTCCCAGAAATTCTACTCCAGGGAAGGAGTATGGATGCTTCACAGGAATATGCCAAGGTGACAATGTGGCCATGGTATAAGGGGTTACATTTTCTGTGTGTGACAAAGAGTTTAAAGGATCTTTAGGAGCCATGCACTTTTGGAGCTGAGTGCAGTATAGTGAGTCTGGGGCTGCATCCTGATTGAGAAGCTTCACCATTCTAGACAGAGTAAGGGAAATACTATATTTTTTAAAAGCACTTAAACTTACTTCAAGACTAAGAAAAAAATCTTCATTCTGGCAGTCATAGACTCACCAGGGCCAGAATTTCCACTTAAGTCTAGTAATAAAAATCTGTGTTTAAAGGGCCTTGCCATTTAAACATACATCTCCTTTGTGGACTTACCAGAAAGTGGTTTGGTGGCCACCGTAAGCACTGAACAAGGATTCAAGGATTTAGGGCAGTCTTTCTTACTATTAATCCAAAAAATGCAAATTAAAACAGCAAGATATCTTTCTTGTCTATGAAATTGGCAAATATTTAAAATGAAAATATTATGCAGCATTGGTGAGGGTGTGGGGACACAGGTAGCTCGTATGGCTGGTAGGAGTGTAAATTAGCTCAATCATTTTGAAGAGTAATTTGACAAGCTGTATCAAAAGCTTAAAAAAAAAAACCCAAAAACCCATGAGGCATTCCACTTCTAAGAATTAATCCTAATAGGATAATTCTAGGTGTGCTCAAAGATTTGTCTATATGCAGATTCATTGGCACATTGTTTAATAGGAGAAAAATTGGGAATAAGCTAAATGCTCAATAACAGAGAACTATTTGAATAAATTGTGTTTTATCCATAGCATGGAATATGATGAAGGCTTTGAAATGCTGCTATAAAATAATGACAAGGAGAAAAATAAAACGAGATGAGATAAGAAATGTAAGAAACAAATCAGCCAAATTCAGAATGAAGACTTTGGACACTGATTCAACAAAGTACCTGTAAACAGCCATTGATGAGACAATCAGGGAGATTGCTACACTGATTGTATTAAGAATTATTTAAAGTAATTTTGGGTGATATGGCATTGGGCCTTTTTTCTAAATGTTCATCTTTTAGAAATGCATACATACTGAAGTATTTACTAATGAAACAGTATGATGCCTGGAATCTCCTTTAAAATAACCCAATGTGGGGAGTGAATAAATGGATGGGGATATAATGAAACTTAAAACATTTGCCAAATGTTGATAATTATTGAATTAGGTGGTAGGTACATAGGGATTTATTATACTACAGTCTCAATTTTCTATATATGTTTGAAATGCCCATAGTGCAAATAAAAATAATTCTGTTGTTGAATAATTATTTAGGTGAAATATTTTCACAGTTTGCAGAATTATTTTCATAGTGAAATAATTTCACAGTTCACATTTTCAGTAATACTGTTGTTTAAAAAGTGTATTAAACAGAACTTATAATATAAACTGAAGTTTTGATATATAAGGAAGAATAAAACACATTAAAATACTAGGGCTTCCCTGGTGGCGCAGTGGTTGAGAGTCCACCTGCCGATGCAGGGGACACGGGTTTGTGCCCTGGTCCGGGAGGATCGCACATGCCGCGGAGCCGCTAGGCCCATGAGCCATGGCTGCTGAGCCTGTGCATCCGGAGCCTGTGCTCTGCAACGGGAGAGGCCACAACAGTGAGAGGCCCGTGTACCACACACACAAAAATATATATATATTAATAATAGTTATATATTTACTTTTATCATGTTTTTTATTTTTGTTTATCATTACTTTCTAAAGTTATTTTTTCTTTCCCAATAAATGTACATTACTTTAATCATAAAAACAAATCTAATAAGAACACTTACTGAGCTCTTATAGTGGAGTAGACACTGCACTTAGATTGAGAGGTGTAGAGATAAAAGCCCTAGCCACTGGCTCAAGGTACCCAAGGTCTAATGATGAAAGCCCATGTGCTGATACATAGACACTCTCCACTGTGCTAAGTGCAATAATAATGGAATGAACACAGGACTGTGAGAAGGACTGCCAAACTCTGCTGAACAGATTTGGGAAACACTTCACACAAGGCCTATTTGAATCGGTCTTTGAGGACAGCAGCAGTTTGGGGAAAGATTACAGTTGACATTCAGTGAATACCCAATGGAGAAATAGGAAGGATTTAATTCAAAAGGGTTTTTCAACAACAAAATTTACTTTATCTTAAATAAAATCATACAATTTCTATATGTTTTACTTTAAATATGTCATCAGCATGACTATATTTATTTGAAAGATTGGGATATCATGGCATCAAAAAATGACAGTTCTTCAATCTAATCCCCAGAATGTTACACATCTAGGGTAAATGAAGTATAGCTCCCAACCGGTATGTCTAGACCTGATGTCTTTGTAAGAGATACAATCCAATAACACATTGCTAGCAGGATGAATAAGTACTAAGTTGCAATAGTTTAATATAATGTTAATGATGGACTTGGCCACTGTGTTACATACGTGAGTTAATAGAAGCTCATATTTAATCTTTGTTTCCCATAAAATTTCAACATGCATTTTAAAAGTCAGGAAATACATATGCAATTAGATTATACCCAATTTCCCATCATTTTGGCTTAGTTTTTCATAATCCTTATTGGTCAAGTCTCCCTACATATCTCTGCCTAAAGTATTGGCTGTTAATTTTCTGAACTTCATTTTCATAATTTGTAAAATGTGTTCTAAAACTATATAAGATATTTAGTCAGTTTAAGAATAAATTACATATGGTTTATGTAAAATTACTTAGCACAATGCTCAAAGTTCATCTTCCTTTTTCCCTTTCTTCCTTTTTCTTCCTTTCATATGAAAATATTTAATAAACACACCCTTACCATATAATAACTTGACATGTGATTTTTTAAAAGAAGCATCTGAAAACAAAGAGAAAGGAATGTACTCAGCAAATGGAATATAGAACATTTACTATGTGAAAGAAAATTAACTAGATTCTCTCCTTATGTAATATAACAAAATAATGTCCAAAAAGTCTAAAGAGTTAAATGCAAAGGAGTTAAATATTTTGAAAATATTAACACTGTCAAACTTTGCAATACCTGATAATAAAAAGGGAAATTTAAAGCTTTCTAAAGAGCAGAGTTGACATTAAAAATTACAAAATATTTATGCAGATTTTTGACTACAGAAGAGTTGGCATGCTCAGTTACTGGAGACTCCAGTCTTCAGAAGTTCTTCCTCCAATATTTGAAAGTTTGCAAAGTTGTTTGCATCCAGCCTCCTCTTCTAAAATGGCAGTTTATCTAACATTGCTCACAGAATTTTAGTGCCATTTTAAATAGCTAATCCAAGGCCTTGATTCAGAAGATTTGCTTCATTCATATGGTGAAAAATATCTTCCAAGGATTCTATGAATAAATCTTTCCCTTATAAGTGTTCTGAGAATGGGCTTTCACTTCACTCTCAAAAAAATTCTAAAATTCAGTGAAGTACTCTCTTTTCTTTTTTAGAAAACCAGTAAAGTTTTGTGTAGGCAAGTAACTTAATATTAGATTTTGACTTTTTTCTTTTTTAACAAAAGCCTTTGTACAGGCACAATAATTTAAGACCCTGACTCTGATAAAGTTAATCAACCTTCATGACCTTAGGCCCTAATTCTTCCAGGATTATAACAGAGATTTTGCAGATCCTGAATACCCACATTGGAAGCAAGGAACTAAGATGAATTACGTAGCTCCTTTCTTCACCAGCACATTAGCACTACACTGCTAATTAAAGTTGTTCCATATGTGCCCAAAGTAGCGCAATTTTTCTACCAGTAGAAGTTTGATTGGCAAGAACTATTTTCATAATTCAAACATCTCAACAGCCTATGTATGCAGTTTTCAAAATGGTGTCTTGATAGAGAAAACTTTGGAGCTATCCATAGTTTTGTCCAGTTGAGTATTGATAATAGGCAGTTTGGCTGTCAATCCTCCATTACCTGCTACACAGTCTTAGAGGGATGTCCCTGATTCTGAATGGTAATGAAAAAAATGACTCACATTTCTTCATTCTGACCAAAGTGCAAATCAGTTTTCAAATTTCTAAGGCGTGTGGTTTCAATATACATCATTATTCATGTGTTTAGCTTGGCCATGTGATAAGAAACCTTACAGAATGTTGCAAAACAAAACTTTTGTGTTGGGCCAATTTGAGTTTCAGTAAAACTCTAGCCCTTAAAATCCAGGTTTGAGCTCATGGAAAAGTTGTAAACTGTCTGGTTCTCTCTTTTGAATAAAAGAAAGTGAAGTAGGTTTCAGGTTCATAAGCTTCCCCTGCTGAAATTTTGCCTTGTGAAAATACCATCATTTTTATGTCCCAACACACTGAGATTCTGACTAAAGATACAAAATGCACTATCTTCCTAACTTAAGGCATGCTTGTTGTTAACAAAGATAGTGACCATAGTCTTAATAGCAGGGTATGTCTTCATTACTTTCTAAAAATGGGAAGATATACGATGCATCAAAATAAGGCAGTGATACGATTCTATGTTCTCTAACCGTGGAAGTATAATCAGATGCCTTCATTTGTTTACAGTAAAATATTCACCAATAGCATAATTTTAAGCAGAAAGAAGTATTTTCTTATAAAAAATTTCAAAATTAGATGAACTAAATCAAATAAAATTATTTTTTACTGGCTTATAGATACCCGAGAGTTGAGGATCCTTCAACTTCTTGGCAGTGTGTTTATTTGTAATTATATGTAATTCTGTCAAGTTTTAGATGCTGGATGCTTTGATTGGACATTTTAGTATCTAATGCAAAGTTTAGCACAAGGTCTGAAGCACAGTGGGTACCAAGGAATGTTTATAATTCTGAGTTTAACTTTAAGGCCTAAAACAGAAGTCATGAGCAGAGGGCTTCTAATAAGATCACGATGGCAGCTTAGTTTTTCATTTCTCAGTTCTCTTGAAAATTCTACAAATGCATAGAAAATGAAAATAAAAATGAAACTCTTATATTCGGTGAAATTACAAGTTTTTTTGGTAAAACTTGTAAACTCCAAGTTATTTTTAAGTACTTTTAGAAGCACTGGGACCAGCAGATCAAGCAATCTAGGTTTAAGTGCTGCAGAAAGTAGAGTATCTCATGCAACACCAATAAAACAATATATAAGTACTATAAGTGAGTGGCTCACTTAAAATTCAGAGGCTGTGTCCTTTAGTGACTGCAACTGGCGTTAGAACCAACAAGAATAAGTAAATCATAGGACTGATGGTAGAAATCCTAAGAAAGTTAGATTTTAAGTTGCAAGGAAGAAAGCAATTATACAGAGGCACCTTTAAAAAAAATGGTTTGTTATTATAGCAGCCAATACGGGTGAATCTTCCCTCCCCTGCATTATCCCTCACCTCTTAAAAATAGCTGGTTCAGTGAAAATCCTCCTTGTTGGTATTTCAAACTAAAGGTACCAGTTTTACAGCTATACAAATATGCTACAGAAAGAAATGTGCAAAATAGCAATAGAAGCTTCCCCGTAAAAACAAAACAAAAAGTTAGGAGTAAAATGTAGCTAGAAAGCAAAAATAAATTTGTTATTTGATATTCCAATAAGAATTTTAAAATATAAGAACAAGCCATTGCTGCTGTGAAGGAAGTCACTCAGCAGAAATAAAGAACTCAGGGAAGGGAAGGCCTGAGATAAAGGCTAAATAACAGAAGGAGGTAAAATTAATATTGGAGGAATATAGGGAAAAAAAACCCAGAAAAAGACAGACTGTTTAAGAAATGAAGATTAAATTTAAAGGAGCCAAAGGGAGATGCAAAATACAGTAAGGAATTCTGTAATCTGTTATATGATAAACCATCTCAAATCTTAGGGATCTAAAATAATGATTGTGTTTTTTCTTGCAACTTTGTGGGTTGGCTGAGAGTTCTTCTGCTGATCTTGCCTGGGCTCCTCATGTAGCTGCATTCAGCTGGCGGGTTGTCTGGGGGCTGGGAACAACTAGGATGGCTGGTAAAATTAACCTACTCTCTCTGTGGTTTTTCACTCTCAGTGACTCTAGACCAGGCTTCTTGAAATGGTAATGACAACATTCAAAAAGGGAAAGCCGGGGCTTCCCTGGTGGTGCAGTGGTTGAGAGTCCGCCTGTCGATGCAGGGGACGCGGGTTTGTGCCCTGGTCTGGAAAGATCCCACATGCCGCGGAGCGGCTTGGCCCATGA
Organism: Monodon monoceros; assembly: GCF_005190385.1. Classification (NCBI taxonomy): domain Eukaryota; kingdom Metazoa; phylum Chordata; class Mammalia; order Artiodactyla; family Monodontidae; genus Monodon; species Monodon monoceros. The sequence continues at coordinate 71,991,222 of NW_021703775.1, read as the reverse complement.
GCCATGGCCGCTGAGCCTGCGCGTCCGGAGCCTGTGCTCCGCAATGGGAGAGGCCACAACAGTGAGAGGCCCGCGTACTGCAAAAAAAAAAAAAAAAAAAAGGGAAAGCCCAGATATGCAAGTACTTATTAATCCCCCTCCTATGCCGAAGTTTTTGGTGTCCCAATGGAAAATCAAAACAAAATGAAACCAGAAATGACATGGCCATGTTCAGAGTAAAGGTGAGAGATGCCTACACAGAGTAATAGAGGGAGGTGTGATTCACTGAGGGCCATTGATGTAACAATATAACACAATCTGCTATCTGGCCCTGATGATTCATGTTAAGTCCATTCAGGCTCAAAGGCTATGATTTTGTGCATTAGATCTGGATACAGAAAATAATACTCAGGTGTAGCTCCTTGGATGTAGCTCCTATTGATCCAGAGACTCAAGACAAAAAGGCAAGTTATCTAGCCTAATTTCCCCCACAGACTCAGTGTGGGATGGTGAGCCAGGAACAGTATAACCACAATAGACATTCTCACTTAAAAAGGAAAAGAATTGGAAGTTTACAGCAATCACTAGTCTACAACAGGTCTGAAATCCAGCTGAGCGTATGTTGTCAGGAATCCTTACTTGGCGGCAAGGAATGTTCCTTGATTAAGACCTCCTTCTGCTCCCCTGGAGTGGTTTTCTAATCCATTGTTTTCCCATAGTTCCCGGTGCTGTCCTTGGCTCAGATCTCTTAGAGATTGTTTTTTTTCCTAAGAAATGCGTGAGTAGTTTCTCCGTGTGTTTCCTGTATGTAGAAACGTAAATGCCCAGAGACTTCTTTTCATTTTAAACTCTCTCTCTTCTTTTTAGTCCAAGCTGATACAACTACCTTAAAAATTCTAATGATTTCCTGTGACTATGGCTGGGATTCACTTTATGCCTCAGACTCACAACCATAACTTTTTTAAGTTAGAACTCACTCTAATTTGGGTGTTTCAGGATGCTGTGGGATAATGTTTTTAAAGGTCCTAGAAGCTCTTCTGTTTAGCTGAGAGTATCCTAAGAATCACTTTAAATTGTTGTGAGGTCTAAAAAGGGGTTTTACATCAATATTCTTGATCGCTTCTTTACCCTGAGACCATTTATTATACTGAGAATATTTACCAATCGGAAACTCTGGAAATGTGAAGTGTTTTATTTTCCAGTCCAAAAAGTTCTGCCTCTTCTTCGTGTCTAAATTCCTCTTGCAAACTAAACAGTTCTATCCTTAGCTTATCTGTCTCTTCTTATGCCTTACCATATGCACCTAAAAGAAGCCAATTGGCACTTTAAAGATCCTGCCAGGAAATCTCCTTAGCCAGATCCACTAGTTCATCAGGTACAATTCTTTCTTCTGTGTACCAGCACTTGACAGGTTTGCCAAATGTTTTGCTATTATAAAATATGGGCTGCCATTTTTCCTGCCACTATTGATTGCCTCAACTCATTTCAAGCCTCTGCCAACAATTTCTTTGCCATTCCTTCAGCCCTTGCCAATAGCCTCCTTGCACTTCTCAAGCCTCCATCTGCTGCCCAGTTCCAAAGCCAATGCCACATGTTTTGAGTTTTGTTATAGCCACACTGCACTTCTAGGCAACAATTTCTCTATCTGTTATCTAATAATGCGTAACAAAAACCCTGCAATTTTGTGGCTTAAAACAATGATTTAATGTTGCTCAAGATGCTGTGGGTTGGATGTGCCCAATAACACACTTATACTAGTTTCACTCCCATGGCTGAATTTAGCTGTTGAATCGGCTGGGAGCTATGTTAAGCTGAGATGGCTGAGCCTCTCTCTACACGCGGTCTTTCATTCTCAAGAAGTTTAAACTAGGCTTCTTCACATGGTGATGGTAGCATTTCAAAAAGGCGAGCTCCTAAGTGCAAGTATTTATCAAGCCTCGACATTTGTCACATTTGCTCGTGCCCTGTTGGTCAAAGCAAGTCACATAGCTAAGTCAAGAATTGGCGTAGAAGGGGCTATAAAACTGTGTGGGTATCAGGAAGCATAACTAATTGGGAACCATTATTTAACAATATACCACATGAACAATAAAGATAGACATGAAAAAATGAAAGAACATGAATGAAGAAGAGAAATTAGAGGGGAAAATGATGGCTATAGAATACAAGTAAAGGAGAATAGAAAAACAAAGAAACAAAACATATCATAGATTTTTAAAGTATAAATCAAGAAAAATTTTCTAAAATATAAAGAAAATAATCTACATATTGAAAAGATACTAACCCAAAATTAGGAATTGTCAACACAAACATAATTTAGGTGAAAAATGAATGAAAGAAAAATATCTTTATTTAGATGGATGATAAATGTAAGGTAGGTAAGATAAAGAATATTATAGATAAGATGATGAGAAAAAGGCTATTTTAGGGATCTAAACCAAAAGATCATGCCATGTATAGGTGGGAAGACCATATATGGCTCAGTTACCCTCAGATAATTCCAGTTTATGCTTATTGTTTCATAAACATCAATCAGTATAAATAGTGGCCTCTTTCACTCTCAAAATGTGGCTTGGACAAAAATTAATGGTCACTATTGTTTTAAGGGAAATAAAATAAGGTTTTCAACAGATTTCTTAATGGTAACATTCAATACCAGGAAACAAAGAAGTGACACCTACAATATATTCCAGAAAAAGTCAGCCAAGATATTTAAATGCAACCGAACTTTTCTTCAAATTTAAAAACTAGAAATAAATTTGACCCAGGGTCAAATTTTATTAATATATAATATCTTAATATTTTAATTATAATAACCCTTGTAAATGTCAGAAGAGCTATATAAAATACAAAGAAAACACATTTCACAAATAAATAGGAGAACAGCAAATTAATATGAAAGTAAAAGGAAACATCTGTGTAATGTTAATAAATATAATTATATATAAGCTTAATTCACTTATTTAAGGGAAACTCTAAGTTGTATGAGACACACTTAAAACAAGGTGACTCAAAAGAAGCAAAAAAAGAGGAAAAAATGATAAATAGGGCAAAGCTATACCAGATCAATGCAAACACAAAGAAAGCAGGAGTCTTGGTCTTAATTTCAGATAAGGTAGAATTCAGGTCAATCCACACTATCTGATCCAAGGGAAAACACTTTATAATGTTCCATGGTATAATTCAGAGTACAGATATAACAGTTATGAACACCTATGCACTAAATAGCATAGCAGTAACTTTCATAGATCAGAAATTATGGGAGACACCAAAATACACTTTAAAATAATCAGGGACTTCTATTCACTGCTCTCAGGTGAATGGACAAAAATGCATTTAAGGTTATGGTATTCCTTAACAACATAAGCAAGAAAATACATGTGGAACTCTTTACTTTAAAAATTCAGCACATACCCATGTGACATTTAAAACTGTCTTTCTAGACTATAAAGATGGTGTCTATATATCTGAAAATGAGAAATAATGTAGAAAATAATACATCTTTGTGAATCTAATGCAATAAAACTAGACATGATAACAAGATATAAAAAATACATATGGCTAAACAAAATCTTTCTCAAATGCTCTTTGATTAAAGATGAAAACAAAAACCCCTAGACTTCAGAATTTCCAGAAAACAATATAATAGACAATGGGACAGAGTTAAATCAGAGCCCAGAGGAAAATTCATAGCCTTGAATACTTATACAAATAAAAAATAATGAAAGTAAACTAAACTTCTGACTAGATATGTTAGAAAAAGAACAGAACTTTTGTATATTTAATAATTTATATTCTTGCAAATATAAATATTATTTTTAGTGGAATATGCTTGGTTAGGAATTCTCAGAATCCAGAGTAGACTAATCTAAGTCAGAAATCAATGGGCCTAGGGGATTTCAGGGAAAGGTCAAAATATTGCATATCTGTTTCTCTTGTCTGTGGAGGAACTCACCAGAATTCATTTTAAACACTCTCCAATTCTCATTCTTAATTAAAATCCTGCTTTGGGATTAGACTTTAATAATTCAAAAACAAGTCCAGTTCTTAAACTTTATTACAGTACTTCATATACTGTATTTGTAGACAATCATGAAAATGATCAAATATCATAAGTGTTTTATGTCCATTTTGTACATTAGGTAGATTTTTAACATGAGAAAACATTTAGTTAAATTTTTGTGCATTTTTCTCAGAAAATAGTCATTCTACTTTGAGTATTTTGAAAGTCATGTAGATCTAACAAGAGCTACTGGTGAACTTAATATGTTTTAATTTAACTTATTCTTGAAAAGCAAATTGTCCCCCATACATGCCATGCTTATTCTTTGTGCTTGTTTTTCCTCTACCTGAATGCCCTTTCTCTTCCCAAGTCCTTCTTTCTCTTTGATTGTTCAAAGCATATCTGTTCTTAAAGAACTATTCAGATCTCTCTTTTTGCAGGAAGATTTTCTAGACTATTTGAAAATTCACAATTATGTTTGTTTCCTGCTCTGCTTTATTTCATAATTTACATGGTAAATTCTACCGTTTTATCCTGTGCTTTCAGACAGGCATCATACATACGAGGAGTAGCCAGCAAGACAATGCCCCAGTGATTTTAGGATTTCAAAAGGTCTCCTTCTTTGCAAGTGGTTGCCTATGGTGTGTGAAGTTCCACCAGGAGCAATTATTCCGTTGGTATAAACAGTTTTTTCTCTGGTTGGTTCTGTTGAACCTCATATATACTGCTATAAAGTGTAGCATATTAAACTTTCCACTGTATTAATTCATTTCCTCTCTCAGAATGAGAAAGACTCAGAGTTTTGACCAGCATTGTTATTTGGTAGTCTGAAGATTATCATGCATAGTGAAGAGAGAGAAAACAATTTGAGGAAATTAGGAAATAGTACCAAAAGGAAATTTAAAGATATTAATAATGAGCTTCATCGATTTCAGAATTTTGTAATCAAACCTAATCTACTTTTATGTATAATTCTACAATTTTTTTTTCTTTTCTCTCTATAAACTTGAACACTCCTTATGGAAAGAAATATATCCAAAGATTATACCTAGTACAGTATCTCATATAGTTTTAAGTATACAGAAATTTCTGAGAACATGATTGTTGAAGTAAAATGTTTTTGGTTATTTCTATTTTATTTATTATATGAAAGAAATTTAGTTTTCCAAAATGGAAATGTTACAAATAGTAGTTTATACTTAATTTAAACATTGATTAAATTTTAAAAATATATAGTCTGAGGAAAAAAATACAAAATGGAGAAAAAAAAAACTGGATCTAGTATTTTGGCAAGAATGGGAGCAATCACACAGTGGTGATGTCCATTCAGGTAATGTTCATTTAACAGTTCTATGGTGCTGATCACGTCTCTTTTAGTCTTGCTTTCGTGCAGGAAAGTGTGATGGGGAAGGTTTGGTGTGCTGTACATTACTGGTGTATTTGCATTTTAAGTGATGGGGCTGGACAGAGCACTGATAATGAATTATTAATGACAGTCTTCTGTGTGACAATTAAAGTACTGAGCCGTGGGTCCCAGTTCATATTTTCAAGACTATATTGCTCAGATTTTTATTTTTATTTTTATTTTGAAAATTCAGTTCTTGGCAAGAAACCAAAGGAGAGGACAGGAAGAACCAAAGGGAATGGCCCAAACAATGTTCTCCCTTCTTCCTGGTATATTTATCCTTTTTCCCTACCACTTTGCCTTCCAGGGCTTTTCCCAGCAAAGAGGTAACCATCGTCTTTTGCACTGCTGTGCTGCCAGTACCTACCTCTAACATAGTCCTTATCACATTGTATCGCACTTCCTTGCTTCTGAGAAAGTATCCTCCTCAAAGTAGATGCTATATCATATTTGCCACTAATCCTTAGTGTAAAACACACAGCCTGGAACACAGTAGGCACTTAATGAGTGTCTACAATAAATAAACTAAAAATGACACAGGGAGAATAAATAGATTAGCCATAGATATATAGGTTCTTCTGCTCTCAAATGTTGCTATGTACTATGTGAAAGAGTTTCAAAATTCTGGGGTTTTAGGGTCAGGGGATACAATTCTTAAAGACTGAAAAAGTGGCACACAGATCCTTATCACATAATGAATAGTGACTTTTACTCTAAGAGTTATGTATACTGCAACAAGAAATAGAAGGTTTAAGAAAATCAATGGGTGATCCATAGGAAGTTATTTTAAAGATCACTGGCACATTCCACAAGTAACCCGCATCTCTCATTTGAGGCCAGTTTCCCAAAGAGAGAACATTGTTTTGGTCCCACAAGTGCTGGGCTCTCCTTGCCTCAGAGAGGTCTAAGATTCATCATTGGGTTCTAGAACTCTTTTGCCATATTTTTTTAATTCTTCCCTCCATTTTTGGGGTGATAAATGACCTCGTAAGAGCTGCTCCCTCTCCATTTCTGCTTTTCTTTTCAGTGCTTTTTTCCCCCAGAGTTAGCTCAATGCAGTGAGTAATAGTTGTCAAGATGAGTTAGAATTACTTTTTTAAATACTCAGTTTTTTTTTCTCTTAACCTTCCTTTTCACATCAGCTATTTCCATAGCTAATAAATTTTAACAGTGAAAATTGCTTTGATCAATTATGTATTTAGGTTTTTCATAAACATGCTGATTTTGTTACTTATGGAAACGATTAAGAACACATTTGTGTAGTATTTCTCCTGTATTGTCCCAAGTGATTTTTTTATGTTTGCAGAGATTGTCCTATTTACTGATTTTATGAGGATCTTGCAGATATTTTTATTTTCATGAAATAAATAAAGATGTGGGCATGGCTTAAAAAAACATTTTCAATACATTCATATGCATGCTGATAAATAATGGGCTAGAAACGCAGCAAATCTCTAATTCAAGATAAACAGCTGATTCTACACCTACCCCCCCAACTCACAGGTGGCGCTCAGGGTTGCCTGTAGGTGGCAGCAAGAATGTTGCAAATTGTACCTACAAAATAATACCAACAGCTAATTAAACTGAAAGGACAAATTTAAAATAGCCTCATTGTCATGTTCAAAGTACTGTATATTTAGCTTTGGGCAACAGGTTTATTTTAAAGACAGAAAAAGAGCAGGCATGATGTGCATCTGGGAATGGAAATTAGATACCCTCACAACACAAAGGGCAAAAGACAATACCCTATTACTTTTATATGACTGGATTTAGGAAGCAAACAATAAGAAGTTCTATAAATGGTTCAGTAGGTACTGAGAGTGGCTCAAAGGCACATGGCAAAAGCTTGACGTTTCAAACTGTGTCTTGCCTTAAGTTATTTCAGCTCCATTTTCCACAGCAATGAATTCAGAGTGCTGAGCACACACATGCCACAGATTTAGGCCACCCAGTGCATTTTAGAAAAATCAAGTGCAGCGTGAAGAAAAAATATACCTTATGATATTTTTGCCAACTTGTTCTTGACATCAGTATTGTCCATAATTTTAGGCCAGAAGGAAAGAGTCCTCATCTGATACCGTGTGTCAGGAATGTCACAACCCCTGAGTGATGAGGCCTTAACATTGCCTCAGGCCTTTCTCTATGCTAACCAGGTTGAGCTATCTGGGAAGTTAGGTGTGGTTGGTAAGCAGGGAATGTTAACTTATAACTGCTAACTTCAGAGGTGGATCATGGTATAATTTTCTGGAGACTCATGGATAGGTTGTTGGGAAAATTGACTTGTGCAGTGGTAAGGCAGAAGGAGGAAAAGGTGCTGAAAAAAAAATCCAGAATGAATAAATATACTAAGCATTACCAGCCAAGAAATGCAGCTCAGTCACTGCAAGGAACAGTTAGTTATCCATGAAGCACCCATAGTATGTGTGTCCTGGTGTGGGTGATGTGGAGGATAAAACTTATGTAACAGAGGAGCACTCCTCTCCATTAAAAAGGAATTAACTTTGATGTCAAGGATAGTTCCTCTGCTGCTATAGAATGAGTTTGTGTCCCTCACCTAACATTCATATATTGAAACCTAATCTCCACTGTGATAGTGCTTGGAGGCAGGGACTTTGGGAGGTGATTAGGTCATGAAGGTAGTGCCCTCATGAGTAGGATTAGTGTCCTTCTAAAAGAGATTCCAGAGAGCTCCCTGGCCCCTTCCTTCTTGTGAGGGAAATGAAAGCCTCCTGTGAACCAGGAAGTGATCCCTCACTGGACAATCTGCCAGCACTTTGATCTTGACCTTGGACTTCCAGCCTCTAGAACTGTGAGAAATAAATTTCTGTTGTTTATTGGCCACCCAGTTTTTGGTACTCTGTTATTGAAGCCCAAATAGACTAAGACACCTGCAATTTGCTGAATTTCAAACACAGATTCTATGGTCATATTGCATACCTAATATGCTAATTGCTGGTGTTACCCTCTAAAACATAATCTGGAAGTCCCTCTGTTGTCTCAGATGGGTTGAGGGCAGCTGCTTAGTCCCAGTAGATCTCATTTGTGATGATTTTCTTACTTGAAATTTACTGTCTTTAAGATATTTACTATCTTTAGGATATTTAGGAGTAAACAGGAACACTTGTGAATTCTGAAAATGAGTGAGGAAGAGATTGGTGGAGCAAATGCTGGCAGACATCATGTGTTTCATATCTCCTCCTCCATTTTCCAAAAGGTCAAAATGGTTCAAGATGCAAAGGACATCATTCTGTTCGCTTCATCTTTTTTTTTTTTAATTTAATTTTATTTATTTTTTATACAGCAGGTTCTTATTAGTTATCTGTTTTATACATATTACTATATATATGTCAACCCCAATCTCCCAATTCATCCCACCACCACCACCCCCCATTCTCTTCATCTTATCTTGGTAGACCATTCTGTTTTTATGAACGGTCCTTTCTTTTTTGGTGGTATGTATTGAAAAGCAGGATCAAGGGGTTGCCAAATGATATGGAAAATTTCAAAGTTGATGGGGAGATTCAGTCAGATGGAGTGATTTATATTTTTATATGACTGGCACTGACCCAGCAGAGGACAGAGAATGGCATTCTAAGTAGAGGAGGTGGCTATAATTCTCCTGTGTTACCTGAGAGTGTGTCACAGTGATGTACTGACAAATATGTTGGAAGTGCAACTGAGCGGTAGAAAGAGAATAACTCCCCACTTCATATTATGGCAGGTTGTTTTGTCTTGCCTTGTTTTTGCATGTGTTACGAATTATCCTGAATTTCATCACAGGGGACCTAGGGGATGTGGCCAAGGCCCTACACAAACTGCTGGCGCCAGGGTTTGATTTCTGAGAATGTAGCAGTAAAGGTGGGGTAGGAGGAACAGGCTGGGCCAAATTCAAGCTGGAGTTTGTTAGGGAAAGTTGCTCCTCTGATGCTAAGTAGGCTGAAAGCCTGGAAGGCTAGGGGTGTATCAAGAGTGAGAAATGGAGCCAGGAGCTCTGAGTTGGCAGAGACTGAATAGGAGAGAGAGCCGGTGGGGAACAAGTGAAAAGCCTCTGAACAATCAGAGCAAATAATTTTGGGCAAATGCAATGTTGCTCTATCAGCTGGTGGGTCCTAGTGTAAGAATCTGACTGTCTGAAAAGGCCAGATCCCTCTCTCTAAGCAGCAAACATATTAAAGTCACATGTGGAACAGGGAATTTTATCCACCTTTGGGAACTGTGGAATTGCATTTCTACCCTGGCACACCCTCAGATTTTTGACACATAATGATTTGATATAAATTGTCATCTCTCGGAGACAACCTGACAACAAATACTGCTAATCTTTTCATTCTGAACTGCTCCTGGATGGTAAAGGGTAATTGGATACATGCCTGTTGGAGACTTTACTAATACAGTATGAAGTGTATGGGAATTTGTTTTGAAGGGGAGAAACAATTAGAGATGGAGATTTACAGAAGACTGTAAGAGGCAGGGGGTCTCTTAGGTTTTATTTCCTAAAGCCAAAAAAAAATTTCTATAAAATCCCTACTTAACTCACATTCTTAAGCTAGAGATCAAGGCTTCTGAAGAATAGGCATACCTTAAAATCAATCCACATGGCTTGCTGGGATCAAAGAAAAGAATGCTCTAAGGGCCTGGCTGCTGTTCTACCTAAGTAGACCCCAGCTGACCTGCAGGCGTGAAGGTCGTCTAGAAAAAATTAATCTGGAATCTTTCCTCATCTTTATTTTTAAAAAAAGTGTATTGAAGTGTAGCTGATTTACAATGTTGTGTTAATTTCTGCTGTACAGCAAAATGACTCAGTATACATATATATATATATATATATATTCTTGTTCATATTCTTTTCCATTATGGTTTATCACAGGATATTGAATATAGTTCCCTGTGCCATACACAGGGAACCTTGTTTATCCATCCTGTATATAATAGTTTACCTCTGCTAATCCCAAACTCCCAATCCTTCCCTCCTCCATCTCCCCTCCCCCTTGGCAACAACAAGTCTGTTCTCTATTTCTGTGAGTCTGTTTTTTTTAATTATTATTTATTTTTTTGCGGTACGTGGACCTCTCACTGTTGTGGCCTCTCCCGTTGCAGAGCACAGGCTCCGGATGCGCAGGCTCAGCGGCCATGGCTCACGGGCCCAGCCGCTCCACGGCATGTGGGATCTTCCTGGACCGGGGCACGAACCCGTGTCCCCTGCATCAGCAGGCGGACCCTCAACTACTGCGCCACCAGGGAAGCCCTGTGAGTCTGTTTTAGTTTTGTAGATATGTTGATGTTTGTCATATTGTAGATTCCACATATAAGTGATATCATATGGTATTTGTCTTTTCCTGACTTACGTCGCTTATTCGCTAGTATGATTATTATCTGGGTCCATCCATGTTGTTGCAAATGGTATTGTTTCATTCTTTTTAATGGCTGAGTAATATTCCTTTATATATATCTCACATCTCCTTTATCCATTCATCTGTCAATGGACATCTAGGTTGTTTCCATGTTAGCTATTGTAAATAGTGCTGCTATGAACATAGGGGTGCATGTGTCTTTTTGAATTATAGTTTTGTCTGGGTATATGCCCAGGAGTGGGATTGCTGGATCATATAGTAACTCAATTTTTATTCTTTTGAGGAACCTCCATACTGTTTTCTATAGTGGCTGCACCAATTTACATTCCCACCAGCAGTGTAAGAGGGTTCCCTTTTCTCCACACTCTCTCCAGCATTCATTATTTGTAGACTTTTTAATGATGGCCATTCTGACAGGTATGAGGTAGTACCTCATTGTAGTTTTTTGCATTTCTCTAATAATTAATGATGATAGCATCTTTTCATGTACCTATTGGCCATCTGTATGTCTTCTTTGGAGAAATGTCTATTTAGGTCTTCTGCCCATTTTTCAAATCCGTCATTTGCAAATATTTTCTCTCAGTTGGTAGGTTGTCTTTTCATTTTGTTTATGGTTTCCTTTGCTGTGCAAAAGCTTATAAGTTTGATTAGGTCCCATTTGCATATTTTTGCTTTTATTTCTATTGCCTTGGGAGACTGACCTAAGAAAACATTGGTACTCTCTCCTCTTCTTTAGATAGATGCTTTTGTGGATCAGAGAACTGACTCTCTTTTATTGTGACCCTGGGACTTTCCAGAGATCTGGGTCTTATTCTCAGGAAAATGAATAGAAGTATCTATGTGTCCATATTATAATTGATATGTTGGGTTCACAGACATGGTTTTCAAGGAAGTCATCATTTGAGAAAATAAATTGTTCTTTTCTCAGTTAAGGCAAAATCCATTGTGAATCTCAGGAGGGGTTTGTGCAGGTGGTGTTGGAGCCCCTCCTTCTCTGCTCTTAGGTATGAGGTGACACAACTTAGTGTCCCAAAACGTACTTTAAGTTGAGACTTTATTAACTGCTGTCCCTTTCCTTAATATCACATCTGCATGATCCCATGGATGTTCGACCACAGAATACATATGTTCTTTGAACTCAAGAAATCATGCCTTGTTTTGGTATCATTCCTAATAAAGACAACTTGAAAGCCTTCAAAGTTTCCAACTTTCTGGCATCACCTTTTTCTCTAAATGTTTATTTAAATATTGAATTTCCCATTCTGCATGACCAGAAAATTATTCTATGATTATAATTATCATATGTCCCTCCCTCAGGATTTCTGTACATCCTTGATGAGGCGATAACAAATCCAGAGTGCTTCCTGCCACTTTTTGCTCCTACCCTATGCTCCCCCTTCTCTCCTATCACCTCTGGTGGTTTCTGAACTTTTTGTCGTCCACTTTGTCACCTAATACTTGGAGAGAGGTCTGACAATTTACTTCCAAGACATCACTGATAAAGGTTGTATGTTTAATTTCTAAGATGTGAAGATAAAATAAAGGAATCTGAAGGCAGAAAAGAAATTTTTAAAACTAGATACTAGGTATGACAGCTCCTAAATTTCATCATCTCCCACCCCCACAGGCTCTCTACTGAAACTTCTATGACATGTGACAATAAGGACGTTCTTGAATATGGCCCTCCCTCAGATCACAGCTTCCTTGTTGGTCTCTCTTGCCAAATTCCAGGGTTCTCTGTCCTGGACTACCCCCCAAATCCGTGTCCCACCTTGAAGCTAGTTTATTGTTTAGAACATTTTTCCCCCTCTTTGTCTCAGCCTTAGGTAGTGTTAGGGCCAGTCCTTTGCATATCCAAAAGGCGCATTCTCCTTCCTAAACAAAAGGAGCATGAAGCTAAAGAACAATTTGGCTTTCCGTTCTACTTCACGATAACATCAGTCATATGAACTACAGCTGGCCTTGAAAACGCAACTTTTGCATCGCCTCTGATTAATAATAATAGAAATCATGTGAATAAATGATCCAATTTCAACTGTAACCTCAGTGATACTGACCTTCCTTTTACTTCCCATCTGTCAGCATTCTTTCCCATTCCCTGTAACAACTTTAAACATTCATTGTTTTACTTGAGACCCCCCCACCCAAACCACAATCCCAGAATTTGCAACACAAAATTTCTTTTTAGTTTTGGAGGGAAATGGGCAGATTTTGCATGATCACTCTCCACTTTCAGCTTTTCTGCTTCATACTTTACCCATGCTCTCCCCACAGCTACTTCTTGCCTTGCAAATCTCAGAGGGTGAGCTACTCAAGGGTGAATCTCCATGTGTGCTCTGGATTTCATTTTTTCCTGTGATGATCCTAGGCTTGCACCTTCTTAACTCTCTTTCTCTTGGTTTTCATCCTGTCCTCTGTACTGACTACTTTCCCAGACGATCAACCACGCTCTAGTTTTTTATCCTAATATTGACCAATACTTAGACTACGAGGTTGAATCTACTTGGTCTCTATGTATTATTCTTTGTGTTTTAATATTTTATACTTTTATTTTCCACCTAAATTCTATTCACTCCTATTTTATTTAACATTTTTTTCATCTATCTTTGTAAGTGATATTAACTTATAGTTTTAACTTTTGGTGCTGCCCTTATCTTGTTTTTATAGCATAGTTTTGCTAATCTTTTAAACTATTTTGGGAAGCTTTCCATCAATATAGTACTCATTAATTAACTGGATGATTGGGATGAGGATTTGGAAAAATTTGTAATACATATGAATAAACTATTTCCTGAAAATTCGGTAGAGCACAACAGTAAAAATATGCTTAGTGACATTTTAGAGACATTATTGACACCTTTCCAATATTCTAAATAGATATTTGTCTATTCAATTTTATCATTCTTGAATGAATTTATATACTTTGTTTTTCTCATTACTTTTCATGTTGAATTTTAATTTTCATAGCAATATCTAATTTTATAGCAATATCTTTAATTTTTATAGCAACATTTTTTCTTACTGTTAGTCTTTTCCTGATACATATATATATATATATATATAATGTATATATTTTTCCATTTGTTCAGTTCCACCTGCTCACTGCTAAATCATTTTAGGTATCAGTGTTGTCATTAGAATATATTACTTTGATAGTTGATTGGAGGGTCTCTGTTTAATAGGGGATTTAATCTATTTAAATTTATGGTGAATGCAATTTACTTTTACTATCTTGATTTTTATTTGAGTTTACTTTGATTTGTTGTTAATTTCTTTCCTCTTTTTTGTCTTTTTTTTAGTTGAACAGGGTTTTAATTTTTTAAATTTTCTTGCACTGACAGCATAACAGTTGTACATGCTAATTATCCCTCTAATGATTATCATAAAAATTTTAACATACATTTTCAATCTTATATTTTTTATTAATATATTTATAATTAATATATTAATAATTTTTATTAATATCTAAGGTTAATTTTTAGTTATGTCTTCCCCTAGATAAGAGAAGAGGCTTAAAATTCTTATACTTATTTGTCTTTTTCTTCCTTGCTCACTTCCCATGTTAAGATCATTTGGTATTTTATTTCAAGGTTTATTGCTTTATGTTATATATCACCAAACGTTACTGTGTTACTAGCGTCTTTACTCTTACATCCCATATTTTCTAATTCTTGGATATTTAAAAAAAATTGATGGCATATATAACCAAGAGTGTGTGTAGGTTAAAACTTTTTATGACCATGCCCACATTAAAAATTCTGAGTTTGGTTCTTTCCCAAGTATTGATACTATTTGGGTACAAAATTTAGATACAAAATTTTAGGTTTGAGATAATTTTCTGTCACATCTTTACAGAGATGATTCAACTATCTTCCAGTATCTATATTGCTAATAATGACTTGTTTTATCTTTTTAATTTGAATGTGCATTTTTTTTCCCCCTCTGACCACATTTTGGGCGTTACCATTTATTGAAGTTCTAAAATTTCACTTTAGTATGTTGAAGTGTCATCTTTTTCTTTTCTTTTCTATTTATCTTCCTTGAAACTCAATTTTTTTGTGTTTGTTTGTTTTCAATTTAAAAGCTAATGTCTCCCCTACAATGTAGAAAAGTTGATTTTCCTTTTTTTGTATTATATATCACCTCAATTATATTTGTTCTTTTCTAGAAATCATATTAACTATATAATAGAACTCTGGACCTATCCTCTATGTCACTTAACTTTCTGTCATATATTCAGTAGTTGGTTTATAATACACTGCCCTCCAGAAGGACTTTTTGGCTCATTCTTCCAACTCTGTAATTTATTCTTTACTTGTGTTGAGGAAAATATGATTTAAAAAAAACTTTCCTACCACCCAAGAAAACCTCTCTATAAGAGTAGAAGAGAAAGAAAAACATTTTTTATTTAAATAAGCATTAAACCAGAATGTGATGTGCATCACAGGTAATCTTCTAAGAATTTGCAAACACAGAAATCTCACTCTTCCATGTTGCCTAGCACACACAGCCCATTACACACATGTTTTCAAGATAAATAATAACTAATCCTCAAATAAGAGGACTTATAGCACCACTTGTCACACATAAGTCATCCTAAATTCACTCAGTAGTTGGGATGACCACCTATGTTAGCTAATTGGCTTTATCCAAAGGAAAAAAGAAACTTCTTATATTTTTATGACAGAAGGTAGTTTTACAACTTGGTGGGGAATCTAGGTTAGGTGTTTATCCTCCCACAGAAACTGGGAGATAGGGGTGTGCTCTCTCTTTGGATAATTACATTTTAAAAATATGGCTCCCAGGTCCTTGATAAAGATATTCCTGGGTTGGAAAGTGGGCAAGAGGCTTATTTAACTTTTGAAAAGATTTTCATACATTTCAAAGAGATTGAAAAAGAACTTGGAATTATAAGTTTTCCAAAGTAAATGCTCTAAGAAAAGAGAGGAGGGAAGTCTATGCCTTTATTTTCAACAGAGAGAATTTAGCCTCTTATTTTAAATGTCTTTGCCCTTACAGTTGTGACTTTACTTTTATTTTTCCAGATCTCTAATCTCTTTTTTTTAGCAGCCTGTTCCCATTTTATGAATGTGATAATTGTTTTAAGTTCTCTGGAAATATCAAATTTGCTTAATTTGTGCTTATCCTGTGCTTACACTTTTCAATCTGTTTTTCAGTTCATTGGGTTTAGTTTGGTGCCTGTCTTTGATGTTATTTTTTTTTTTTTTAACATCTTTATTGGAGTATAACTGCTTTACAATGGTGTGTTAGTTTCTGCTTTATAACAAAGTGAATCAGTTATACATATACATATGTTCCCATATCTCTTCCCTCTTGCGTCTCCCTCCCTCCCACTCTCCCTGTCCCACCCCTCTAGGTGGTCACAAACCACGTAGCTGATCTCCCTGTGCTATGCGGCTGCTTCCCACTAGCTATTTTACGGTTGGTAGTGTATATATGTCCATGCTACTCTCTCACTTTGTCACAGCTTACCCTTCCCCCTCCCCATATCCTCAAGTCCCTGCTCTAGTAGGTCTGTGTCTTTATTCCCGTCTTAACCCCTAGGTACTTCATGACCATTTTTTTTTTTTTTAGGTTCCATATATATGTGTTAGCATATGGTATTTGTTTTTTTCTTTCTGACTTACTTCACTCTGTATGAGAGACTCTAGGTCCATCCACCTCACTACAAATAACTCAACTTCGTTTCTTTTTATGGCTGAGTAATATTCCATTGTATATATGTGCCACACACAGATTGCCAGCAAACACATTAAAGAATGCTCAACATCATTAATCATTAGAGAAATGCAAATCAAAACTATGATGAGATGTCATCTCACACTGGTCAGAATGGCCATCATCAAAATATCTAGAAACAATAAATGCTGGAGAGGGTGTGGAGAAAAGGGAACACTCTTGCACTGTCGGTAGGAATGTAAATTGATACAGCCACTATGGAGAACAGTATGGAGGTTCCTTAAAAAACTACAAATAGAACTCCCATATGACCCAGCAATCCCACTACTGGGCATATACCCTGAGAAAACCATAATTCAAAAAGAGTCATGTACCAAAATGTTCATTGCAGCTCTATTTACAATAACCAGGACATAGAAGCAACCTAAGTGTCCATCAACAGATGAATGGATAAAGAAGATTTGATGGTTTTTTAACCGTATTTTGTTAGAGGCTCGGGTTGCCTCCTACTGGAGGGAAGCTCTGTCTATAGGAGTTTGCTTTCATTATGTGTAGTAGAGGAAGGATGTACTGATGTATGGAATTTGCTGATAGTTTGTAATCTGGGCTTTAGGGTCGCTGCCCCTCTTGGATTAGGAAGCCATCTAGGGCCCCCTACCAGCCCAGTTTCTCCTTTCCACTGCTTTATCTGCTTGCGAGGCAAGCAAAGAACACTGTGAAACATAAGCTGGAAAGATGGAAAGGATACACAGACCTAGTTATTTCAATACAGTTCTAATAACAATCGTCCCAACATTTATTGCCAGGTTATTTCCAGCTCCTTATGCCATGTGACCCTAATCTGAGTTCCCTATGCCTGGCACATTTAGTTATCCACCCATCAGATTGTACCCCTTATTTCTTACTACCAAGACCTTCATTTTGGGGTTAGCTACGATGTGTCCAGTCCCAGAGTTTGAATGATCATTAGTTTATCTAATCATAGCAGGCTCTGTTGTCTTTGTCTGTGCTTAGTCAAGAGGAGAACATGTAGCCCAAATCTGGCTGCAAAGGATGCAAGAACTAAGGGGTTCTCATGTGTGCTCTGGTCTCTGGGAAAGATTTTTCTCCTTCCATTTTAAAAGAAAGTGATACACAAGAAGAAAGTCTTTCTTCCCTTACTCTACTTTTTCCTGCTTGGGAGATTTCAAGTCAGGAAATAGTGTTTGGAGTTACAAAAAACTTTATCTAACCTTGACAACAGAAAATATTAGCAAACAAAGAATACAAGAAGAGCCTGAGGGTCATTGATGCCGTAGTGGACCCATGGAACCAACCTGGATTGGAGCATATCCTGAAGTTTTTGTAGGTGAATTGATTATATGGCTCTTAATTTCCTCTTCCCTTATTTGTATCTCAAAGCACAGTCCACTTACTGCATCTACTTCAGCAACTCTTATTTTTCTGCGTGTTTTGTAATTTTCTATTTTGTTTCTCTGTAGTTGTGATATTATCTGCTTTTTTATCTTCTAAGAATTCTTGATCTCATTGAGGCACTCTTCATATTTTCAGCCTTTTAATAGATTTATTCTAAATAACAATTATAAAGAAGTTTGTACATACAATTTTTCTGACATGTAAGGGTTTTTTTTTGAGCAGAATGAGACTGTGGAGAAATATGCCGAGTCTGCTGTCTTCCTACGCTTGTCTGCTTCCAGCTTATGCTTATCCAAAACCTTCCTGTCTTTTAAGATTCAGCTGTGTTGTCATCTCCCCTAGTAATCTTTCTGTGATCTCCCCAAATTTCCATTGTATCCTCTGTATGCCTCTAATGTACTTAGTACACAGTGTTTAAATTGTCTTACCTAAGCCTGTCCTTCTCTTGGACTGGGAAGCTCTCCTGTTACACTCTAGGTGTTATTCATATTTTAATTTTGCAGAATGACTTATTCATGGTCATTCCTCAAACTGCTTTGTTAAATTGAACATATTCTGGCTCTTGAAGGGCTTATTTTCTAGAAGGGACTTAAAATCTACAGTGATACTTCTTATCACATTCTGAATTTTTCTTCTTGATTTATACTGCTTGAACCTAAGAGATTTGTACTCAGATCTTCAAGATAAACCTTTCATGGAGAATTTCACAAACATAACTATAAAGTGACCTTCTTTCTCTTCCCCTGTTTATCTTAGTCTCTTTTTGTGTTCCTCTGTTTATAAGTTAAATTGTCTTGAAGTTCTCATTGATGTCATATTAAATAATTTGCAAGTAAAATTTCCAGGCAACTGTATTCAATTTGGTTGTTTTTACCTTAAGTTTCAAGTTCACAAAACCTTCATTAAAACATATTATGTGATGAGCTTTTTGCCAAACTTGTTTATAGATGTCAATTTATCCTTGTAAGGGAACACATCTATATTGCTATCTATATCTAAATCTATATCTACATCTATATCTATACCTATGCCTATTCTATGTCTATATTGACATCTATATCTATAGAGTTAAATAAATATATACAATGATATATGTATTTCTGAATTTCAATGTAAGTATGTTAAAATGTGACATATGATTTTTTTCTAAAATAAAAAAAATCTGTATATCCCATAAACAGTTAAATCTGTTAAGGGATATAAATTAGTTAAATTAGCACTATCTATGGTCTTAGTTGGGCTACTATAGCAAAAATATAGTCTAGGTGGCTTATAAACAACAAAAAACTTTATTTCTCATAGTTCTGGAGGCTGTAAGTCTGAGATAAGTGTGCCACGTGGTCAAGTTCTGATGAGAGTACTTTTCCCAATCTTAGACTTTGGACTTCTTGTATTCTCACATGGCAGACAGCAGAGAGGGGAAAACTGTTCTCTTGTGACTCTTGTAAGGCCACTAATCCCATTCATGAGGGCTCATTTAAATCTAATCACCTCCCAAAGACCCCACCACCTAATCCCATCACATTTTATATGGGGCAGGGGAAGGGGTGTTAGGGTTTCAGCAGACATTTCGTTCATAACATATAGTAACAGTCCGTCCTTGAAATTTGAGGCGCTTAATACATAGAAACATACTTCTTGCTCATTTAAAGTCCAGTTAGTGACTGTTTGGCAATGTGAAACCGATATCCATGCAGTCCTTCAGGAATCCAGGCTAAAGAAAGGTCTATTATATTTTATATGTGGTTTATAAGTCACCTGAGCCAAAAAAATTTAGGAAGCAGATAAGACAGAGAGAGAGACTGGAATTGCGCATGTGCATGTGAAGGTGTTTGATTGCTGGGATCTGAATGTAGCATGCCTCATTTTCCTCAGTTGGATGGAAAATGGAAGATGGCAACTGGGTCGCCGGGGAGGCTGGGAAATGAGTCTAGTTGTGTGCAAGAAGGAAAACCTTTAGGTTTTGATGAATGTACTGCAATCTCTGCCACAGACCTCTGCCAAGTAAGTGGTCAGCACATGTGGCTGAGGATGAAGATTGTATGAGTGGTTCAGACAGAGCTTCTGCTTTTCTCTACTAATTTTAAGTCTCACCTCCATTTGTTTTAATAAAACTTTCCTAATCAGGCCAGCTTGGGGAAACTGACCAGATGAATACATACAAAGTCAGAAGCAAAAATGGATCCTTACTCAGCAGGTGGCTCTCTTCAAATTCTCTGAGCTCCAACGATCAGTATATGAGAATGTATTTTCTCTTATTAGCCTCTGTAATGAGCCACCAGTCAACAAGGATGTAGTGCATTAGTTGATTTTGTTTATTCTTTAATTAACTGAGGAAAGAGAAGGAAGCTATTTTGTTGATGTTGTAACCATTAGCCAACTGCAAAGATTTTTCAGGATAAATTGGAGGACTGGGAGGAGGTAGTGTTGGATGGCTCTATGGATTTTCTACACTTTCTTTTTTTCCCCTAATTTTTAATAAAAACTCATTGTGAGGGGCTTCCCTGGTGGCGCAGTGGTTGAGAGTCCGCCTGCCGATGCAGGAGATGCAGGTTCGAGCCCCGGTCCGGGAGGATCCCACATGCCGCGGAGCGGCTGGGCCCGTGAGCCATGGCCGCTGAGCCTGTGCGTCCGGAGGCTGTGCTCTGCAACGGGAGAGGCCACAGCAGTGAGAGGCCCGTGTACCGCCAAAAAAAAAAAAAAATCATTGTAAGGTATTGTTAAGAAAAGCACCTAAGAAATGAACATAGCATTTGAAGAATTAGGAGGGAGGAGATTAAATGTATACACTTTTTCTTCCTAGCAGAGAAGACAGGATTTCATTTCTCCTGTTCTCCAGTTCTATATCATGATGGTGTGGATAACAGGCTTGGTGTTTAAGACATAATTAGATTTGAAGCCTTAATTTGCTCCTTACAACTCCTGTGCATTTGAGAAGTGACCTACATTTCCTGACCCTCGATTAT
Source organism: Monodon monoceros (assembly GCF_005190385.1). Lineage (NCBI taxonomy): Eukaryota > Metazoa > Chordata > Mammalia > Artiodactyla > Monodontidae > Monodon > Monodon monoceros. The sequence goes on along the minus strand of NW_021703775.1, from coordinate 71,970,402 downwards.
TACATCTTTAAAATTGGTATAACTATATTTACATAGAGTATATTTATGTGACGAAATGATTTGAAGGATTACACACAATGAGTTGGAGCACCTACCGTGGCGCCTGCCTCCCAGTAAGCACTCTGGAAATGACACATGTTTTTGGTTGCGGAAATCAGGAACAGGGTAGCTTTCTGGAAAATTATCTACGTGAGACAACAGATCCAGAGTGTGAAACCCCTCAGATGATTTCTTCAACATTTATTGAAACACTGCCATGTCCAGCAGGAACTCCATCCGCGGTGATCCTGAAGTGCGTTGAATGTACTTCTGTGAAGGCATTACCGTATTTACGTGCTAGTCTTTGAACATTGCGTCTCTTTAAAATATTGTGAACTTGTAGATGAACAGACTACATTTCCTCTTCTTTGCTTTTCCTGCTTATTCCAACAAGGACTAAGAGGGAGTCTTAATTTTTGGTGCCAGGCACTGTGCCAGGCACCATAGGGATCAAGAATGGAAAGATGGGTCTCTGCTTTTACGGAGTTGATACTTGACAATACCTTTGGCTTAACTCTGCTTTCTTAGGTATATTTAAATCTGGCACAGGAAAGCTAGGATTGTTCAAGCATATCTGGTGAAAGGAACCATGTTTATGTTCAACCCATGAGGATGAAGAGGATGGAAACAAAAAGAAGATGAAGGTCCACTTCTTCACTGCACTCACCAAGCCCAAGGTGTGGCGAAAGAGAAGAGTGGGAGGGAGATGGTTCAGCCACCCTGTTAAATTGCCCCCAGTGCAGAATAGCTGTGCTGATGGCCCCATTGCCTCCTGTCACAGCTTCCAAAGTTCCAGGCAGAGACACATGGCTGGGTCCACTGTGAACACTACAGCAGTTATTTTTATATTGCCAGTTTGAAAAATTATTTTTTGGTGAATGCACCAAGGAATTTCCTCCATAAAATGGTGGCCCTTCAGGAAAACTTGTGAACTGGAACTCAATATATAAATATTTCTACTAAAAACCCACATCGTATTTACCTTGAATGTGGGCATTTTTAATGTGCCTGGAAAAGCCATTCATGCCTGTGCGTTGTGCGTGATCTGTCAAAATACCTTGACAAGTGTCAGAGTGCATCCCCACGTGTACCTGTAAGAGAACAGAAAAAGGAAACAGGTTGGCAAGTAGTTAAGAAACAGGAACTCGGAGGTGAATTGAGACTGTGCTCAGGCCCAAGTAGTAGCAGTGGAATATTTATATTTTTGAAGTTAATTTTTCAAAAATGTGCTTGTCTGTACATTAGGTTTTAGTTTCTGTCCTTTTTTCTGCACCACATGCACCAGATTTGGTAATTAACTTTTTAAGCAGAGTTCAGCAATTTATTGGGCTTAGTTTGCAGTCCCAAAACTGATCACATACCTACCCTAACAAGACAGTCTTAATGAGTCTGAAACCAGAAGCTGAAGCCCTAGATGAACTAATTCTGCAACCCGAGGCCCTGAGCCAGTTGCTGGAAATTATCCCAAATGGACCCAGAGTTTTGCTGCATAATCCCCCATGAATGCCCCTCCCAAAGGTTGGATGGTATGGCATCACTGAAATGCCCTCAGAAGAATTTTTTTCCTTCTATTTTAATTGCATTTTAGGAGAAAGAAAAAAAGTAGAGCTCTGCAATATTTATTGCTCTGTTCAACTGGAGAAAGAACCCTACGTAGTATTGTAGCAATTACAAAGGTCAAAAGATTTTCTTTCCTCAGGCCATTTGATGGTACAGAGAAGCAGCACTTCTGAACACATAATGAACACCACAATCTCCATTTGGATTGGGAAGAAACCCCCAGCTCCCAGGAAAGGGGTTCTAATGAGATCCTGTATTAGTATAATACTGCTTTCAAAGCAATCCCCAGCATGCTGATTGTTCCCTGGGCAGGGCCGAATTCACGAGCCCTATTTTGTAACAAGATGAAGGCATATTCGACAGAATAGATTGGTTTTCAGAAGAAAAGAAGTCACTGGGATGTGCACGGCTGAGCCCAAAGAGCCAGTGCCCATGCCTGGGGCTTTTAACAGCTTTGTAAAGGATGAAAAAAATATATATCAGAATGATAAAAGCAAGATACCTTGGCAAGTTTCAGGATACAGGACACAAAGATAGCAGTTTTCCCTGTGGCCCAAAATTTTATGGACTACACCTGGGACAACAGACAGAGGTTGTTCTAGATCCAGGACCACCTTTGGGGACAGGGAGCTTTGTCTAACCTGACAGCCTCACCAGGACTGACCCATCAGGGATGTGCAATGCCTTCTCACTCCACCTCCATAGGTTTGGAAGTTCATGTCAGAGGGAGGAATTCTGCTTTCTTAGATGGAGAAATGATGTGCAAAGGAAGGTCTTGGGAGGTCAGCTTAGAATTGTTCTTTACTAAAGAAAGCAGGCTAATTGACTTTCTACAAGGCATTTATTGAGTCTTAGGTCTGCTCGGCTTCGGTACAAGGCATGATCACAGACTGAAAAAATATGTTTCATTCCTGCCCTAAAGGGCATATAATACAAGATCAGGTGAATTGGTTCTGATAGAAGCATTTGATGATGTTACAAATGATGCACCAAGTGTGTGTGATGGAAATACCTGCTCTCGGGGTCAGCTCAGACATTGCCCAGTGGGTTGTCCAGTTGGAAGAGATTGGTTTCCAACAAAGGTGTGAAGGGTTGGTAGAGTTTAGGGGAGATGACGTTATAGGAGGGGTAACGGAATGAGCAAGATATAGAAGTGAAATGATTGTAGCCTACTTGTAGGATGGCTAAAGCACTATTAGGTAAATTCAAATACTTCTTTTCCTTAGCCTTCCTTTCAAGCTAAATATTCCCAATTTTAAGCCATCCTAACACCCTGGTCTGCTACTCTCCCCATAAAGAATCATTCCTCTCTCTGTGCCATCACAGTGCTCTGTAGACTATTCCATTCCAGTGCGTAACATTAGAAATATTTATCTCTTTCTTCCTTATTCAAGTGAGAGTTTTTCGAGAGGAGAAGTAAGGCTCTATATTTCCATGATCTTATATAGTAATCAGTACTTAATGTGTGAAGGAAGTTTTGGTGAATGACTGGGTTTCTTTCAACTACAGTTTGTTCATATGAGTCTCCAGACTCTGACATCTTTCGTCCCCCATATCTGCCTGCCTCTTTCCCTCTCGGCTCAATGCTTTTTAATTGACCAACAGTCCTCTAAAAACATAATACCTGAACTGCAAAACTCCCAATACAGTGTTAACCTTCAGTCTCTCTATGACTCGGTAAACTTTATCTATGAATTCATGCAAATTCAGTGTTAGAATATATTTGCTACATGAGATCACAGGCTCATGTAGAGCCTGTTTTAAAAATAAAACTCTGAGACATCTATGGTCTCTCTCAGTTCTCTACTGATGAAAATGGATTTCTGATCCTAAATATGTTTATGCATTTATTAAGTGTCAGATTTTATTTTATTGGCTGAAAACATTACAGATTTTCAAGATAATTTTAAACTCCGATTTTGCCATTGACAATACCAAGTGCTTTCTTCAAACTTTACCAAGGATTCCATTTGATAAGCCTATATCCTACAATTTTTTGTCTGTTGGTGGTCTGAGAGTATCGAACCATATAGATCCAAGGAAGCAACCTTAAGTGGGACCACTGGAAGTGTTATCCAGGCTGATAAGAAGCTGTCAACAAGTGAGCACACCTTGGGCTTCTTGTTTAAACATATACGTGCTCTGGCTAACATTTTGTAATACTATCAAAGAAAATGTAATGAAAACAAACAAACGAACATTTTTTATAACACCAAGATATACCTACTTCAGCGGCCTTTATCTGGGTAATAAGAAAACAGATTTAGTGTGACCTGATATTTTTTCCCCATATTTTCACCAATGGTCACTGCCATCTTACTCCTCCTATCTTTAAAGCAGTTAGCAAGAACTGACCATCAGATATTTCCACAGTACATCTTCTACCCATTTCTGAAAATTCAGACAATATCTTTCTTATGTTTTCTGGTATATTTCCCATGCTCCAGAGATTGTCAGTTAAAAAAAATTAGCAATAATCAAAGTATTATGATTTTTTATTAGTAAGATAATCATCCTGAGCATGATAAAAATATTAATATAACAGACAGATAACTTTTGTGAGTCAAGAATTCTAAAGATTTTATTTAGCATTGTGGCCTTTGTTAAAACAGCTAAATTTTTCAAGTCATAGGTTTTATGTTTTTTTTTTTCCCCAAAATGAGAGAATCAGCAATGAATGCAATAGCTCTTAAAATTTCATTTAGTCCTAAAATTTTGTAATTTAAGTTTAGCTACTGTAGACAGCCAGGAAGTCCTTTATAACTTACCTGTCATCTATAGTGGCAGGGATCTGCCACCGATATGGAACTGAATCCACATGAAGATCTACTACTTTGAAGAGTTTTAGTTAGAACTTCTGCTTCCTTTATATAAAGGGAAGAACAAGTCTGAGAAAAAGGAAATGCTGCTTCTCAGCCTGTGCATGCCTGCCAATCAGAAAGACCATTTGGGGATTTGATGCAAAGTTATTTCTGGTTGATGACTCCACATGCCTGAATTCTCACTGATATTTTTAAATCCTGCAATAAAGTCTCAGTAGACGAAGCCACAAGATGAATTACACATGCTTATAGATCTGTCTCTGACAAACTTCAGGGTTTTCATTCATCTTCATAATTTCAGCCCTTGGTGTCCCAGAAAATCTTTGGGGAATAGAATTGAGAAACAAACCAGTGATCTCACCCAACGGTAAAGACCAGGGGTTAAATATATTGTTTTTCTAATTGGAGGCAGAAAAAAGAAAAAAAAGTTTCTAAATCCTCTACAACAGTTATTTTCCCTCCAATTCCCTTAGGCTCTGGTTAATGAACTATTTTCTAAAAAATTTCCTGTGTAAATGCCTTTTCATTTACTGAAAAGGACTAATTGTTTTTCCCAGAGTTATATAAAAATACAGTGGGCTCAACTCACTACCCTGTATCAGGCTCAGAAAAATATTGTTCTCGGGGCTTCCCTGGTGGCGCAGTGGTTGAGAGTCCGCCTGCCGGTGCAGGCGACACGGGTTCGTGCCCCGGTCCAGGAGGATCCCACGTGCCGCAGAGCGGCTGGGCCCGTGGGCCGTGGCCGCTGAGCCTGTGCGTCCGGAGCCTGTGCGTCCAGAGCCTGTGCTCCGCAGCGGGAGAGGCCACAGCGGTGAGAGGCCCGCGTACCGCCAAAAAAAAAAAAAAAAAATATTGTTCTCAAGGAACTCTATTCTGAGGAAATTTGCTTTTATAAGGTGGTTTCATAGCAGAGTCATCATTAGGAACCATTTACATATGTTAGCCAAATCAAGTTGATTATGCATATCCTATAAATTATCAGGAGGAGCAAATGAAAAGCCACAGCCACACCTTTAACCATGACGAGACCAGTGTTTCATTCTTGTTCTTGGAGTCTCTTGACACTTAGGCAAGACCTGGATTTATTACTAAGCCTAAGTATATCCCTTTCTGCCTCAGGCCACATTCATCTAGAGGAAAGCAACTGTGTAGCTGGAAGCAGTGTTCTTCCTCTCTCACTGTCCTACCTCCCCAAGTGGTGTTGCTTATGAGATTGTTCAGACACCAGGATGCTAGCAAAGCTCTGATTTCCAATAGGTAAGGACCATATGTGTTAAAGGGATATATACATATACCTGTGGCTCATTTATATTGTAACTGAAAGTTTCTACCCCTGAATTTGCCTCACCTGTTTCTCTCCTCCCACCCTTCTCCCCTCTGGCAGCTACCTCTTTGTTTTCTCTATCTATGATTCATTTGGGGAATATAGTCAATAACTAGTATCTTTGTATGGTAACAGATGCCAACTAGACTTATCATGGTGATCATCTTGAGATGTATAGAAATATCCAATCGTTATGCTGTGTGCCAGGAACACAACATAACACTATATAGTCTTACAGGTCAATTATACTTCAAAAACAAACAAACTCATTGAAAAAGAGATAAGATTTGTGGTCACCAGAGGTGGGGGTGGAGGGTGGGTGTAGAAGGAATTAGATGGAGTTTGTCAAAGGGTACTCACTTCCAGTTATAAGATAAATACATACTAGGGATGCAATGTACAACATGATAAAGATAATTAACATGACTGTACATTATATATGAAAGGTGTTAAGAGAGTAAATCCTAAGAGTTTTCATCATGAGGAAAACATTTTTTTTCTATTTCTTTAATGTTGTATCTGTATGAGATGATAGATGTTCACTCAACTTATTGTGGTAATCATTTCATGATGTATGTAAGTCAGATCACTGTAAGTGATGTATGTCAATTATATCTCAATAAAACTGGGGGGGAAAAGATAAATACGTATATACAGGATCTGCATCCTCTTTAAGTGGTTTTGCTCAAAGCTCAAAACTTGGATAAATTGCTCATTGGTAGTTTTCTATTATTCTTCACTCATGAGGTGCTGGGATCCTTGCTTTCCAGGACATGGTCAGTAGTAAGATGGGCAAAGAATTTGACCAGGCCTTGAGATCAAGCCAGTCCTCCAGACACATCTTAGAAAGTCCTGTGTTGTATGAGGCACATATTGTACTAATAATTGAATAACCCTAATAATAAAGTAGCATGTTGACTTCATGCTACTTGCATTTTTACCTTCCTTTGGAAACTTAGCAGAGAAGTGGTAAAATGCCTTGCAATGGTAAAAACAATATCAACAAACAAAAAAACTGACTTTGATAAATTAAAACAACAAAAGGGAAAAACCTATGGCAGCACTGTAAATTAGAAGGGATTGATCTCCTTGTAATGGAAAAAAATTCACTATATGTAGCACAGTTTGAGCAGATTGAAGGAAGCTAAGAGTCTTCACAATTCTTCATTGTGAGAAAATGCAGCATTATCAGGCAGTCTCTTAGGTCACTATGATTTTTATGCCTTTTGATCTTCATCATGTTGCATATTTATATTTTCTTTTTCTTGGCTCTCATTAGTAGACTTGATATATTTGCATCTATATTATTGGTTTTAATTTTAAAAGTTTTCAGATGCATTTAAAACTTTTTTATTTTCTAATTTAATACCTTATAATTTATTAGGTTTATTTTGCTGCAACTTTTCTGGTTTCTGGAGTTGAATATTTATTTCATTTAGTTTCATTATTTCTTATGTAATGAAAAATATAATTAAGTAAATTAATTTTCCTCTTTTTAAAGTTTCAACCACGCCTATAAGTGACTAAACAGCTACAATGAGATTACTATGATACATAAAATCTTATCGTAGTTAATTTTAATAACTTGTCATAGGAGCTTTGGTTAAGCTTTTGATGCAAAGATTATGTAGCAGAGGTTTTTGTTCTTATTTCCAAATGATTAGATTAGTTTCTTTATCATTTTGTAATAAATTTCTGGTTTTATTACATTGTGAATAGAGAATTTATGATTATAACTGTGATCTTTGGTTTGTAAATGTATTGGAACAATGTTACAAAATGCTTGTTCTATATAAGGGACACATTTTGATGTCATTTATTTGATTTAATATATTAATTGCATTATTCTAATATTATATCTATTATTTTGTCCTATTTGAGCTGTAAAAAATATGACAATATATGTCAGTCCAAGACTGACTAATATTTTTTTTCATCTTGCTGGTTGTATTCTAAAGTTTTTTCTTATACACCTTGAGGTTCATAAATTTGGAATACAGATCCATGACAATTGCATCTTCATTGTGACTTGCCCCTTATATTAAATTATTTCACTTTACAGATATATGCTTTTTGCATAATTTTACTTTTAATATTAAGAATACTTTCTCTGTTGTATATAAAAAAGTGCCTATACGTAAGCATTTATCCACTATTTGCCCATCTCTTTATTGGTATCCTTCTTTGTTATTTTGATTTGGTTTTGATTCTTACAGAAGTTGTAAACTGAATTTTTTTAAACCAAAACCAATCTCAGTTTTGACCTTCATTACAAGGATTCAACCTGTTTTCTTATTTATTTATTTATTTATCCATTTTATGCACATCAGTATACACATGTCAATCCCAATCTCCCAATTCATCCCATCACCACCACCTCCCCCTGCCACTTTCCCTCCCTTGGTGTCCATACATTTGATCTCTGCATCTGTGTCTCAATTTCTGCCCTGCGAACCAGTTCACCTGTACCATTTTTCTAGGTTCCACATATTCAACCTGTTTTCATTTATTTTTGATACCATATATGTTGCTGTGGGTTTTTTTTGTAAACTCTTTGTAAAGTTTAATGGAAAAAACTATAAAAATTTTACAAATCATAAGTGAAAAACTCAATGACATATTTCAAAGTGAATATACCCATGTAACTACCACCCAGGTTAAGATACAGAACTTAACAGAACCCCTTCTCATCCCCATCCCACTCATTAGTTCCCAGAACGTCACCGTTGAGACTCCTATCACCACAGATTAATCTGAGCTATAATAGAATACCATAGACTGGGTGGCCTATGAACTGAAGAATTTATTTCTCACAATTCTGAAGGCTGGGAATTCCAGCATCAAGGTGTCAGCCGATTCCCTGTCTAGTGAGGATCCGCTTCCAGGTTCATAGCCATCTTTTCACTGTGTCCTCACATGATGGACATGGGTACCTGAGCAAGCTCTCTGGGGTCTCTTTTATAAGGGCACAACCCCATTTCTGAGGGCTCCACCCTCATGTCCTAATCACCTCCCAAAGAGTTCACTTCCAAATACCATCACGTTGGGGCTTAGCTTTCAACAGATGAATTTTAGGGAAGCACAACCTTACTGTCTATAGCAAATAGTTTCCCTGATTTTGAGGTTTATATAAAAGGAATCCTTGGATCAGCTTTTTAAATTCATTCTTTTTGTGAAAATCCTCCTTGGTATTGCAAGAAACAAGGTTGTAATTTCACTGCTGTATAGTGTTTCATTTTCTATCACAAAATGTATTTATTCATTCTACAGCCCTTTTAGTTTTTTTTTTTTTTTCCAGTTTGGGTTATAAACTTATTATAAAACTTGTATAAACATTATTGTACATCTCTTTCAATGTACAAGACATAAATGGACTGGATGGGTCAGAGAAAGAGAGAGTTATATATACAGTATATGCATATATATATATATATATATTTATATATATATTTCCTTAGTGCTCTTGTTAAATTTTTATCAAATTCTTTACATTGCATATTTGTCCACAGTGGGTTTACTGTATTCTGCTCTAGGCATAAGTGGAAACACATAACCTTATTCTACCCAGGCACTGATTGTGCCTGGTTTGTAAGTCTCAGTCTACATTCTCTTCATCCGTGCTCCTAGGATGTAGCTCTCCAAGGGTTCTGCCTGACAGATTAGGATGTTTACTAGAGCCTCTATTCTTGGCAGGCCCTAGACTCTAATTTTGCCTCCTGAGTACAATGAGACTGCTGAAAACTCAGCTCTACATTTCAGTGGCTTTCTGTTTAGTCTCTTAACCTCTACCCTGCACAGCTTGAAATTCAGAAAGTGCCTCACGAAGGACAACCACCAGTGTTGGGCTAGCCTCTCTGCACTTCCCTTTCCTACGGAATCTTGGCCTCTCACATTCTGTCTTCTTTTGTGGCCCCAACTCCTCCAAAGATTATCTCTCCTGTTCTGTAAGATGGGTAAATATTAATCACTTAGCTGTGACCCTGTGACTCATTTGCCATCCATTTGCCCTCAAGAATGAAAAAAGAGCCTAAGAAGAAAAGTGGTTTACAGAATGTTGCCTCCTGTGCTCTACTTTTCTCTTCTCTTGCACCCTCAGGTGCTGATAGCTTCACAGCTCTCATGCATATGATGATTTTCTCTTTTCCTGTTTTATCCCAGTTTACTAGCTGTTCTTGACAGAAGCAACTAACTGGAATTGAAAGTCCAAGTTCAACCTATGTTATGCTTTCTGTTTCTTTGCTTTTTTTTTAGAAGTTAACTATCTTTACTATTCTTTAAATTTTTGTTCTTCCTTATTTCTTCTCCTAACTTGAAAATTGCATAGCACATTTTAATTCCAGTGGTAGACTCTTTTATGTTTTAAACACACATACTTAAGCTTATATTTCTATATTTATCAATGTCAAGAAAAAGAGCATCTATAGAACTCTAGTCTTCTTGCTTCCTCAAAAATTTCTTAGTATTCTTCCGTTGTATTTAAAATCATTTTTAACCAATAGATTTCTTTTCCTTTGTAATGTAAGATTTGTTTTCTCTGCCTGGATGCTGATAAAATATTTTTTCTCTAGTTTTGCGTAGATTTAGGCCTTCTGTTGTTGTTGCTGTTTTGTCTGTTTCATTCAGTTTTTCCCAGCTTACTTGACTAATCTTGTACTGGGCAATGTCTGTATTAATCTGATTGTCAACTTAAAACATTAAGTCAGGGCTTCCCTGGTGGCGCAGTGGTTGAGAGTCTGCCTGCTGACACAGGGGACATGGGTTCGTGCCCTGGTCCAGGAAGATCCCACATGCCACGGAGCGGCTAGACCCATGAGCTGTGGCCACTGAGCCTGAGCATCCAGAGCCTGTGCTCCACAATGGGAGAGGCCACAACAGTGAGAGGCCCGCGTACCGCAAAAAAAAAAAAAAAAAAAAAAAAATCAAGTCATCTTATGTGTAAGTGCCTTTATGTCTAATGCTGACTCATTTTTAATTTAGATGAGTCATATTTGTCACAGGCCAATTTTCTCACAGTTATGGTCAGAGAAGGGAAATGAGGGTATGAAAAACTTTTTAAAATGAAATGTAAGACACAGATGTAGAGAACAAACGTATGGGCACCAAGGGGGGAAAGCGGCGGCGGGGGTGGTGGTAGTGGTGGTGTGATGAATTGGGTGATTGGGGTTGACATGTATACACTGATGTGTATAAAATTGATGACTAATAAGAACCTGCTGTATAAAAAAATAAAATAAAATTCAAAAACAAAAAGAAATATAATGTGAACCAGATATAGAACTTAGTTCCTGCTTTCAAAGCACTCAAAACCATTTAGGCAAATGTAGCCAAAGACATTGGTTGCCCACCCAGTACCCATTTACCCCTTCTTCCTTACAGACAGAAGAAGAAGCTTCCTGTGCAGAATGGGTAGCCATGTGGCATAACCTTTCCACTGAGATATAATTAAATCTGTGGGGTATTCTGGGAAGATACTTGCTTTTAATAATCCATGTAAATGAATGCATTTGGTGTGGTTTCCCCCATCCCCTTTCCTTTCTGACATGAACATGAGCTTTGAAGTTGCGACAGGCACCTTGCAGTCTTAATGTACCAACAGAGAGAAAAATGTCAAGAACATCACAGGAGTGCCAGTCCTGAAAATGTTGTGCTTCTAAACAAATACCCACAACTGCTTTCAAACAGACTTCTTGTTATTTAAGGAAATAAGCCTCGACTCGCTTAAATCACCATCAGTGTATGCATCTAACTGAGACATTAAGAAAATTAATTTAAACAGCCACACAAGAAAAGTCATAGTGAAGAACCAAATATGTGCTGTAGCTGAAAATGGTTAAGTTTTTCCCTGGCTCCTTTACATGCAGGGCATCCTTTATGCAGCTCTGAGAAAAGCCCTGTTGGCCTTGGGCTCCTGCACACCTGTCTTTCCAACCACAGGCAGCTGGTCTGCATCTTCTAAATCTAAATCTAAATCTAAATCTTCTAAAATCTCTTCACTTATCTCCCTAGAGATAAGGTAATTAAATGTGTTCCCTAGCCAGCAAAACTAGAATCAGGGGGTGGGTAGCACCTTCTACAGGGAGCTAAGAATTTTTTCCCTTTCAGGAGAGTACATTGAGAGATCTTTCTTTTCTCTGGTGGATTACCAGAGTGAAACACAAATGATCAGAACTGCTAGAGAGTGTGTCTCCAGACAATTTCATTAGGGAACATAAGGAATCCTGACTAAATATTAGCATGTAAGAAGGGAGAAATGAAATTCAGGAAAATAAATAAATGTAAGAACTCAGTAATCACTGGGACTTCATTTTACCCCCTAGCCCTGTAGAATCCTGGAATCTCAGAACTGATAGTACACGAGGAATCAAGTTTAAGTTCTGAATTATTTAATTAGATTAATTTTAACTTGATTTATCATAATTATTGGTCCACAATAATGCTAGGCACTTTGCTGAGAATTCAAAGGAGAACAGGTATATAAACTGGACACCAGATGCTTTGGTCTTAGTACTGTTGGAAATTGCGGTAATCGCTGTGATGATAACTAGTGATGGGAGAACTGTGCCCTAACGTCTATTTTGGAACTGTAATGAAGCCCAACTCATTTGGAGGCTCTTTTCATGCAAACGGAATTATCTGGGAAAAAGTCAGTACTGATTATCTTGTGCTCTCCACACATATACACCATGTTTCTCATTTTTGAGCCTCTCATTTACTCATTAATTCATTGTTTTGAGCATGTAAATACATTAGACACTGATTTTCGTAATTGAATTACCTTCCCCCAGTTACATCCCACACCTACATACTCCAACCTATCACGCAATATGTGCCCTGATCAGATCTCTTCGAGGTACAAATAGAATAAATGCAAGTTGAGTTGGCTTAAGCAGACAAAAAGATTTATTGGCTCACACAGCATAAGAAAAATGAACATTCCTGTCTCAGACCAATAAGAGTCAGAGACTCAACACTCAACTGGAGTTATTTCTTAAGCCCTTCCCCATTCCTCTCTCACCCAGGCTTTACTCTAGGTGTCATCCTTTCATTTATTAGAATTCTCAGTGTATGGTTCTTGGATGGAACTAGCCATCAAAGGCATTTCAGAAGGTGGGTGTAGGTTCAGGTGCTGTTGAAATTAGCACATATTGTTATAGGTGTGCTGGCTCACCTTGTGGGTAAGAGTTAATCACCAGGCATGCAGCTTCCAGCAACCTTCTTCAGCTTCTCCATCTCCCGGGTCAAGTATGTGTTTCGATTCACGAAGAAGGGCACCGTCTTTTGTAAGTAACCCACATCATCAAACCTGAACACTTACAGTCAGTGAGAAATTGATGAGGGTCCAGTTCATCATCATCAAGGGTTATAGGCCATCTCACGGCTCCTGTTTGTCCTTTCTCTCTAGAGCTTCATTTCCATCTTTCCTTCCTGATGTCCTGACCTGTGGACTTTAGGCCCCAGCACCATGTGCAAAAGCAGCAGTCATACATAAACTAATTAACCAGCTCCTACGATCTCATCATCAACTCTCTATAATCACGCAAGGGATTTTGGTTCTCTAATTAAACTGAAATAAATTGCCCGTTTGTAGCTTAAAAAAATAATAACAATATTTTACTTTCAATGTTTGTTGAATTAATGAATCAACGTGATAAATGAAGTTATTCTTACACAACACACATTCACTTATTTACCCATTTATAATTCATCCTCCTATCTATCCATCTGTTTATTCTCTATATCATTTATCCACCCATATGGCTAAGTACTGCTTTTAAGTATTCATGAAAATAACTGTAAATAATGTAAAGGACTCTTACACGTGCACCTGCACTCAAGTGGAAGAGGGCAGCAGACCTAGGTCAATAACATTTGGCAACTGACTTCTAACAGGGGGAAATGAAAACTAGCTTTTCCAACTGAAAGTACTGGAGAATTTTAGGTTGATGAAGAGTAATTACCTGGGTGATGAAGCAGCATGAAGTGCTATAATTGGGGGTCAGCTGAGTTCTTGGGTGAAATTTTCTGTGAACCCTCAGCTGGAATATCACAAGATACAGGGCAGTTTTCTTCCTTTCCTCCAACCAATATCTTTCCTAGAAGTATTTTATTTATCTATTTTTATGTATCTGTTGTCAAATTAGATGTGTGCTTGATCAGATTTATCCATCCACATCCTGTTTGACTCCTTCATTAAGCCATCATTGCAAGTGTTTGCAATGATTCCTGGCCTTAGTTCTATTTACCACTGGACTGTATATAACTCACACAGAAGCTCCAGTAAGGCTCAAGGTCATGACACGCGAGAGATGAGAGTCAGTTTGCTGCAGTCTCTCTCCTGGCCTTGACCATTCACTCTCCTTTCAGTCTTTGAGCTGCCTTTTCTTGCCAAACATAGTGGAAAAGTACTCCTACCCCATGAATAGCCTTTTCCTACATTCTCTTCAGAGATCTCTCATACTTCCCATGGCTCGTATCTTTTTCTGACTTCCAGGCACATACCTTTGAGTAAAACTGCCAGAAGCAAATGTCATCCTTTTTCTTTTATTAATAGCCTCTCAGAGTTTGCACTAGTGACTTGCTTCTCAACTGCTGCTGAGCAATACAGAGAGCACAGGAGGATTTTACATGGAAAGAGCATTTCAACTGTAGAGAGACTCCGCAGCTCTCTGAAACACTATTCCTGGGATATGCAGCCTGGAAAGCTAGTGTGAAGCATGGAAATGAATGGTGTCAAGTTCAGCGGCTGCTCGGTGTTCTGAATGACAGTTCTTATTTCTGGATTACAGAAGAGGAAGGAGAAAAGTGACTTGCTGAATTACATATTCATTTAAAAAACATTGAGTCTCTACTCATGTTCGGGATATGTGAAAAAGACCTGATCCTTGACCTCAGGGTGCCTACAGTCTAGACAGAAAGACCATCAGAGAACAACTAAAAAGACAAGTAAAAAAAAATAAGTATAAATTCTAATAAGTTCTGAGGAGATGTGAAGAGAGTAGTAACTGGGAGGAGAAAGAAGGAAGGGGCCCCTATCTTAGTTTAAGTCTCCATGGCCAGCTTCTAAAAGAGGTGACATTTAGCTGAGCCATGAAAAAAATCAGCAGTCTTTGAAGAACCTTAGTCTTAGGTGTTCCTAATCATCCTTTTGAGACTGGGGAGGGACCATATAATACGGCTTCCTCTAGGACCTCCTGGTACCTGGCTGTGCACTCTGTCTGCTGCCCCATCTGCTAGGCCAGATGCTCACAGCCAAGGGGTTGTAACTAAGTGTGCATCTATTTTTTCCAAAGAGGCAGGAATCCTTATCATTAATGATGTACATACTGTGCACCTACTGTGTACAAGTCACTGAACTGGGCACATTGATAAATGCATTAACGGTGTAAAAGGCAGATCCTGATATCAAAAAATGACCTTGATTATTCCATACAAGGAGGAAAGGGGAACCAGGATATTATGGAGAAGTAAAATCTATGATTCATTATAGCTAAAGAATAAAACAAGGTGCTTTCCTAAGACCACACTACTAGTGGAAATGTGATTAAATATATAATATTAGCATGAATTTATGGTTCCCCAATGGGTAACCCTTTCAGCTCAACACATGTTTGTTAGCTGACTACTCTGCACCTACTCTCATAGGCTCTTGAAATAAGAGCATATTTAAGATGATGTTTCTGCCTTTGGAAGATGTATAGATGCACTTTACTGTTAACAACAATTTATTCAACAAAAGTACAGTATTACACAGATTGTAGCTTTTCTTGGAAAATTATAGATTCACACACATTTGTTTTCTGTGTTGTCTCTCCATAACCTCCTTATCTTCCCTGTTACCACTACTGTTTCACTTCAAAGTAAAATTCTTGTTCACGGTCCCTAGTGTTACAATGCAGTGTGCCTGCTGTGACATTCATCTGCCTGAACACAATAGGCATTTTTAGCAGAAAGCAGGGAATAAATAGAAAGTCAGTGAGAAGGGAAATAAGGTATTTATTAGACGCTGTTGAATGAGCAGAGAGAAAGAAAGCAAAACATTGGCAAGTGGCATTGCCTGAACCAAGTATCAAGATAGCACCATGTCTTAGACACTCTCTACCCACACCTCTACCTGTACATATAAGCGGGCACGCACGTGTGCATACTCACACACATGTGCACACCCACACACATGGCTTTGCATCCCCTTCCCCTGGGGGCAGCCGGCACGTCTCTATAGGTTTTATTCTTGCTCATGGGAGATTGTTTGGTTTACCATAAATGGGCTTAGGAGATGGACAAACCTGGTTTTAAATCCCAGGTCTACCAATTCGTAGGAATAGTGTGAGGATGAGGGGCTGGCCCACAACTAGCACTCAATGAATGGTCACTGTTGTATTAGGTGGATGGAGAGGCATGGTTCTTGGAAGGTGATAGACTAAAAGTTAACTGAAATTCACCTAGAACATTTTACAAAGCTAGATAAAATTGAACAAAAACACTGTTAAAATATATGAAATACAGAGATGAACTCTTAAAAGTTAAATGACTGAGAATTTCATCTAGAAGTGATGAGGGAACTGAAATTAAGAGCGATGAGCATCTGAATTGACGCTTTGGCCATCCAGGCGGAGGGATGGAAGGAGGCAGCTATGAGGCTGATAGCAAGTGGTGTCAGTTTTGGCTTTTGAAGTCTCTAATGGGAAGGTTGAAGGGACCCAGGTTTGTGAGAAACAGGGAGTTTATACTGAGGCCCCTTCATAGATCCAGTGACCCTTACAGGCCTTACACTGTGTAAAGTGGAAAAGAAAAAAAAAAAATTCAGCAATCTGTACAAGAATGGGACAAATACACACCACATACCTCTGAAACTGGAAGTGAATGAGGAAGGGCTAAGAAAATGAAGATTTGGTAAAATCTGTGTAATAATGTCCTTTCACATCCCTTAACTCTGGGCACTAACTCATCCCCACTCCAGAGAAAGTCTGGAGGTTTATTCTCTAGGGTTGTTAAAATGGAAGGTGTCTGAAATGGGCGAATCC
Organism: Monodon monoceros; assembly: GCF_005190385.1. Classification (NCBI taxonomy): domain Eukaryota; kingdom Metazoa; phylum Chordata; class Mammalia; order Artiodactyla; family Monodontidae; genus Monodon; species Monodon monoceros. The sequence goes on along the minus strand of NW_021703775.1, from coordinate 71,953,636 downwards.
AGGCACAAATCATGGGATGTCAAGGAGCACGTACATGAATGCCAAACCTGAGTCCAGAGCCCCCTCCCAACCTGGCTTCTGGAATCCTGGAAGCTATATCCTTACCCAGGCAGAAGGTTGGGAGATTTTTCCCTAGACCACTTAGCTAATCCCAGAGGAAAGGCCTGAAGGCACTGTGGGGTGAGGGGCCAATTTCCAACACCAAGCACGGTCACCCAGATCACCCTGCATGAAACTGGAGTCAACACCCTGCCCTCCCCCATCAGTGCTTCTATCCACGTGGTAGTTTTTCACTCTTCTCCTCTTAATTATAAGAATGAATGATCACCAGACATTGAAGAGATTCTTCAGTAAGGAACATCGTTACCAAAATAAGGAATAAAAAGCAACTTGGAGAAAACAGAGACTATGGAGGAAGGAAAAAAAAAGGAAAAATAAAAGAAACTATCATTAATGTCTTCAAAGAGATAAGAGAGAATATTGCATCCTGGAAATTACAGTAAATTGTAACAAAAAAAGAAACAAGAGGTTAGGATAAAGTGAAGGAGAATGATACACATTTTCAGAAAAATAAAGTCTGAGAGAGTTTCCCATTCATAAATTCGTATGGAAACGATTTCTAAATGGATGCACTTCAGAAATAATTACTTTAAGGAACCTCCATACTGTTCTCCATAGTGGCTGTATCAATTCACATTCCTACCAGCAGTGCAAGAGCGTTCCCTTTTCTCCACACCCTCTCCAGCATTTATTGTTTCTAGATTTTTTGATGATGGCCATTCTGACCAGTGTGAGATGATATCTCATTGTAGCTTTGATTTGCATTTCTCTAATGATTAATGATGTTGAGCATTCTTTCATGTGTTTGTTGGCACTCTGTGTTTCTTCTTTGGAGAAATGTCTATTTAGGTGTTCTGCCCATTTTTGGATTGGGTTGTTTGTTTTTTTGTTATTGAGCTTCATGAGCTGCTTGTAAATTTTGGAGATTAATCCTTTGTCAGTTGTTTCATTTGCAAATATTTTCTCCCATTCTGAGGGTTGTCTTTTGGTCTTGTTTATGGTTTCCTTTGCTGTGCAAAAACTTTGTAGTTTCATTAGGTCCCATTTGTTTATTTTTGTTTTTATTTCCATTTCTCTAGGAGGTGGGTCAAAAAGGATCTTGCTGTGATTTATGTCATAGAGTGTTCTGCCTATGTTTTGAATGGATAAAGAAGATGTGTCACATATATACAATGGAATATTGAGTTATTTGTAGGGAGGTGGATGGACCTAGAGTCTGTCATACAGAGTGAAGTAAGTCAGAAAGAGAAAGACAAATACCGTATGTGAACACATATATATGGAATCTAAGGAAAAAAAAGTGTCATGAAGAACCTAGAGGTAAAGACACAGAACTACTAGAGAATGGACTTGAAGATATGGGGAGGGGGAAGGGTAAGCTGTGAAAAAGTGAGAGAGTGGCATGGGCATATATACACTACCAAATGTAAAATAGATAGCTAGTGGGAAGCAGCCGCATAGCACAAGGAGATCAGCTCAGTGCTTTGTGACCACCTAGAGGGGTGGGATAGGGAGGGTGGGACGGAGGGAGACGCAAGAGGGAAGAGATATGGGAACATATGAATATGTATATGTATAACTGATTCACTTTGTTATAAAGCAGAAACTAACACACCATTGTAAAGCAATTATACTCCAACAAAGATGTAAAAAAAAAAAAAAAAGAAATAATTACTTTGTAAGCTAAATGGATGAAACAGAATGCCAAAAAAAAAATGGTAACAAGTAAATTAGTAAGCATTCTATTAATATATATGCATTAAATTTTTTGAAAGCAAGGATATATTTAACTTATTTTATGATATAAAAACAAACTGAAGTTATGTTATCCAAAAATGATTGCAAGGAAACTGGGAGATTGATGAGAGTTAAAGCATCCCAAGGTCTCTGCATCATTCAGGAGGAGGGTAATAATGTGATTAACTTTAGCTTTTGATAAGCATGCATGCTACAGTGTATAGATATAGATATATTCATATATATACATACACACATATGTGTGTGTGGGTATGTATGTATATAAAGAATGTAGAACTTTTAAATTAGTGAATGGGAACAAAACAACTAAAGAAAATAGAATCCAATGGAAATAAAAAATTGAGACAAAACTGAAGCAAAGAGAAATCATGGTAAATGAATAGCACAAAATAAGATGGAATAGATTTCATATACAAACACACACATATATATATATGTATTTATGTTTTTGTATTTATATATAAAGTAAATTTTACATGTAGAAATGTACAGACAATAAACTAGTAGTTTGAACAAGAACAAGAAATGCCAATTAAAATTATTGTGATATAATATTACAATCATCAAATTTATAGAAATTTACAAATCTAACAAAACTGAATTTTGGGAAAATCATGTGGAAATAAGCAGCTTTATGCGTGGTTAATGTGAGAATAAACAGACACAATCATTAGAGAGTAACTTGACAATATCTAGTGAAGATAAACATACCTGATAACCCAGCAGTCCCAAATACTCCATAATCGTGTTCTCTAGAGAAACTCTCACACATCCACAAAATATATGTTGCAATAGTATTCATTGTAGAAATGTTGGTGAGAGTAGAAAAATTGAAAAAACCTAACTGATCCGCAATAAAATAGCTGAATAAACTGATTTGTTCATATGTTGGAGTATATTGTCATTAAAATGCATGACCTATATTTGTATGAACCAATGGAAACATAATTTGGGGATGGCATAAATGTTGGTATAAAAGTATAAAACAATGGATGACAAACATCTCAGCCATAGGGGACCAAGTATCTCTAGAGAGGGAGGAAGGGGAGGGAAGAGATAGGGAAGGAGGTATTTTGCTGAATTTATACAGTTATCTTTATCTTAAAACAAAAAAGAGAGCTGAAGCCACTTAGCAGAATATAAATGTCTTTCTCATCTTGGTGCTAAATGTACAAATGTCTATGATATAATTTCCTGTGATATTCTATATTTTTGAAATAACTCATTTTATTTTTTTTTCTCTCCTTTTTAAAAAGAATTTTAACATCTTTATTGGAGTATAATTGCTTTGCAGTGGTGTGTTAGTTTCTGCTGTATAACAAAGTGAATCAGCTATACATATACATATATCCCCATATCTCCTCCCTCTTGCGTCTCCCTCCCACCCTCCCTATCCCACCCCTCTAGGTGGTCACAAAGCACTGAGCTGATCTCCCTGTGCTATGCGGCTGCTTCCACTAGCTGTTTTACGTGTGGTAGTGTATATACGTCCATGCCACTCTCTCACTTAGTCCATTCTCTACGTCTGCATCTTTACTCCTGTCCTGCCCCTAGGTTCTTCATGACCTTTTTTTTTTTTTTTTTTTTAGATTCCATATATATGTGTTAGCATATGGTATTTATTTTTCTCTTTCTGACTTACTTCACTCTGTATGAGAGTCTCTAGCTCCATCCACCTCACTACAAATGAAATAACTCATTATTTTAAATTAAAAGAATACAGTAAGTGAATGAAAAGGTAGATTAGTGAGAGGAATTAGCATCCTCAGAGTCATGTAAATTATATATTTAGCCCGCTGCTTCACAATAGTATAATTAAAATTACAACTGTCTAATGATATTTCCTTTGCCATATCATTCTACGTACTAAGGATTGTCTCTATATAAATGACTTAGTAAAGCTCATTGTAGATGCTACCAGCAAAACAGCAAATTACTCCTGGAATTTAGAATTTGGAGACAGAATTTTCTGAGTGCGATCAGCATTCTTTCCTAACATGTGGTTTTTTGTTTTTTTGCGGTACGTGGGCCTCTCACCGCTGTGGCCTCTCCCATTGTGGAGCACAGGCTCTGGACACGCAGGCTCAGCGGCCATGGCTCACGGGCCCAGCCGCTCCGCGGCATGTGGGATCTTCCCGGACCGGGGCACGAACCCGTGTCCCCTGCATTGGCAGGCGGACTCTCAACTACTGCGCCACCAGGGAAGTCCTAACATGTGGTTTTAAGAGACACCTGAGGGTGAATCTTTTTTAATATCACTCATGCATGTATGTGTGGCTTAGTTCCCAAAGAGTACATTTTAAGATATTCTGATGAGGTGCAGTGTTGATTTAACCAAACTCTTCCTAAGGGGTCTATTTGGAAGAGGAGTGAGAAGAATGCAAGTTCTAAGGTTTGTGCTAAACCCATAGCCACAGTCTTATATTTGTTAATGATCCTGGCATCTCCCTATCCTGAGTAGGTTCTTAATGAAACGAAAGGACATGTACACGGGCCCTGTGTTAGGACAACCATAATGCTTAGCACTAGCTTCAAAGCACCCTGAAAATAGCTCTATTATAGTACTGACCACACAAATACTGTGAGTATGGCTTATTTATCTGATTCTTCCATTGATTGTGCAATGCGCTGGGATTTTTTAAACAAACTTTTTATTTAAAATAAACATTTATCTAGAATTCACCATGTGTGGGCTAGGGACATATGAGATCCAACATTTATTCACTAGCAACTTACAGGTTAGCACAATCATTCTTAATCCTAGCTGCCAACTGAAAATCTTGTGGGAAGAGCATATGTATATGTGTAGATATGTTTTCCACCTTCCTAGAGTATTCTAAAGTTCAGGCAAGACAGAGAAAATTAATGAGTGATAATTGTACATAAGTAATAACTGACAGGATTTGTCCATCTTCATTGAAGTAGACTGTACGTTGAAAGTTAATTTCAGTTATGCTGACTATACCAATATATGTGATTTTTTAAAGACAATTTTTTGAGTAGTTTTAAGTTTAAAACAAAATTGAGAGGAAGGTACACAGATTCTCATATATGCCCCTGCCTCCACACAGGCATAGCCTTCTGCATTATCAGTATCACTCACCAAAATGGTACATATTCTTACCAAGGGTGAACCTACATTGACACATCATAATCACTCAAAGTCCATAGTTTACCTTAGGGTTCAATCTTGGTGTTATAAATTCTGTGGATTGGGAGAAATATATAATGACATATATCTGTCATTATAATATCATGTGGAGTTTTTCACTGACCTAAAAATCCCCTGTGTTCTGCTTATTTGTCTCTCCTCCTCCTCCCTTCTACCCCTGTAATCCCTGATCTTTTTAAGGTCTCCATAGTTTTGCCTTTTCCAGAATGTCATATACTTGGAATTATACAGTTAGTAGCCTTTTCAGGTTGCTTTCTTTTACTTAGTAATACATATTTAAAGTTTCCTCCTTGTCTTTTCATGACTTGATAGCTTATTTATTTTTAGTGCTGAATGATATTCCATTGTCTGAATTTATCACAGTTTATATATCCTTTCACCTACTGAAGGACATCTTTGTTGCTTCCAAGTTTGGGCAATTATGAATAAAGTTGCTACAAATATCCATGTGCATGTTTTTGTGTGGAGATAAGTTTTCAGCTCTTGTGGGTAAATAAGAAGGAGTGTGAGTTCTGGATCATATGGTAAGAGTACATTTAGTTTTATAAGAAACCACCAAACTGTCTTCCAAAGTGACTGTAACATTTTGCATCCCTAAAATCAATGAATGAGAATTCCTGTTGCTCCACATTCTCACCGGTATTTGGTATTATCAGTGTTCTGGGTTTTGGCCATTTTAATAAGTGTATAGTTGTATCTCATTAATTTGCATTTCTCTGATAGCATATGATGTGGAACATCTCTTCATATGCTTGTTTGCCATCTGTATATCTTCTTTGGTGATGTGTCTGTCAAGGTCTTCGGCCAATTTCTTAATCAGGTTGCTTTCTTATTGTTGAGTTTTAAGAGTTCTTTGTATGTTTTAGATTACAGTCCTTTATCAGATGTCTTTTGCAGATATTTTCTCCAAGTCTGTGTTCTGTTTTCTAATTCTCTTGATATTATATTTTGCAAAGAAGAAATTTTTAATTTTAATGAAGTCCAGCTTATCAATGATTTCTTTTATGGATTGTCTTTGGTAAATCCTAAAAAGGCATCACCATACCCTAGATCATCTAGGTTTTCTGTTATGTTATCTTCTAGTAGTTTTATAGTTTTGCAGTTTATGTGTAGGTCTATGAGCCTTCTTAAGTTAACTTTTGTGAATGGAGTAAGATCTGTATATAGATTCAGTTTTTTGCATGTAGATATCCAGTTATTCCAGCACCATTTGTTGGAAAGACTGTCTTTGCCCCATCATATTGTCTTTGTTCCTTTGACTGTATTTACGTAGGTCCATTTCTTGTCTCTCTATTCTCTTCTATTGATCTATTTTTTTTTCTCATCTTTTGCCAATACCACGCTGTCTTGATCATTGTAGCTTTAAAGTAAGTCTTGAACTTGGGTAGTTTCATTCTCCAACTTTGTTTTTCTCCTTCAAAATTGTGTTGGCTCTTCTGGATCTTTTGCCCCTCTACATAAACTTCAGAATCCATTTGTCGATATCCATAGAATAACTTTCTGAGGCTTTGGTTGGGATTGCATGAATCTATAGATCAAAGTGCAAAGAACTGACATCTTGACAATATTGAGTCTTTCTACCCATGAACATAGATAATCTCTCCATTTATTTAATTCTTGTTTGATTTATATAATCAGAGTTCTGTAGTTTTCCTCATATAGATCTTGTACATATTTTGTTAGATTTATACCAAAGTATTTTATTTTTGAGGTTCTAATATAAATGGTATTATGTTTTTAATTTCAAATTCCACTTGTTCTTTGCTGGAACAAAGAAAGCAATTGACCTTTTATAATGATCTTGTATACTGCAACCTTGCTATAGTCACTCATTAGTTCCAGGAGCTTTTTCATAGATTCATTAGGATTTTTTATATAGACAGTAATGCCGTCTGCAACCAAAGGCAGCTTTATGTCTTCCTTTCCAACTTGTATACCTTTTATTGCCTCTTATTGCCTCATTGCATTTAGCAAGAACTTCCAGTACAATTTTGAAAAGGAGAAGCAAGAAGGGACATCCTTGTCTTGTCCCTGATCTTAGTGAGGAAGCTATATATGTGACTTCAACCAACTGAACTATAATGTTTTACCCTTTATTGTGCAGTGCTTCACAAAGACAGTGAATCATTCTGTAGTGCTGCACAGGGTTCTAAGGAATTAGAGAACATCTACTCTATGTTCCCTCTTCCAAGTGTGGCAATTTTTCAAATGCTCCAGACCAAGGGCTTTTATTTTAGGCCTTGTAGTTCTACAGTGATCTCCTCTCATGCAGTTGAGATTTCTTGGAGAATGCAAGAACCTAAAAAATGAGCCAGTGGGATTCAGCCAGGACAGCTGTATCTTTCCACACAACTGTGGGGAACTAAGATGCCCTCCCCTTTGTTCCTGTCTTTTCTCTGCATTACATAATCATTTTGACTTCCCCCTGTAGTCCTCCAGATCCATCCTTTTAGGATCCTTCTAGCATAGTTAGCCTACCTGCCTCTTACTCTCATTCCTCTTTGCCAGCTCCCAAATTTCTGCATATTCTGAAACAGGAGTGACTCCTTGGGTTTTGGCTCCTTTTAGAGACCAGTGATTTTTCTGGCTGCAGCATGGCTGACCCAAAGACCCTTTGAGTCCAAGTCTGTTCTACTTTCAATGTTCAGGCATGGAACAGGGTCTCTCTCCTTCCTTCTTCCCCTGTCCTTCCCTCTTTTTCTTCCTTCCTTCCTTCCTTCCTTCCTTCCTTCCTTCCTTCCTTCCTTCCTTCCTTCCTCCCTCCCTCCCTCCCTCCCTCCCTTCCTTCCTTCCTTCCTCTTTCTCCTTCCTCTTTCTCCTTCCTTCCTACCTCCCTCCTTCCCTCCCTCCCTGTCTCTCTCTTTCTTTCTCCTTTCCTCCTGAATACTAAATAGATAGCATAAACCTAGGAAAAACACAGTAGTATAATTATTTAAATGTCCATTCTCATACCCTGATATGAATGGTATTCTGGAGTTGTGGGATGTGATTGCCATGCTTGGAAGCATACATCTGGCTGTTGGGGGCTTCTACCAGCTTTTAATTAAGAATGTTACACTTGGGGACCTTTAATTGTCTGCAAGCATATCTAGAAAATTTAGACCCCTTGCATTCTCACTATTTCTTTCCTAGTCATAGCTATGTAAAGGATCAAATTATAAACTATGTAGTAACATTAGCTTTCCCAAAGTTCTTAAAATGATACATTCTCATACCACATTAGAATCCTGTAACGACAGAATGTTGTAGGATTAAAAAGCCTTGGAGATCATGTGGTATAGTCTCCCTATTTTATAAGTAAAGGTGGTGTTGTAAATTGCAATGAATGTCATGTAAAATTTTTTTAAGTTATAAAATCATGATGTCTGGGATCAGTGTGCCTCTTTCTTTTTACGATGTTGCATGATTATATTAAGTGTAGGTTTATAGGCCATTTTGAAATACTGATGGATGTAAAACCAGTTGTCTCTGAAACAAGAAATACCATAAATGTGATGGAACCTCCTTAACTGGAGTGGCAGTTTAGTTTGGAAGGTGTGTCCTTAAGTTATTTTACATGGGTTAACATTGAGCCTAGATTCTCTGCAATTTCTTTTTAAGTGTTAAGAACTGACCCTAATTTTGACTAGATACTTCATTAATATTCATTTGTATATAATTGCCTTAATTTCAGTGATAATGACTTCAGCTACCAACTGTTTGATTGATGGAACTTGCATCTTTTCTGGAAAAGAGCTAAGATATAAAAATCACACCATTCATGCATGCCTGGTATTTTTAGCTGCCTTTAATTACTAACCAGCTAAATAAGCATGCAAACCATGCTGTGATTGATAGGATCTCTTGGTTGAAGTGATTTTTTTTCCTCAGGATTTGGAAGATGCTTGAATCAATTGAGTGCTAAAAATAACCAATGAAAGCTGAATCTCCCAGAATCAAGATGCTCTTGAAAAAAGCATCTAACAAGAAGGGGGGATTAACCTGCAGTCTTTAAGACATTCTGACTGGAAAAAAGAACCAACGGAAAGTTCTCATTGCATGTAGCGGCATGAAAAAAGCCTGTAACATGCCAAATATTTATTTACTGAAGGTATGTTAAGTAGCATCATGCTAGAAACAAAAAGAGGCATGAACTGAAAGTCATACAGGGCAAGAAAAGGAACAAGACAGAGAGTTTGAAGTGTACAGTTGAGCCCTATGACCTGAAAGCTGAGAATGCCTCCTCCTAGTTCAGAGCTATGTCAGTCCTGGGTGGATGACAGCACTTCTTACAGCAGAACCCAATGCTGATTAGCAAAAATTTGAGGGAGAATCTAATCCAGAGGTCTTTGGATATATCTCCTATGGGAAAATCAAAATGCTTTCTGGGCACATTATAATGATTTAAAAAGCAACAACAACAGCAACAAAACAACAACAACAATCCAGTGATAAACCTGGAGAAGGTTATTCTAGCCAAGAATCTACTTGGCTAGAAGGTGTTTCCAGACACTTCCTTTGTTAATAATAAACAACATTATTCTAAAGAAACATAGTAATTAGAATGTTGCCACCCTCTGAAAGTGTTTTTACTGTATTGAATATCTAGCATCTAAGAAGTTGCCTTTTGGTACTTCCCACATTCCTTTAACATTCTCTCTTCACTGCCTGACCCTTGGTTATCACAGGCAGAACTCTCCCTCTTTCTCTCTCCCTTTTTTTTCCCTTGGTTAAAGTCCTAGACCCCAGTGTCATATCTAAGTTCAAAAATCTCCAAGATAACCCACACACCATAATATTCTTTCCTCCAGCCATTCATAACCTCTGTCTGCATGGTGGTTTTGTAAGGGTTAGGAGAAAAGCAATCTGCTGATTTAAATTCACATTTGGCTGTTCTTTCTTCTTCAATGATATCTGGACTTTTAAAGAAAGTAAGTTATAATACCTTATGAATCTGCAGTGGTTGAATTTAGGAAATATTAAAGGCAAGACAAAGAAATAAGTTTGAGATTATTTTTTCTTAACTGCATCACCCAAGTGACTCAATGTAGGGAGGGAGACTCAATAGGGAGAAGGTAGCGATGCTTGATATATCAATCCCCATTTAATAGTTATCAGTTGTTTATTTGTGTTAGACTGTGGGTTCCTTAGCTTTGGCGGGACCTCTCTAAAGGCTGGCGGGCAAACATAATGAATAGGTGATAAAGTCTTTATTGGTCTTTCCATGAAGTGGGCTCTAGCCCCGTGGTACTCATTGACTTTCTCATCACTAATTCTGTAAAAGTGGGGACTCATGGTGGTTTTTCTCCTTCTTGTCTCAGAGAAACTATATAATATAGAATTGGGGGGAGGGGTGGAGGAGAAAGGATAACAATGTAAAAATAACCAAAAAAAATTGGCAAAAATAAAACTGTATTTATAATGATCTTCATGCATGATTTTCAAGGCTTGGTTCCGAGGAAGCTGACGCAGTGAAATGGGCTCAGGACCTTCCCCTTTTGGCACACAGGGGAAAGGACTCTTCCAGGGACCCCTCAGCAGTGGCTTTGTTTATCAGACACCTTCACTGATTCCCTGACTTTACCACTGTGTTCCTTTCTTCTTTCTGTCTAGTGAAAATAGCCCCACTTTCTCCTTTCCTTGTAGCACATACTGAAGGGAAAAAACAACAACAGTGAGATGTTGCATTTTAGAGCGTCTGAAGGCTGTGTGGGAAAAAAGGGAAGCTGCGATTATGTAAACATATGGAGAAAAATGAGTTGCTAATGCGCTTGGTTTCTTTTATTTATAATCTTCCTTCTGTTCCAAATGGCCTTCCTGGGCTGTGAACACCTGATGACACTCTCACACTGGGCCAAGGTGTGTTCTTCCTGGAACCAGTGCTGGATTATGCCAGGATTTTCAAGTGACAAATAAAAATGGGAAATTAAATCCCACGGCCAGGGTTTGTTGTCTGCATCAGCTCAGAGCTGGCTAAGTCAGGATTCTTCCAGCCCTTCTGGGCTAAAGAGGGACAGAGAGTAACCACTCTTCCCAGAGCAGGCTTCCTGCCTGGATTCTCTTATTTACACATGGCTGTCACTCACATCTGTCTCTTCCATAGGTCACCAACGAGTCCTAACTCGTGACCGCACAGACTCTCAGAACTAGGGTAGACAGAAAACATTAACACTTCTCTGTGCTCAAGGTAATCGCTACACCAAAGTTAAGTGCAGTAGCTATTAGGAGAAGAAAGTGAATGATACAGAAGGTGCTCAATAAATATTTGAAGAATGAATAAATGAATGTAGGCCATATGTTTTTCTAGAGGTGGTAGAATGGAGTTCGTTAAGCGGAGGTAAGTAGAGGAAACAGCAGAAGGGGAAATAATAGGACTTACCATTGGCCAGACTCTAAGGATTTGCGTATATCACTTCATTTAATATTCAGAACAAACCAGTTAATGTTGGTTTTATTATGTAAAAATTCTCATTTCACATAGGAAAACAATGAGGCCTAAAGAAATTAAGTAATCTTTATTTAGTCCAGATAGCTGAAGAGCCTGGGTGTGAATCCATTTTTGTCTGATGCCAGTTCTTGACTTTTTTCACCACTATATTGTCTCCACACAGACTGAATGAGCCTATCCACAGCCTTCTTTTTATTCATTCTAAAATGCTTTCTCCCCACCTTCCTGTGTTGAAGTTCTTTCTATCCATTTATCTGAGAAGCAGCTGAAACTTCAACTGTTTTTGAAGCTTTTTCTGATTCTCCAATCATATAAGAACTCCATCTTTTCTCAATCACATGGCACTTATCTATGTCATACCCACACCCCACCTGGAGTCAGTCATTCAGCTATGGCCTTATACTCCACAGTAGACCGTAACTTCCATGAGAAACTATGTTCTATTCCTCTTTGCCTCTGCTTCCCTAGAATGCCTACTACTAAGTTGTGCTAAATGTATTTTAAATTGGATCAAGTTAGACAATCTGGAATGTTGTTGTTGCTTATATTATTTGTTTATTAGATTTTTAGATATAATTTTTATAACCTGTTCCTCTGCTTTAAGTAGAGATTATAAAATTATCCCTATGGGTCTATGTCTATAACTTGATGACAGTGCTGAGAAAATATGGAAGTGGTCACTTTAGGGAACGCTTATATGTACAGAGCTCATGAATCACCCATGTCTGTTGGTGCCATGTGACAAGAAATAGTGAAACCAGTAAGGGTGTTTTCAAACATGATTTTGAATGAACTAATAGTTGTTGCAAGAGCTTCATGAAAGCACAGATGATATGTAACCATGTTCAATATAATATTATGCCCTCCTATTTAAACTCTACTACACTCTTCATTCACATAATAGTACTTAGTCACAGCTATCTGGGTAGAAGGAAGGCAAATGTTGACTTACCTTTCATGGGTAAGGGAAGGTTATCTTGACTGAAGTGTTCAAGTCTTTTTTCCCCTATCTCCCAATCTCAGTTATGGAGTATAATATATTATCTTCCTGCCATGAAGAGAATTATTAGTATGGAAGTAATATTACTCACCCCCTCTAGTTCCCTAAAACACTAAGAGCTTAACAAATATTTCATTCTTACACACTGCATATTCTTCCCAAGGGGGAAGAAAGTTCATGTGAAATATGATCTCCTATAGGGATGGGGATAGAAGGAATCTTGAAAGACACTATGCCTCTTCAGTGGCAGGTCATTGCCTACAGATAGCCTACGGAAAATGTGTGAGTGTTCAATTGAGGATCATAAGTCTTTGATGATAGAAGGTACCCCCAGGGTAATGGAGGAAGAGGCCGCTCCTCTATTCAGTCAAGCCACATGAATCCAGCTTGGTACATCTTGGGGTGATTAAAGATGCATTTAAGATACTTTCATGTCCATTGGGACAATGAACTATTTTCAGAACCTTAGACATTTCCACCTCTTTGTGTTATTTCCCAAGATTTTGTCATCACTAAAAGTCAAGATCTCACTGATGCCTAAGTACAATATACATTGTTGCTTGTCTTTATAGAAACTACTCTCCTGCATTCCTCTCATACACATTTTTCATTGTTATGAAATCAGTCATTTCTTCCTAAACTCCCATTGTCCTTCATTCATCTCTCCTACAATGTTTATCCATTTCCACCTTGTGTTATAGGTAACTGTGTGTGTGGATTAGCTTCTGTTGGAGATAGCAAGAGTAGGACCTATTCTCAGTCAGCTTTGTGTCCTTCATAGTTGCTCTAAATATGTTATAAAGAATGAAGAAATATTGAAAGAAAAAAAAAGATGAGAGGAGAAAAGAAAAATAAAGAAAAGGAAGTAAAAGAAAAGAAAAGACCAAAAGAAGCCTCTCTCAGCATTCTTTCCTCTGGGCTTATTAGCTCAGGAAATAAGATATAGAAAAAGACAAGTATCCTAAGTCAGGCATGCTGGATTCATATTCTAATGCCGTTTAATTACTAGGTGTGTGATCTTGGACAATTTACTTAAGCTTTTTGAAACATAGGTTCTTTCCTAGAGAAATGAGTTTATTAATAAAACCTAAATTGTGGGGTTGTTTAAAGATTACGAGATTCTAATACATTATGAATCACAGAAGACATATAGTTAGCAGGCTATGGATGGTAAGTACATTGCATTAACCCTTTCTCAATAGACCTGCTTCCTATCAAACCAACTAATTGAGTTCATTTATTCTTTCTCTAAAGCATACCCCCTTAATAGAACGGGCTTTCCCAGCTCCCATTACTAAGAAATTAGGATTGTACACATTTGTATTACAGCATATATGACAAATGCAGTAAGCTTCATGATACTGGAAAACAACTTTACTGTGAATGTCACATTTAGTGTGAGGGGAGCAGAATATGTCACCCCAAAATGTGCTACTTTGGCATGTGGATTATTTTGAGCTAAAGGCAATCAAGACCCTGCAGACTCAGAAAACAACAGCAATAACAACGATAACAAACCTTTTACTTCTCCCTTAACTACCTAAAAGAATTTAGATAGGGGGCCTGGCCCAGAAAGAGAGCTATTACCAGAGGTAACTTTTTTTTTTTTAATCCAAAAGACTTACCTGCATGACAGGGAAAACATATGATTATCAAACATCTGCTCTTATCTTCCTGTGAATTTTCCTCCTCCCCTTTGAAGCTCCAGGCCCCTACCCCATTCCTTAGCTCAGAATGGCATGTAAGCTTCAACTACCAGACTGTCTTTGCATCTCATATTTTTATGGAGCTCCCATGCATATGAAATTAAATTTGTTTTTCTGCTGTTAATCTGTGTTATGTCAGTTTAATTATTAGACCAGTCAAAGGACCTAGAAGGGAAGAAGGGAGAATTTTTCTGCCCCTACAAGTGTATGTTATCAATAGACTCTAATATGAACCCTTTCTTTGGGAAGGCAGGAAGAACATGCAGGTTGGCTCTTCAGGTTGAGTTAATTCTAAAGAATTAGGGTGATTGCTTTGTAAGGATATACTGTTACCTCTTTGCCAAAAGCAAAACAATTCACTTGTCTCTCTGCCCCTGTTTTGCTTTGCCTCTTAATAGAAGCTGTGAGCAGAGTAGCCTTTCAGTTTCTCAAAAAAAAAAAAAAAGAGAGAGAGAACATATTTTTCTAACTAGCTACATCAGGACTCATTTGGTAGCAAATAACAAGAAATCCCAACTTAAATTGGCTTTCACAGTAAGAAAAACCATGGTCTCAAATAATAAGTCCAGAGGCGGAGCAGGTTCTGTGCAAGGTAGGTCATGAATTTGGCTCTGAATATCTGTTTCACTTGGTTATTTTCCCAAGTGATAGCCTCATTCTTGGGTAGCACGGTGACTAGAGCAATTTTAGGCATCATGTTTTGTCCTAATAACGTCCAGGAGGTGAAGAGGTGAACATGTCTCTTTCCGTGTTTTCCAAGAAGGACTCCACAGGCCTTCTTTCAAATCTCATTGACCAGAGTCAGTTCATACACTCACTCTAAGCCAGTCTGTGACTAGGGGGAGGGGGTGGTAGTAATAAGTAGAGGCCAGTCTGGCTGTGCACCTGAGGCACATGCTGTGTGACATAAAGGTGGTTACATGAAGCAAAAGAGTTTTCTGGGTTTTTTTTTTTTTTTTTTTTTTCCAGCCATATGGCATGCAGGATGTTAGTTCCCCAACCAGGGATCAAACCCGTGCCACCTGCAGTGGAAGTGCAAGTACGGAGTATTAACCACTGGACCTCCAGGGAAGTCCCAAGAGTTTTCTGTTAGAACCCAGAGTATACAAACATATGGGTCAGCCAACCAATAGTGATGACTTTAGTAATGACTCTATATTCTTTCTGAATATCAAAATGACTTTCTACAACTTTAAAATGGGAGTCATTATTCTTTGATGATATAGTGGGAAAATGGATGTGGAGTTAATTCATAGTTTTTAGTGCATAAGCCAAACAAGGGTTGGTATAGGTTTTTCAGGAGCAAATCAGGCGTCTCTTGTTCCGAATTTTTTTTTTTCCCATTTTATAAACAAATGCTGGACCAACCACTTTACCTGATCGATTGGTGATATGGAAGAAATTATTTATAAAATTAAGTAGTATTTCACTGTTTAGATATATTCAAGATATACCTTAATGGCAATTTAAGCTGTGAGTTACTTTCAGGATTTCTTTTTACCTGGAAAGACAAATGCAGAAGCAGATCAGGAGTTGTTTTGTTCTTTCCTGTCTTCATTCTTTTTGTACTTGTATATGTAGTTCTCATTCAGTGTTTTAGCTCTACAGGATCTGGGCACCCTCTTTATTTGAAGTCATCCCCGAGAGTGGAATTCTTATGGAAGGCAGTGCCTATTTCCCGTTACAGAAGGCTAAAGAGGTCAACCAGGAAGCTAACAAAGGAACATGTGATCTGGGCTCAGCTAAGCTAAGACTCCTGCCCAGGACTTCAGATCTGGAGGAAGAAACTGAGACACCCAGATGCAATTGAGAAATTATTCACAAGTAATAGACGTGTAGAGATTCTAACACATGAGTTGCCAGGGGCATGACCTAGTGTGTATCCTGCTGCCTTGTTTTCTTTATTCCCTCCTGTTTTCTGAGTTTGGTTCACCAGACTTTGGTTGAATCTATGAGCTACCTTACATCCTTTGTTACATAAATGAGCCAGATTTTGTTTGTGTGCTTGGATGTACTTATTAATATGGCTGGCTTCAGAAATAAGAGGCTGGGGGGTATTTAAAACTGGAGTTTAATATCACATGGCTGCCTCTTTCACTCCCTGAAGACTCTGAAGAATCGTGACTATTTTTGAACCACATACCCTCTGCCTGCCAGATTGGATCCAGACCATTTCTCTCCCTTTTCAGCTTTTCTCATCAAAAAGAAGTTCATAGCTAGATGGCATGTGGGTTAAGATTACGGTCCAAGAAAATGGGTCTCTCAGATGAAAAACTTCTTTTAAGGCCGTTCTTGCTCTGGAAAAAAAAAATAAAGGAAGATAAAGAACCACAGTTATTTTGTGGCTCCAACAATTTTAGAAGTCTCTTTTTGGCAGGAGAGACCTTTATCCTCAGGTGAACGAACCTATCTGCTGGAGGAGAGCAAGAAGCCTACTGGCTTTGCAGAGGGCACTAATGCTTTGGTCCTATTGAAATTCATGTGTTCTGTTTGTGAACAAAGCAACATTCTTACTAATCATGCTCCTTATTATTTTACCAAGTTCTTTTACTCACAATGGATAAATATTTTACTCTTCAAAAAACAAGCAAACATAAAAACATATCTTCTGTACTGGAGACCAAAAAAGAAATGTCTTTAGTCTGTGAAAATCCATTCAGTAAAAATTTATCGAGTACCACCTGTATGTCATCTCCTGTGCTACGTGCTCTTCATAAACATGCTGGTGTTGGGGGCAGCAAGAAGCTCCGATTTGTAGCACCTGCCAATTTCCGTGGTGTAAATACGGTACTCCCACCACCAGGGCTGATTCTGAGCTGCCAACCTTGACTTGCCTGAACATAGAATTGGGAAGAGATATGCACAATCTCTAGCACACTAATCGAGCTCCAGAGTTCCAGAGTTTGAGAGAATAAAAGAGAGTAAAAGTCAGCAAAGGGAATATTTCAAAAAGGAAACAGTTTTTCTGGGCAGTTTCAGAGTAGGCAAAGCATTAGCCATGAGAGGAGCAGGTGAACAAAATGATGTAGCTTAGCAGAGGGCGGTGAATCTTCAGAAATGGCAGGAACAGGAGGTGGGCGAAAGGGAGCGGAGACGAATAACGCAAGGAAACTGGGAAGGGCCTATGTTGGGAAAATGGGTGTGACATGTATGGCAGGAAGAGGCACGTCAAGGTCAAGGAGAAAGGTGCCGAGTCAGTGTTCAACATCGGGAGCCCCGTGAGTGTTAGAGTGTGCATGGATGTCACCACGGGAAAAGTCACAGATCACGTTTCTTGGGAAGCACATTAAGGAGACCAGTGGCAGAAGCACCGGGAATTACACTTTCCAAAGGTCTCCCCACCAGCCTTTGGCGGTTAGTGAATTCAGCGTCTCTGGGCCCACATTAGGTTAAGTCTATTTTGTGTCTAAGAGAGGTGCCAGCACTCAGGTGCAAGGTCCACATCTGCATCTTTGAGCATGTGTTAGTGTTATAACTTCAGGATGTGGATATTGCCAGAGGGATTTCCCTGGAGAAAAATAACTCTGAATTATCTGCGTCCCTTAGCCATTTTGGACCTAGCCAGGCAGACGGTCCAGCTGCAATGCCAGGCCAGTAATGGTGTGGGTCCAGAATCTCCAGACAGCAGATGTTCATCAGTGAGGTGCATTCTGAGGCCAGAGCTCCCTGAACAGGGAAGAGAATGTGCTTCTAGCATGCATTATCCCTTCTGTTACAGGGACTCATCTTCACTGAGGTAGAGCAGGGTAATGATGATCATCTTTTGTTTGCTATGGAGCCCAAGGCACATGAGGAAGCATTCAGCCTCTCCTTTGTTTTCTCTGCTCGACTGTGCGGAGGACATCCAGCTTCAAGACACATTGTATGTTTACTACCTCTTTTCTCTTCCCTCCTACCCGCCTGCGGCACTGATGTTGGGCTGCCTCCCTCCATTGTAAAATCGTAAAGTTGGATGCTATCTTTGAATCAATATTTCTTTACGGCTTCCTTGGAAGGGATCTTACTCCATCTGCCATGGCCTTAGGGGATCTCAGGTAGGAACTAAGGCCCAAGGAAAGAGTCTTTGCCCAGGTTCAAAAATCAGAGTCAAGCTCATTTATCGCTTTCAACTGCTTTGACCCTAAAGGGTCTTGACTCCCAGTGGTTCACCATACAGAGCATAGAGGGACTTTATGGAGGTGACGGGCTGAGGGCCCAGGTAAAAGCAGAGTAGCAGCTCATAACAGAAGCAGGTGTCTGAAAAATTGAGCTGTCTTTCTTTGCAGGCATCATACCTATTTTTAACCACGGACTGAAAACATAAACAATGCAGCAAATCTGTTTGATGCCCACTTGTTGCTGACAGCTGTATTGCTCCCAGCACCCTAGGGTCCTGTTTTTATTCCCCAGTTGAAGAGGACCTTAGTATCCTACACCGCATCTCAGCTTTTTCAATAGCAAAGGTGTTTTTTGTGGGAGTGGTGGCAGAACCATGTTACCCTGCAGCTAGTTCCTGGAGCCCAAACTATACTGATACTGGGAGGTGATCATGGCTGGAGAACTCCCTCCTCTTGTCCTGGTGTCATTGAAGGAAAGACCACTTGACGCCCTGTAATAACACTTCCATCTCCTCAGCTGTACTGGCTTCTCCTTGGACAGAGGTTCTTCTTACACAAAAGCTCTGGGATAACTCCGTTCCCTCACCTGGGAGGGTTCATTGCGGTCATGAATGAGGTCTGTGTCTTGTCCTCCTGTACTGAGTCCCTCTCAGCTGCTTCCTCAGGACCACATGCTACTTCTGTCATGGCACCACATGGTTCTGAAGTTCTCACTGTACATGTCTGTCTCTTTCTTGTGGGCAAGGAGTGTTACCCATTCATCTCTGTACGTCTATCATGAGCACAGGGTACGGCAGACATTAAGATATTTAGTAAGTGGCTGTATTTCATTGCTTTGAACTAGATAGGAAAAAATTCATATTAGATTAAGGCTCTACCTTGCAATATCCTCCAATCTAGTCCTTCAGTCCCGGGTCTGGAGGGGCAATAATGGATTAAAGGCACAACCCGCCTATCAAGGCCTAACTAATAACAATCCTCACCCAAATCAGTATCTATTTCCTGACACTTGATTTCCCTGTTTCCTGGATAGCCTCCTCTTTGTCTGTTGCGAGATTTTCTCTGGTCATGAGTCCCACATGCACACCCCATGGAATCTTTGGTTCCTGACACACAACCTTATCTAGCTGTTTACATCATTAACCCAACCCAATGGTAACTGGGGAAAGCTGGATTCTGAGACCAAATATAGAAAGGAAAATGTGGGTGTTTATTTGGCTTGTTTTTGTCATTTCTAGTTCACTTAAGCATCCTGCCTTACTGGGGCTTTACAAAGCTCTATCTACCTCATCCTTCTCTTATGTGGTATAATTAGGAAATTGACTTCAGAGCTTCCCCAAGTGCTTTGAGGCAGTGTCGTGCAGAGGAGAGAAAAGTCTTTGCACATGGAAGACCTAAAGGCTTTTGAATGTTGGCTTTATCCTTCCCACAACCAGCTGAGCAATTGAACAAGTCATTTAACTCCCTGGGCCTCAGTTTTTTCATTTTTTATTTTCAAGTAGTTGCATTAGATTATTCTTATGATACTATATAGTTCCAGATTCTGTAAACCTTTGATTCTAGTTCTTCTTCTAAAGCCATCAGTGCACTTAATTAGGTTATTTGGGTTTAAATGAACTCATTTTCACCCATGTGAGCAAATGTGTTAG
The DNA here is from genome assembly GCF_005190385.1 of Monodon monoceros. Classification (NCBI taxonomy): domain Eukaryota; kingdom Metazoa; phylum Chordata; class Mammalia; order Artiodactyla; family Monodontidae; genus Monodon; species Monodon monoceros. The sequence continues at coordinate 71,933,767 of NW_021703775.1, read as the reverse complement.
TGCTGATAATTGTCTCCTTTCAAGACTATGAAGCTAATATCTTCTCTAAGTCAAAGATATTGGTATTTTATTTCCTCAAGCACAGATTTATTAGGTGTTCCACTAAGATACAACATGATCACCCATGCCCTAAACCAGCAATTATTATGGTCTAAAAAAGAGAATTGAGCAATCCAAGGCAGTGGCCAAGTAGAAGAAAAGCCAGAACTTTTGTACACCCTTTGTAAAGTGCTTGCTTACATGCCAGTGTCTGGAGTTGCTCTTTTCACTGGGCTCTTGATCTCAGGCAGTATTTTTAATTCCCAGAGTTAAAGCCAGCTGAGTTTGAAATCTGTTGCAACAAGTCACCAGAGGGACTATATATCTCTCTCTTTCAGAGGAGAAGCCAAGCACAGCAGTTCAATTAAACTAGCACTAAGTCCTGCACTCCAAAGACTGAAGGACCTGAGGGAAAGGCATCAAGGGGAGAGTTATATGCTCCTGTTCACCCCTGTTGGCTAGAAAAATCATAGTGTTTGTGACCAGAAAATTGAAGTGGAATGAGATCCAAGATGGCAGCCACTGACTTCTTTTCTATTAACCTTCAGGCTGGAGTGCTCTGCAGAAGGAAGGGTGACCAAGATGAATTACCTCTTGGATTTCAGTGCATTGTTTCACTAACGTAAGAAGGCTATCTGAGAAGTTTGTGATTCCCACCAGACCAGCCAAGCAAACCAGGTATCTGAAAAAAACCAAAAAACCTGCTTCTAGGGTTTCAGAATAAACGAGAGATGAAATGATAGAACTGCTATGATAATTATTGGCTCTCGAATTAACAGTAATAATTACCTTAGCAAATTGCTGTGTAACTGTTCACTGAACACGTTCATAATCTAATCCTACATTGTTGTTTTTTTTCTTCCTTTGAGCCAGTTTCTCTCTATTTTTATGTCTTCAGGCTAAGCTTCTTGCTTTAGAATACTTCTTTCTTTAATCCCTGCTCACCTAAGCCCTTGTTGTGTATAATGAGAGTAAAATGGTTGAAGGAAAATATTTAATGAATGTCAATCCTGTGTCCTGCTCAAAAGAATCCTGAACATCTGATCCAGACAGGTCTGTCTTCACACTGCTGTCGGGTATCTGGTCTTTGAGAATTAAAGAATGTATTGTGATCTCTAGGTCACACTGTAGACTGGTATGAGCCCAGAGAAGGTAGCTGACATGGAGCATAGCTGTTTCACTTCACTTTGTGTAAAGGACTAAGTGGCCTTGTTCTCAGCTCAAGCTACAACCTCCGGTTAGAAGATTTTTTCCCTAATGTAAAAGTGGAATCATTGACTTTACTCTGCCCTGGACCCTTTCTGATTCCCTATGTTCTTACAGGAATCATTCCTTTGGCTTCGATATATGGCACCATTTCCCCCAAAGGCATCAAAGCTTCTTTTAAAAATTGTTACTGCATTTTATTTGTGGTTGTTGTCATTGCTGTTTGGAGCATGCATCTTTGGGTTACTTGTTCAGTCATCTGATTATTCAATAGGAATCACCAAGCTTAAACTGGGCTCCCAGTTCTGTGCTCAAGAAGGACCTTAAAATAAGTCTGTACAGTATTACAACCCAGAATGAACAAAAAGACATAGGGTTCAAATTGACAATTGCTAAGTGAAATACCAAAATCTCAAATGTGGGAGGAATTTCTGTAGGTTGAGATGCTGAGAAGAAACATGAAAATGAAGTGAGATTTGAGTTTCTCAGTAATTTGTCGTGGCATAATAGATGAGTAGATGGAAGAGTACACAAATAAATGCTACCTTACATTAAAAAAGACAAGAACTGGGAGAATTTTTATAAGAAACATACTTCAGTGTTACTGAGGGTACATGAGTGACAGTAAATTTGAAGTGGGAAGAGGACTGTGTGTATGGTTGGAAGTGCAAATATTTAAAGAGGCATATAGCATAGTGCTTGACACACTCAGTAAATAGCTGTTGAATGAGTTAATGTATCAGGTAGAACTGTCGACTGGTTAAATGCATGGACTTTGGAATCAGAGAGGTTACACTTTGAAGTTTTTCTCTGCTACTGATGGGAACTTGAGCAGTTTACCCAAGCTCTAAGATTCAACTTTCTCATGAGTAGAATGGGTATAGTTATTGAAGTTATAGCAAGTAGGCGTTTTGTGTGGTAGAAATGAGTTAAGGTATATGAAATGCTTGGCAAGTTGCTTGGACATTGTAAACACCAAATAAATATAAATTATTACTACTATAAATTATCATTACTATTATACATTCGCAAAGATTTGTGAGTGTGTGTATGTTGGGGAATATATAGACAAATTTGAAGAGAGAAGTACATAAACAGAATATTATGGAAATGAGTATGTGTAGATGGGGGTTAATTAAGTGCATCATGGTAGTAGTACCAGTTGGTCGATGAGAAAAAATGAGCTGATACCTCTTGATATTGAAAAGCTGAGGAGTCCTTCACTTAGCACGGGGCACTGGCTTGGGAGAAGGATTCTAGACTACAATATTAGACTACAATATATTAGACTACAATGATATTAGACTACGATAACAGCACCAGACTTAGGCTTCCCAGTGTCCTGACTACCTCTTTTGCTAACAATTAATATCATAGAGCCAACTTTACTGAACTTACCCAGGTAGTTGTTCGCAGGTGATGGGATCACGAATTAGGACATTATTTGTCTCAAAGCCATTTCAATTTCTCAAATGTGTCATAAAGATTAAGAGTCATCCTGACAAATGTCATTTTACCCATATTTGCTAGATAACCTTAGATCTGCAGGTCATTTAGGCAACTGTACACTTCCTGTACTGTAATTCTATACAAGTTTCTTATCTTTTTAACACAAGAAAACCTTCAAATGAAAATTAATTTAGGGAAATTGAAAGTCTTTTTTCTGTGTTCACCTGTTTGTAAATGATAAGGGCTATAAACAACAGTTTTAATCATTCGGTCCTTTGCCCAGGAGCAGCAGTTTATGATCCCAGCCACCATCTCATACCCACATGAGCTGATCCTCCATTTCAAGCCAACACTCACTTTCTGTGATGAAATGCAAGGGCTCATCCCAATTTAATACATGGCTTCCTTCGTATGGAACATGTGAACCAGAATATCTGCTAGAGACCTGGGCTGTGAGGGTTCCTCTCCACACCAGACTACAAGGGAGGAAATTAAACAGTGAAAGAAGTTTCAGTTATTTTTATTTGTTAAAATGATTTAAGTATTGTGAATTTTTTTTAATTTTTGGAATCTCATTTCATAGTATAGTTATTGCTAGAGGAATATGAGACAAAGAGGACAGTGGGCAAAGGAACCAAGAAAAATAGGACCAAAGGATTCATTAAAGTCTAAGACAGATCGAACTTGAACGATGAAAGCAAAATGTAAGTTAGGATGGTCGTCATTTCGACAGTAACAATGACTGTTTTAAAGGACAAAAGGTACATTTGTTTATAAAAATCAGGACTCAAATTAATCAGTACTTTACTAATGCACCCATCCAAGCTCCCACACATCAAATTTTCATTGAAGGCTGGAAAACTCTGGGAGCAGTGGCTGGGTATTAACTCATTTCTTCCACCTTTTATCTTCTCTGGCTTGGCTTGGGACCCTTAGAACAGGTGCTGTGGTAGTTCTTGTGCCCTGCCCATGCTAGCTCAGCCATCTCTGCTGCTTCCTTCAGTTATGACAGACCTGGCTGGTCTCTATATGGACCTTTTCCACTGAATTATATAGCACTTAATTTTAAGCTTAGGGAAAGAATTCCATGTTAAAATGAGTTTATTTTTTAAAGTAATGGCATAGACCAGTTGCACATAGAACACGGAGACAAATCCACAAGCACTCTCTGAGCTCAGAAGTAGTTGTCCTACCTTCTGGACTTACAAGAGATATCCATTGATTAAATTTACCACTGATGTAAATGGCCATTCCCATTTCCCTACTAAAGTTCTCTAAATCAGAATGTCTGTCCTTGGAAAAAAATCATTTCACTAGAATTATGAGTCTTCCAATTTTTATTTTAGAAATCTGAAAAAAATGAATATAATTATCAAAATTATGATATTATCAAAAAAAGGAGAAAAATAATCTCAATAGATGCAGAAAAAAAGCATTTGAAAAAGTTCAGCATCCCCATTCATGATAAAAATTTTGAGCATGACAGAAATAGAAGGGGGATTTCTTTTTTTTTTTTTTTTTTTTTTTTTTTGCGGTGTGCGGTCCTCTCACTGCTGTGGCCTCTCCCACTGTGGAGCACAGGCTCCGGACATGCAGGCTCAGCGGCCATGGCTCACAGGCCCAGCCGCTCCGCAGCATGTGAGATCCTCCCGGACCGGGGCACAAACCCGTGTCCACTGCACCAGCAGGTGGACTCTCAACCACCGCGCCACCAGGAAAGCCCAGAAGGGGGATTTCTTGACCTTATAAAAAGGCACCTACCAAAAACCTACAGCTAACATAATATGTAATATGAAAGAGTGAGTGCTTTTCCCCTAATATCGGGATCAAAGCAAGAATTTCCTTTTTCACTAATCCTTTCAACATTGTACTGGAAGACCTAGCCAGTGCAATAAAGAAAGAAAAATAAAAGAAGAAATAAAACTGTATCTATTCATAGAAGACGTAACTGTCTTCATAGAAAGTTTCAAAGACTCTATAAAAGACCCTTCTAGAATGAATACATGAGTTTTCCAAGGTTGCAACATACAAATAACATATAAAATCAATTTTTTTAATATTCTAACAATGAGCAATTGGAACTTAAAATTTTTTAAAAATACACCATTTACAATAACACCAAAATAAATGAAATAAATCTAACAAAACATGTGCCAGGTCTATATGCTGAAAACCACACAACAATGATGAAAGAAATCAAAGAATATAAGTTTTGACTAGTTGTGTAGCTTTCGGTTAAGTCACTGACGCTTCCTTGACCTCAAAAACCGAAACTATTAAACAAAGTCCCTTGCAATTCTGTGCCTATGCACTGCTTTTGTGCAACTTCAGTAAAAGCTGATAATGATACTTAAGGTTTATTGTTACTTTCTATACAGCGGGCACTATGCTCAGCTGTTAACATGAAATATCTAATTCCGTAATCAAAATAACTCTATGAGGTTGATATTATTATTAGCCCCAAATTACAAATTAAGAAACTGAGGCTAAAAGAGATTATATAATGGGCCCAAAATCACAGAGTTCGTTTCAGAACTAGGAATTGCTTCCATATGTTTCCGGCTTTATGGGCCAAGTTCTCATTGCACCCTATTTATGTGGTGAGGCAGGCTGGCAGGAGATGGAATAGGGCCCTTTTAAAACAGGAGCAGATGGAAGTGTGCCTTCTGCCACCTCAGGAATCACTGGGCTTATGGTTAATTAGCATTTTCCTATTTGCACTCTGGTTTGGGGATCACTGTCAGCTTCTGTATGCTGCCATTTTCAGGGCATATACCAGAGGGCCTTACTCTCAGGAAGAGCTGTTACGGTTTTTATATGTGCCCCTTTTGTATGATCTTCATGTTCTCTCCTCCATACGTCTTGACTTGCCAGTTTTTCCACATTCTCCAAATTTGCCTTTCTTGTAGGCCTTTAGGGTTGAAAGGAGCTTGAGTGTATCTCTCCTCTCAGCAACTAATTCCAAGTCTGGAATGGGGGCACTGAGCCTGCCACTGGGATCAGAATCGCCTGGCCATCCTTTCTCCCTATCAACCCCAAGATTGCACAAAGTCCCGTGTAGTTGTGTGAGCCTGCTCTGCAGTAAATATAGCCCAGCTGATGCTCCTAACCCCTGTATTTATTGTCAACGATTGGTGTTTGCAGCCGACTTCCTAATCTTGAAATGCAAAGTGCGATATAGCTAGAAACTGACAAGTGAAGATTTTTATCCACTTGCCGTGTCTGGTGTGATAGCACAAGCAGTGCGTTTTATACTTAAAACACAAGCTGGTTTTATATAAAAATGCATGCGAGTCGAAAGCTCAGGCCTAGGGAAGCTAGTTGATGAATGCATCCTGGTAGGCAATTAAGAAAGTGACAAGATAATGCAGGGAAATTATATTTCTCTCGTTTTGCACAAGATTCAGTGTCGTTCCCTTCTAATATATCAGCTACTTCTATCCTCATGCCACATTGGAATTTTCCTTCTTGAAATTTATGGGTGCACATTGGCTATGTATCATTGCTCTTATTTAGTTTCATGGCAAACACCAGCACATCCACACTCCCCTGTAAGGTGCATCTTGCTGCAAACAACAAATCGAAGAAACATATGCCTTCTCTTGAAGGATGAGGCAGGGGATAAACATTGTTCCAAGAGAAGTGGGGTAGACGTCTCCAGATTCCTCTCTCTGGAGCACACATGGAGGACACACAGCTCAGCAGGGCTCCCTGAGCTAATAAGGAGTCCACTGAAACTCTATTGGATGGTTGCTCAAAAAATGATTTCTCTAGTTATGCTAATACACACCAAATTCCCCAGAGACTAGATATGGCCTGGAAATTCGGCTACCTTTCAACTGCAGCATATGTTTGCCTCTTTACAGATACCTTCCAAATTCCCTATTCTGCAGGCTCTTGTGAGACCCAGATTTTAGAGTTGGTCTCAATCCTTTTGCAGTATAGTCAATTTCCCAACAGTTTCCAGTCGTACCTGAGCTGAGAGGAGATTTCACTTATAAGTGGGAAGTGGGACCAGGGACAGGGGAAACTGTCCCCTAGGGCACAGGGGATACCACTGTTCTTGCACTTAATGGTGATGTTCAAAATATTTAAGAGTGTATATGGCACAGGGCCAGTCCACAGGACAGACACTGGTCTTAGTGTTGGAAAGAGGCCCTGAAGGTCCCCTATGGGGAGGTCTGTAAGATCCTTGAGGAGGAGCTGGGGTGGGGAGTGGGGGGGCGGGGCTTGGACAGTGGTTATTTACACACCAGGAAGAAAGATTTCTCCTATTTTAACCATCACTGTGGGTGCACACCACCTGAGTTTCAGTCCAGCTTGTACAGAAGGGAAGCCTCAGGGTCTATATTTGAGAAGGTGAGGCTCCAAAGAGCAGCAGGGACAGCTGGCGCTCTTATATTTGGCCCTTGGCAGGGAGAGCTTTGGCTAATTCAGATGAACGCAGCTTTACCCTTCACCACACCTCTGTCACCCCTGGGTGTTGTTAGGACCCGCCTCTCCCTTTTCTCAATTGCAAGAAGTTATAGCCTTCCATGGGTCAGTCCTAGCGGAGGGAGCCAGGACCAGAGTCAGCTCAGAGATGCTAAAGTAGTGTCAGGAAATAAGTATAAATGAAATAAGTATATTCTTCAGCCCTCAGTGTGGGGTTCAGTGGCCTCCTGGTCAGCCCCATCCTTCCTCTCACCCCCTGCAAACCAACCTGGTCTTTATGACTTCACTCCCTGCAGGTTGCTGCGTTTTCTTCCTGGGTCTGGAACCTGTTCTCAATCCAGCCGCTCTACAGGGGTCCTGACCCTATGAGAAAGGGCCCTTGCTGGCCTCACCCCAGCAATTCTTAGATCTTAACAATTACAAAATGGGGTCATACATATACTGATTAAGCCACATGGTTGAAATCCTAGCTCCAGTCCTTTCTAGCCGGCTATCCTTAGGCAAGTTACTATTTTTCTTCTTTTTATAAACACTTCAATTCCAGAATGCAGCTGTGATTTGGGAAACAGTGTTTTGTTTTCAGCATGTACCTGTGATAGTCACACATCAGTAATTTTTCCCTGGAAATCAATCCCTCCAAGCTAGTTACGGTGGAAAAAAATAATTTATGTACCTTGTTCCCTTGAATGTTCATCTATCTGTTAAAAGATGTTTGCCTTCCAAGATTCAGTCCCAGGAGTTTTCCCTGCCAGCCCACCAGGGCTCCTCTCCACCTCTGCCACACAAGACATGCCTCCTATGGACCCCAAGCTTTAACCTGTCTCCATACTCTTTACATAGACAACTTCTGTGCTAGGTTGTGAAGTCCTCTGAGATCAGAGACTGTCTTTTCTAATCTTGGTTTTCCGAACACTGCATGTCATGGCTGGCATGCAATACATACAAGAATGAATGAATAAAAGAAAACACATAATAAATAATTTTAAAAATTTTCTATGTGATCTTCATATGAATCTTTTCAACAGAGCAGAAATTAGCTTCACATGATGAAAGAACTAGGGCCCAGGTAGGCGAAATGATTTGCTTAGCTAGAATAAAAGGGAAAAACATCAGTAAGACTGTGGGCTAGAACTCAAGTCTCGGTGTCTCCCACCTTCCAGTCCTGTACTCTTTCAGTTATATTTTGTTACTAGAGAAGTTGCCTGAAATTTGTGTTTTCTGCTGCAGTAATACTTCCCTGACCTGCAGTGTTATCTTGAGCCAGACACAGGTCCTTGATGTCATGAAGTGGTAATTATTGCAACATAGGAAAAAAGAAGTGCACTGTGTTTTTGGAGGCTTGCTCCCTGTTATTAATTCAGCTGTTGAAGGTTGTGACACTTGTCATCTGAAAGATAATTTTCCTCAGATTTAATAATCGCAGTTAAGTCTCAGATTTGATTTTAATTTCAGACCTTGATGTCATGAAGTATTAATTATCTCCATTACCTACTGGTAATATTCCTGCAAACATGCACATGTTTGATTGGCAGGGATTTTTATTAATTTACAAGGATGAACTCAATTAGAAAAGCTCAGTTACTGGCACAGTTCCACTTACATACCTGCTAGTTTGAATGGAGCAAAATCCTAGCCAACTCACAATTCCGAGTATCGAGGGTCAAATCGTGTAAGTAGGATGGCCAATTCTAGCAGATCTTGATTGACAAGTATTTCATTGTCTGATCTACCTGAGTTTGCTTTAAAATGAGTGAGAGAAACCTTTGGGACTAATTAAGATTCTTAGAGTAATGAGAGAGGTTTTCCATGTCTACTTGGCTTTTTTCTCCCCCTCCACCACCATGCCTAGGGTTTTTCTTGGGACTGGCACAGTCACGCCCCATTTAAGGAACTACATTTGTTTCCACGGTGCTTTAATCACAGAGTAAAAAAAAAAAGTCCTGATGAATGCTAATATTTTATTTAAGTGAATCAGTTCCTTTTAGCTACGCACCATACAGCCTAGCAGAAAGGAAAGACTACATCAGTGACATGTCGTTCCATCACTTGACAGGGTAGGAACCTTGGGATTTGAGGAAGCCAACCCTGCTTATCCCTTGCCCTGTGTCACTTACAAGAGTGTAACATAGTTTGACTTGGATAAATTCCTTCCGATGAAATGAATATTTATGAAATTAAGGAAAAGTGATTTAGCTTGAGCTGGATTCTCCAACACAAGAATATTGTAGGAATAGTTTCTTGACCCTCCTACTGAAGCATATCTTTGCCAAATGACTTTGTAAGAACTGCATTCTGGTTCCGCTTCAGCAGAGAAGACTCTGTGTTTAGTCTTGGGGAATAACAATGCAGAATAATGAAACAAAGAAATTCCCACAATGCCTTTTTCTTACATAGTCGTTCCCTAAGGAGTGTAGCTGCATGGTATGCTTACTCATAACCAAGCAATACAACCTGAGATAGTGTTCAGGAAAAATAAATTAGTAATTCAGTCCTGCTCAATCAACTAGAGGGCAAACTGGAATTAGGGGGATAAAGTCCAGCCAGAGTAAAAATGCTGTCAAAGAGAATCCCAAATCAATTTAAAGGAATGAACGATGATTGTTTGTGATTTGGAACTAAGGCAAACAACATATTTTTACTTTAAATATTTGCCTTCAGAATTACTTTAGTCTCAGCTATGATGAAAGGATCCACATCCTTTTTGTCCAAAGCTAACTGTATAGGCTTTCTGAAAAATAATACCTGTTACTAGAGTCCTTTTCAAGCATCTTTTAAGATATTTAAAAGGAAGCTGCTGGAAGCATGGTCCCTGGCCCCTGAACACAGCCTCGCTCTCCTCCACTCCTTCCTCATCTCTGTCTGCTCGCTCTCCTGGCCAGACTGCTGCTCAGGCCTATCAGATACTGGTCAAGAGCTACCTTCGACTTGGTGGTCATCCCACCAAAAGACCATGTTCAGGACCTGATATATGCTGATATATGCTTCCCTAAGATCTTGCAATAGTCGATCAGTACTCAGGTAATCAAGTTTGGTTTAACACTTTGCATCTATCTTTGCCCTTCGATTTCGTATTGGCAATATCCCATCCTTAGCCCGTATATGATACTCTGGAACAGTACTGTAGGACAGAAATAGAATGTGAGCCATGTACTTAATTTTAAACTTTCTAGTAGCCATATAAAAAAAAAATGAAGAGAAGCAAGTAAAATTAATTTTAATAATGTGCTATACTTAAAATATCTAAAAATATTATCATTTTACCATATGATCCTATACAAATTAGTATGGTATTTTACATTTTATTTCTGTACAAAGTCTTAAGAAATCCAATGTGTATTTTACACTTATGGCACATCTCAATTCAGTCTAGCCACGTTTCATGCGCTCAATAGCCACATATGGTTACTGGCTACTTTATTGAACAGCACAACTTTAGAACAAGTGGTTATCAAACTTGGTCCCTGGACTGGCAGCATCAGAATCACTTGGGGGTATTGTATAAATACTTGTTATTGGTCCTTAGCCTAGGCTACTGAATAAGAAACTTTGGAGGTGGGGACCTGCAACCTGTGTTTTTACAAGACTCCCAGGGAATTCTGATTACTTGTGAAAATTTGAAAACAACTGCTCTAAAACTTCAGGAAAAAACATTGTGTGTAGAGTGCCTAAGAAAAAAAATTATGCAGAGAAATCATCTCCATACCATAATGCCTCACTGTATATATATTTCACTAAAACAAGTAAATAATGGAGGTTGTTCATAACTTACAGAAAAACTAATGGAATTAATGACAGCATTTTTTCATTTTAATGCTCTTCCACCCATAATTTTTTAAACATTGGTGCTTACAGCATTGGTCTCTATTTTGAATAAGAATTAAGTCCAGTTCAAGGGCAAAGAACATCTTGGGCATTTGTGAAGTGAATGAAATCAGACTGGGCAGGGCCACATGTGGAAGGATGGGCATGCCAGGCAGAAGCTTTTGGAATTTGTCCTGCAAAGAGAATGTGGTACTATTTCCGTTCTAGTCAGTGGTTTCTTGCTCTCTGCCTGACACTAGCTTCCACGAAGGGGCAGATTCTTTCCTGGGAAATGCAAATAGTTTTGTTTACTTTGGGATAATTGCTTATTTTGAATAATATATACTGTGCATAAGTAATGAGGGGAGGCACAGTGAGCAAACATGCTTTTCTCCAGTTGGCTCCCATTTAGGCACCAGGAGAGCGATTCTGGGGTGGACAAGCCCACCAACCCCACAGAAGTCCTTTTAGTCCCCGAATTAGCACATTAACATTTGCGGCCACAGTCTCTGCTGGGCTTGGGAATGGCAGGCTTCAACCTGCTGCCTTGTTTACTAAATGGAATCAGCAGATAATTTCACGGTTGTATAGACAGCATGAAAATCCAGCTCAAGATTCATAAATCCTGCTTTAAATTTGGGCAGCTTACACACAGGCTGCCCTCTCAGCCCCGTCCAATTGGAAGCTACAGAATCACCCCAGGAATGGAAGATGAAGCTTGGGGAAGAGAAGTGCATGCCTAGTCTCCCCATGAGCTCAGGGGAGGATGTAGAGGGGCTTTGGACAAAATGAGTGGGAAGAGAGGCATTAATCATAATCCGGGGGCTTCCCTGGTGGCGCAGTGGTTGAGAGTCCGCCTGCCGATGCAGGGGACACGGGTTCGTGCCCCGGTCCGGGAAGATCCCACATGCCACGGAGCGGCTGGGCCCGTGAGCCATGGCCGCTGAGCCTGCGCGTCCGGAGCCTGTGCTCCTCAACGGGAGAGGCCGCAGCAGTGAGAGGCCTGCGTACCGCAAAATAAATAAATAAATAAATAAAATCATAATCCGTAGTCGCTAAGTGGAAGAAATGCAAATCAGACGGTGAAAACCTTCTCCCGTCTGAGAACCGGGATCCCTGAGTTCTTACTGCCTCAGGCCAAGAGGAAGCTAGGTTCACCCTCCTCCTCCACATTTATTTGTACTTAGGTATTCTTGATTAAAATACTCATAGTTCAGATGAGTTAGATTTTTAACTGAAAGCACTGAATTTGGGAAGGAAAAAGGAGTAGGGGGGACCAACTGGAAGAAATCTATGAGAAGGAAGAAATCTAATGCTGATTGAGCTCCTGAAGTGTGGGAGGCTCCCTTAACTCTGTATTGGGTCTTTGATTCTCCTCAGTTTTCAGTATACAGGATGTTTCGTGCATGCCTAAAAACGATAATTCCATTAAAAGCCTCCTAGACCACATGGAACACACCCAGAGAGAGAATCACAGACACATACCCCTAAAAAAAATGAAGCTATATATCTTGAATCTATATTAATATGTTAGGCAAAATTTCCCAGTAATTTTCCTGGACTGAATGGAATTATTTATTAAGCCAATATGGGTCAGTTTTGCTGGAGAATTTCTTAAATGACTGTGGACTGAGTGGCCACAGAAGGGTCATCCTCACCCAGCAGTGTCTGGGGCTCTGCTCTATTCTTTGCGTTCACCCTTCTTAGGAAAGCACAGCCACTAAACTCTACAATCTAATCAGCCTAACAACCAAGGTCCAGGAATTGGGAAGAACTTTTGTTAGAAAAAAAAACCAAAAAATGGGGAATTGGTGGGTTTGATCAGTTTTGAAAGTGAATATAGAGGGTGTCAAGAATTAACAGATTGTCATCATAGCCTTACCTTGGCAAAATCTTATGAGCTCTGATATTGCCTCTGGACACAGTGGACAGACCACTGATTAGGAGAAGATTTTTTTCTTTCCTTTTGGCTATTTTGTGTTTATTCAGAATAGTCAAAGAAGCAATATTCAAAGTTTGGAGTAAATGTACTCATGAGTATTTGCCCGATGCTGCTTAATCTAGGACTACACATCTACATGTATTAATTTCTTGATTATGTAGTTTTGAAGATGGTGTTTTGTGTATGGAACTAAGTCCAGATTCATCTACAGCTTCTTTGGTGAGAACCTTAAGAAGATTAAGATGGGTTTTTTGTTTGTTTGTTTTGATTAAGATGGTTTTTAAAATGACATGCATAAGTATGTATTAGTCTTTTCAGGCTACCATAACAAAATATCACAGACTGGATGGCTTAAATAACATAAATTTATTTCCTCACAGTTCTGGAGGCAGAGAGTTTGAGATCAGGATGCCACCATGGTCGGCTTCTGATGTGAGCTCTATTCCTGGCTTATAGAGGGCGCCTTCTCACTGTGTCCTCACATGGTCTTTCTTCTGTTCATGTGTGCTGGGAGAGAGCATTCTCTGGTGTATTTTCTTATAAGGATGCTAATCCTATAGGATCAGGCCACCCTTATGCCCCATTTAACCTTACTTCTTTTTTTCAATTAAACATTTTTAGAGTTTTATAAAAATTTCTAAATAACAATTGCCCACATTTAAGGAGTACAAAAAAATAAACAAAAAAAAAAAACAAAAAAAGGAGTACAACATGATATTTTGGTGTACAGCATGATAACTATCATTAACAATACTGTGTTATATACTGGAAATTTGTTAGAGGAGTAGATTCCAAGTTTTCTTACCCCCCCCCAACACACACACACGCACACGCACAATGGTGACCTTAATTAATTCTTTAGAGATCCCATCTCCAAATACAGCCACACTCTGGGTTACATCTTCAGCACATGAATTGGGGCTGTGGGACACAAACAGTTCATGATAGAGTATATCCAAGTGTTGAGCGGCAGGAAGATTTTAAGGTAGCGTTATTCCACCGAATGAGGATCATAAACGTTCATCTAGTGTCAGTTTCACAAATCTGAGTGATGTAGTATAAGGACATGAGATCTGCTGACACGGGAAGTGATTTCCAGTAGAAAGTGCCTCCATCTGACCACAGAGAAGAGGCTGCGCCAGACTGGATTTCAGAGTTTCTATCCACTCTGTCTTGGGATCATGTCTTATTGATCATGTAAACCTTTCGAGGAGAAACACCATTCAGTCCTAGCAAGTCTGAAAAATCTAATCATCAGGGAATGGATTAAAGCCAACAGATGAAGATGAAAAGAGAGCACCATCATTCTTATAGATTCTTGGATAAATTACAAAATTCAGTTCAGAGGGACTCAAGGGCTGATTGTCATATGCCTCATGGGTACTGAACACTCGTCTTTGTGATAGGGGAGCCTTCACCTTGACTACAAGGGACAGAGTGAATCACATATGTCCAAATGGGGTTGCCCACTTCACAGGCGATACATTTGTCTGCGTTCATCTGCCTGGATTAGAACAAGTGATGTGTCTCATTTACACAGCAGTGGGAAGCAGTGAGGGTCTCTACAGAAGATTGGAGTTACTGCCCAGTTCTGAGTGCAATAGATAAGAAAGAGATGTGGCTAGTGATGAGAAATGATGAATTCTAGGAGAAAGAAAAAAATGCATTTATTTGGAAGATGGTTTGGAAGATGCAGAAAGGCTAGTTTTAAACATCTGAGTTAATGTACTGTAAACTATTAAACTATTTCCTAAACAAAGGGAGTGCATAAATGGCACATTGATTGTTTTTGGTTGGTACATTGTGTGCTTTGGGTTACAGCTTGTTTGTAACTGAAAGCAAACAGTAGCTGTGTGATGGATTTGCCTGTGTGTGAAATGGATCTTCAACGAGGGAATCACAAAACGTTTACACTTCTAGACATGAGCACTCCCAACACAGCACAGTCTGCCTTTCCAATTTCATCCAACTGCGATGGAAGGAAGAAAAAATTCCATAACATCAATGTGCACTTAATTGTCAGAGGGAAATAAAATTACAAAGTTTAGTAATACCATAAAAATGTGTGCTGTTATGCAAGAGCCTAAAATTACATGCTCTCTAAAGGAAAATCATTATACTACAGGGACTCACAAAAGCTTTCCAAACAGAGCTGCATAATCTCACAGTTAAGAGCAGTTACTTCTGGTTGAAAGAGACTAAAAACAAACAGAAAAAGCAGTCACTGTCAGGTTGTAAGGGTGGATGAATTCAAGGTGACTTTGGGTCACTCTGCTGTTTGGAGCCCATGGAGTTAAGGGTGCAAAGGTAAGAATAATTCATTTTAAGTATAAACTTAAACTGTGTCCTCTTATTTGATTTGCACTCCAATTAGCACATTATTTTACATTTTAATAGGTGGTTCAATCTTCTGTTTAAGACGAAAAGACAACTCTCAGAATGGGAGAAAATATTTGCAAACAAAGCAACTGAAAAAGGATTAATCTCCAAAATATACAAGCAGCTCGTGCAGCTCAATATCAAAAACACAAACAACCCAATCCAAAAATGGGCAGAAGACCTAAATAGACATTTCTCCAAAGAAGATATACAGATTGCCAACAAACACATGAAAGGATACTCAGCATCACTAATCATTAGAGAAATACAAATCAAAACCACAATGAGACATCAACTCACGCTGGTCAAAATGGCCATCATCAAAAAATCCAGAAACAATAAATGCTGGAGAGGGTGTGGTGAAAAGGGGACCCTCTTGCACTGTTGGTGGGAATGTAAATTGATACAGCCACTACGGAGAACAGTATGGAGTTCCCTTCAAAAACTAAAAATAGAACTACCATACGACCCAGAAATCCCACTACTGGGCATATACCCCAAGAAAACCATAATCCTAAAAGAGTCATGTACCGCATTGTTCATTGCAGCTCTATTTACAATAGCCAGGACATGAAAGTCACCTAAGTGTTCATCGACAGATGAATGGATAAAGAAGATGTGGCACATATATACAATGGAATATTACTCAGCCACAAAAAGAAACGAAATTGAGTTATTTGTAGTGAGGTGGATGGACCTAGAGACTGTCATACAGAGTGAAGTAAGTCAGAAAGAGAAAAACAAATACCGTATGCTAACCCATATATATGGAATCTAAAAAAAAAAAAAAGGTTCTGAAGAACCTAGGGGCAGGACAGGAATAAAGATGCAGACGTAGAGAATGGACTTGAGGACACAGGGAGGGGGAAGGGTAAACTAGGATGAAGTGAGAGAGTGGCAAGGACGTATATACACTACCAAATGTAAAATAGCTAGCTAGTGGGAAGCAGCCGCATAGCACAGGGAGATCAGCTCCGTGCTTTGTGACCACCTAGAGGGGTGGGTTATGGAGGGTGGGAGGGAGATGCAACAGGGAGGATATACGGGGAATATATGTATATGTATAGCTGATTTACTTTGTTATGCAGCAGAAACTAACACACACCATTGTAAAGCAATTATACTCCAATAAAGATGTTAAAAATAAAAGCAATCAGATTCTCTTAAAGGTGATCATAATTTAGGGGGAGAAAAAGAAAAACAACACAGATAACTAGCTCATATAAATTGGGTGATTTTCTTAAAGGTGGGAAGCTTGAGTCTTCTCAGTGAAGGAGAGCAGGTGGAGGACAGAGCACTGGGTTTTGTAAATGGATCCTTTGCTTTAGAATTTGGGCTTTGTTTTGTTCTATACATGGTGACTAATGCAAGAAGATGTAGGATGGCTTATTCTGGGCCTCTGGGTATAGGGAAAAGTAAATGGGGTTTCAAGTTTCTGCTTTGAGTTTTTCTTCTCCCTTCACTTGCCGGTTGAAGGTAGGTCTTCAGTGTTGGGATCCCAGGAGATGACCTATAAGAAGCAGCACAGTGGGCTCAGCTATGCAACTTACAGTGGTACAGGCACCATTGCTCTGGGGCAGCCTGGGATCCCAACATCATTATCTGGAGTTCTTTGAGAACATGTCCCACTTTGGTCAAAACTCCTTAATCGGTGGAAAAATATTGCCCCACTCACCCATCCCAATGCACTACCGAGTCTTTGAATTTCTCCTTTATTCTTCCTAATGGGCAGTATGGTGAAGTGGAAAGGGAATGACTTGCGACTCAGACTACCCTGAATTCTTAGACTCCACTTGCTAGCTGTGTGATCCCAGGCACAGTTTTGAACATATGTGAACCTCAGTCTTTCTTCTCTGTAAATTGGGGGTAATAATACCTACATCATAATTTTATTGGAATTAAGGAAAAAAATGCATGTTTCCTTCTTTTGTATTGGCAACAGATTTGGGTCTGTTGGCAGTGAAAAAATTAACAGAAACTTGAGAGTCGGTTCAGGCAAAAGTGAGTAGAAAGAAGAGAATGCTAAATATCAACAGCCATGATGTTTAAAGCCAGGCTAATGTATTGATAGAAACACAAGCAGAATTGCCAGATTTAGTATAAATATATCTCATGCCATATTTGGGACATACTTATACTAAAAAAATTCCTTATCTGAAATTCAAATTTAACTGGAGGTTTTGTATTTTATTGGCAACACTAATCACAAAGTGTCATGAATATGTGGCAAAAAGGATGTGTGTCTATGTGAAGGTCACCAGGCAAGGCTAATGTACATGGGGAAACTGCGGACTGATTATGACCGAGTTGAAAAGGCACCATGTGGAGAGGTACTTTCTGAGGTTCATGTAAGAATCAGTTTTAACTAATCATTATGATATGTTAGCACTTAGCCAATCAAATAGGTAACTGCTAACAGATCATAATTATCACATTGTGTTTAATTGGCAGTTAATTTCTCATAAGAGATTACTGTTGTTGATTTGTTACATCCAGTTACATGATGGATGTGGGTTATCTTGAGCCTGGTGTTTGCTGCTTAGGAAGAGAGGACCCACCACATTCAGAGTTTCCTCTCAGGAAATAAAGCATGGGGAGAACAAGCCACTCACTCCTAGGGCATCACTGAGCAGCATTAGAGACTGGGGACTCCCGGGAGGACAGAGTCTGAGATCCTGAAGATACTCTGAGCCTCTGGGACAGATGAACTATGGGAGGCCTGCCCTAACCTCTCTCCTGGAGGGAGGGAGTGGGACTTGTATTTTTTTCTCTCTTTTATTGTCCATGCTATTTTTTCTAGATTTGAAGTAAAGCACAGTCTGAATGCCAGCCCAGATCGCCTAGGACAAACTGCTTTTCAGATCTTTGCACTTACTGTACTTCTGCTGGCATATCTCCTGGCTGAGATTGTGCCCTCATTAGATACTGGTGCTAGTGCCAAGGGAGCCTGGGTTTCTTTGGGACATTGCTTCACCACTTGCAGCACAAAGTGTATACATCTTTTCTAATGAGTCATAGCCGTAAAATTTTATTTTTTGGACTTTCTTATGGATATAAAATAGTATCATTATTTTCATTTGCATTTCTCTGCTTGCTAGTGAGTTTAACAGCTTCTTCTGACACG
Source organism: Monodon monoceros (assembly GCF_005190385.1). NCBI lineage: Eukaryota > Metazoa > Chordata > Mammalia > Artiodactyla > Monodontidae > Monodon > Monodon monoceros. The sequence continues at coordinate 71,915,393 of NW_021703775.1, read as the reverse complement.
TATTAGTCATCTTGTCCTCTTCTTCTATTACCTATTAATATCTTTGCTCGCATTTCTGTTGGGTTTCCTGACTTTATAGACATTGTCCTAAAGGTTTTAAACATGACACCTATTCTCTCCCTGCTGTCATTGGTGTCCTTCAATGAACTAAAGTTCTTAATTCCTGTGTAACCACATCCATTAATATCTCCACACTGTGTATGCTTCTGATATTTTTTTAATTGAAGTGTAGTTGTGTTAGTTTCAAGAGTACAGCACAATGATTCAGTTACACACACACACACACACACACACATATTCTTTTTTAGATTCTTTCCCCTTATAGGTTATTACAAAATATTAAGTATAGCTCCCTGTGCTGTACAGTAGGTCCCTGTTGGTTATCTATTTTATATATAGTAGTGTGTATATGTTAATCCCAACCTCCTAATTTATCCCTCCCCTGCCTTTTCCCTTTGGTAACCATAAGCTTTTTTCTATATCTATGGGTCTAGTTCTGTTTAGTAAATAAGTTTATTTGTATTATTTTTTAAGATTCCACATATAAGCAATGTCATATTTGCCTCTGTCTGGCTTACTTCACTTAGTACGATAAACTCTAGGTCCATCCATATTGCTGCAAAGGGCATTATTTCATTCTCTTTTATGGCTGAGTGATATTCCATTGTTCTACAAAGCTACAGTAATCAAAACAGTATAGTACTGGCACAAAAAGGGACATATAAATCAGTGGAACAGGATAGGAAACCCAGAAAAAAACCCATGCACCTATGGTCAATCTACAACAAAGGAGGCAAGAAGATATAATGGAGAAAAGATGGTCCTTCAATAAGCAGTGCTGGGAAAACTGGACAGCTACACGAAAAAGAATGAAATTAGAACATTCTCTAACACTATATACAAAAATAAACTCAAAATTGATTAAAGACGTATATGTAAGACCAGATACTATAAAACTCCTAGAGGAAGACATAGGCAGAACATTCTTTGATATAAATTGCAGCAGTATCTTTTTGGATCTGTCTCCTAGAGAAATGATATCTTTTTATTTTTTCATTTTTAAATTTTATTTATTTATTTGTTTGTTTGTTTTGGCGGCACTGCCTGGCATGCAGGATCTTAGTTCCCTGACCAGGGATCAGACCCATGCTCCCTGCAGTGGAAGCGCAGAGTCCTAACCCCTGGACCGCCATGGAATTCCCTAATGATATCTTTTAAAGTGTGTTTTTTCTCCCATTTCTAGGTATCACAATTATTTTTCAATAGTTTTTCTATCACCTGCTTAGATACCCACTCAGCATTTAGATCTTTTTAAAAATTAGATTAAATTAGCTTTGTTTTTCTAGCTTTTATTGAGATATAATATTTTTTTTTGGCTACACCACGTGGCTTGCAGGATCTTAGTTCCCTGACCAGGGACTGAACCTGGGCCCTCGGCAGTGAAAGCAAGGACTCCTAACCACTGAACCACCAGAGAATTGCCTTGAGATATAATTGACATAAAACATTGTGTAAGTTTAAGATGTACAATATTATGATTTGATATGTGTACATACTGCAAAATGATTAGAACAGTAAGGTTAGTTAACCAATCTATCACCTCATAGAATTACTATTGTGTGTGTGTGTGTGAACTTTTAATATCTCACATTTGGATTTTTAATTTATCTGACTCTACCTTTACGTGTGATGTGAGTTAGGGTACAGATTTTGTTTTTCCTTATTGTGAGTTTCCATTACATCATTTCTCTAAACAATATGTTTTCAGTTTTACTATTTATCAATTAAGGATGCTATTTCTGAGGGTCCAGTTTTAATCCATTGGTCTATTTGTTTCTTTCTGGGCCAATCTCAGTTTACTTTTTATTATTTTGTTTTTTTAGTAAGTCTTCTTAGGATCTGGTAGAGTTAGTTTTCTCTTTTTCTTTTAATTTCATAAAATTGAAATTCATGGGATTTTATTATTCCATAATATATTTTTTAAAATAAGTGTGACAAGTCCCTCAAAAGTTCTACCTAAACATTTTAATAGAATTGCGTTTGTGCTTGCAGTTTACTTTGGAGACATTTTCTATTTTGTGGAACAATTTGTTTAAAATAGGAATTAACATTTTCATAGAGGTTTGGTAGAATTCACCTATAAAAGTAGTTGGACTGGAACTTTTAGGGAGGGTGGTCTTTAACTACTATTTCATTTTTTTAAGTGTTTATGTTATGCTGAGGGTTTTCACTTTTTCCTAATTCTGACCTTTATTCTAGGAATTTATTTCATTTAGGGTTTATTTTTTAACGACTGGTGTCATGTTTTTACATCTATTGTTAGCTATTTGTGTCCTTAGTGATTTACTCTTTTCAATATATGTACTTTTTAAATTTAAATTCTCTCTTTTTTCTTGAGTTATCATATTAGAGTTGTACAAAAATCAGTTTTCCAAAAATCAGTATGGAATATTATTTAATATTTTCTGTGTTTCTAAATGCACTGTTTCATTGAAATCTGTCCTAACATTTCCTCCTTCTGATTTATTTGACTTTATCTGTCTTTGTTCCAACCTCTTGAGTTTTAATTTTAGCTAATTTTTAAAACATGTCTCAGAGATTGGCTCAAGATGGTGGCATAGAAGGATGTGCTCTCACTCCCTCTTGCGAGAACACCAGAATTACAACTAACTGCTGAACAATCATCGACAGGAAGACACTGGAACTCACCAAAAAAGTTACCCCACATCCAAAGACAAAGGAGAAGCTACAATGAGATGGTAGGAGGGGCACAATCACAATAAAATCAAATCCCATAACTGCTGGGTGGGTGACTCACAAACTGAAGGACACTTATACCACAGAAGTCCACCAACTGGAGTGAAGGTTCTGAGCCCCACGTCAGGCTTCCCAACCTGTGAGTCTGGCAGTGGGAGGAGGAACTCCTAGAGAATCAGACTTTGAAGGCTGGCGGGATTTGATTGCAAGACTTCAACAGGACTGGGGAAACAGAGACACCACTCTTGGAGGGCACACAAAAAATAGTGTGTGCATCGGGACCCAGGGGAAGGAGCAGTGACCCCATAGAGACTGAACCAGACCTACCTGCTAGTGTTGGAGAGTCTCCCGCAGAGGCAGGGGGTGGCTGTGTCTCACTGTACTGTGAGGACAAGGACACTGAGAGCAGAAGTTCTGGGAAGTATTCCTTGGCGTGAGCCCTCCCAGAGTCTGCCATTACCCCACCAAATTGCCCAGGTAGGCTCCAGTGTTGGGTTGCCTCAGGCCAAACAACCAACAGGGAGGGGACCCAGCCCCACCCATCAGCAGACAAGTAGATTAAAGTTTTACTGAGCTCTGCCCACCAGAGCAACAGCCAGCTCTACCCACCGTCAGTCCCTTCCATCAGGAGACTTGCACAAGCCTCTTAGATAGCCTCATCCACCAGAGGGCAGACAGCAGAAGCAAGAAGAATTACAGTCCTGCAGCCTGTGGAGCAAAACCCACATTCACAGAAAGATAAACAAGATGAAAAGGCAGAGGGCTATGTACCAGATGAAGGAACAAGATAAAACCCCAGAAAAACAACTAAATGAAGTGGAGATAGGCAGCCTTCCAGAAAAAGAATTCAGAATAATGATAGTGAAGATGATCCAGGAGCTCGGAAAAAGAACGGAGGCAAAGATTGAGAAGATGCAAGAAATGCTTAACAAATCTCTAGAGAAATTAAAGAACAAACAAACAGAGATGAGCAATAAAATAACTGAAATGAAAAATACACTAGAAGGAATCAATAGCAAAAGAGGCAGAAGAAAGGATAAGTGACCTGGAAGACAGAATGGTGGAATTCACTGCTGCAGAACAGAATAAAGAAAAAAAGAATGAAAAGGAATGAAGACAGCCTAAGAGACCTCCTGGATAACATTAAATGCAACAACATTCACATTATAGGGGTCCCAGAAGGAGAAGAGAGAGAGAAAGGACCTGAGAAAATATCTGAAGAGATTATAGTCGAAAACTTGCCTAATATGGGAAAGGAAACAGCCACCCAAGTCCAAAAATGCAGCGTCCCATACAGGATAAACCCAAGGAGAAACACGCCGAGACACATAGTATTCAAATTGGCCAAAATTAAAGACAAAGAAAAGTTATTGAAAGCAGCAAGGGAAAAATGACAAATAACATACAAGGGAACTCCCATAAGGTTAACAGCTGATTTCTCAGCAAAATCTCTACAAGCCAGAAGGGAGTGGCGCAATATACTTAAAGTGATGAAAGGGAAGAACCTACAACCAAGATTACTCTACCCAGCAATGATCTTATTCAGATTCGATAGAGAAATCAAAAGCTTTACAGACAAGCAAAAGCTAAGAGAATTCAGAACCACCAAACCAGCTCTACAACAAATACTAAAGGAACTTCTCTAAGTGGGAAACACAAGAGAAGAAAAGGACCTACAGGAACAAACCCAAAATAATTAAGAAAATGGTCATAGAAACATACATATCAATAATTAACTTAAACGTGAATGGATTAAATGCTCCAACCAAAAGACACAGGCTTGCTGAATGGATACAAAAACAAGACACATCTATATGCTTTCTACAAGAGACCCACTTCAGACCTAGGGACACATACAGACTGAAAGTGAGGGGATAGAAAAACATATTCCATGCAAATGGAAATCAAAAGAAAGCTGGAGTAGCAATTCTCATATCAGATAAAATAGACTTTAAAATAAAGAATGTTACAAGAGAAAAGGAAGGACACTACATAATGATCAAGGGATCAATCCAAGAAGAAGATATAACAATTATAAATATATATGCACCCAACATAGGAGCACCTCAATACATAAGGCAACTGCTAAGAGCTCTAGAAGAGGAAATCAACAGTAACCCAATAATAGTGGGGTACTTTAACATCACTTACACCAATGGACAGATCATCCAAACAGAAAATTAATAAGGAAACACAAGCTTTAAATTACACAATAGACGAGATAGATTTAATTGATACATATAGGACATTCCATCCAAAAACTGCAGATTACCCTTTCTTCTCAAGTGCGCATGGAATATTCTTCAGGATAGATCACATCTTGGGTCACAAATCAAGCCTCAGTAAATTTAAGAAAATTGAAATCATGTTAAGCGTCTTTTCTGACCACAATGCTATGAGATGAGAAATCAATTACAGGGAAAAGAAAATTTTAAAGAAGCAAACACGTGGAGGCTACATGATACGTTACTAAATAACCAAGAGATCACTGAAGAAATCAAAGAGGAAATCAAAAAAAAAACCTAGAGACAAATTTCAATGAAAACACGATAATCCAAAACGTATGGGATGTGGCAAAAGCAGTTCTAAGATGGAACTTTGTAGCTATACAAGCCTACCTCAAGAAACAAGAAAAATCTCAAATAAACAGTCTAACCTTACACCTAAAGAAACTAGAGAAAGAAGAACAAACAAAGCCCAAAGTTAGCAGAAGGAAAGAAATCATAAAGATCAGAGGAGAAATAAATGAATTAGAAACAAAGAAAAAAATAGCAAAGATCAATAAAACTAAAAGCTGGTTCTTTGAGAAGATAAACAAAATTGATAAACCATTAGCCAGACTCATCAAGAAGAAGAGGGAGAGGACTCAAATCAATAAAATTAGAAATGAAAAAGGAGAAGTTAAAACAGACACCGGAGAACTACAAAGCGTCCTAAGAGACTACTACAAGCAACTCTGTGCTAATAAAATGGACAACCTGGAAGAAATGGACAAATTCTTAGAAAGGTATAACCTCCCAAGACTGAACCAGGAAGAAATAGAAAATCTGAACAGACCAATCACAAGTAATGAAATTGAAACTGTGATTAAAAATCTTCCAACAGTCAACCAACAAAAGTCCAGGACCAGACGGCTTCACAGGTGAATTCTATCAAACATTTAGAGAAGAGCTAGCACCCATCCTTCTCAAACTCTTCCAAAAACTTGCAGAGGAAGGAACACTCCCAAACTCATTCTGTGAGGCCACCATCACCCTGATACCAAAACCAGACAAAGATACTACAAAAAAAGAAAATTACAGACCAATATCACTGATGAATATAGATGCAAAAATCCTCAACAAAATACTAGCAAAGAGAATCCAACAACACATGCAAAGGATCATACACCATGATCAAGTGGGATTTATCCCAGGGACGCAAGGATTCTTCAGTATATGCAAATCAACTCATGTGATACACCATATTAACAAATTGAAGAATAAAATCCATATGATTATCTCAATCGATGCAGAAAAAGATTTTGACAAAATTGAACACCCATTTATGATAAAAACTCTCTAGAAAGTGGGCATAGAGGGAACCTACCTCAACATTATAAAGGCCATATATGACAGACCCACAGCCAACATCATTCTCAATGGTGAAAAACTGAAACCATTTCCTCTAAGATCAGGAACAAGACAAGGTTGTACACTCTCACCACTATTATTCGACATAGTTTTGGAAATCATAGCTACGGCAATCAGAGATGAAAAAGAAATAAAATGAATACAAATGGGAAAAGAAGAAGTAAAACTGTTTGCAGATGACATGATACTATTTATAAAGAGTCCTAAAGATGCCACCAGGAAACTGCTAAAGCTAATCAATGAATTTGGTAATGTTGCAGGATACAAAATTAATGCACAGAAATTTCTTGCATTCCTATACGCTAATGTTGACAAATCTGAAAGAGAAATTAAGGAAACACTCCCATTTACTATTGCAACAAAAAGAATAAAATACCTAGGAATAAACCTACCTAGGGAGAGAAAAGACCTGTATGCAGAAAACTGTAAGACACCGATGAAAGAAATTAAAGATGATACCAACAGATGGAGAGATATACCATGTTCTTGGATTGGAAGAATCAATATTGTGAAAATGACTATACTACCCAAAGCAATCTACAGATTCAGTGCAATCCCTATCAAATTACCAATGGCATTTTTTACAGAACTAGAACAAAAAAATCTTAAAATTTGTATGGAGACACAAAAGACCCTGAATAGCCAAAGCAGTCTTGAGGGAAAAAAAAACGAGCTAGAGGAATCAAACTCCCCGACTTCAGACTATACTACAAAGCTACAGTAATCAAGAGAATATGGTACTGACACAAAAACAGAAATATAGATCAATGTAACAAGATGGAAAACCCAGAGATAAACCCACGTACCTATGGTCAACTAACCTATGACAAAGGAGGCAAAGATATAAAATGGAGAAAAGACAGTCTCTTCAATAAGTGGTTCTGTGAAAACTGGACAGCTACATGTAAAAGAATGAAATTAGAACACTCCCTAACACGATACACAAAAATAAACTCAAAATGGATTAGAGACCTAACTGTAAGACCGGACACTCTAAAACTCTTAGAGGAGAACCTAGGAAGAACACTCTTTGACATAAATCACAGCAAGATCTTTCTTGACCCACCTTCTAGAGTAATGGAAGTAAAAACTAAAATAAACAAATGGGACCTAATGAAACTTCAAAGCTTTTGCACAGCAAAGGAAACTATAAACAACACGATAAGACAACCGTCAAAATGGGAGAAAATATTTGCAAACGAATCAACGGACAAAGGATTAATCTCCAAAATCTATAAACAGCTTATGCAGCTCAACATTAAAAAAACAAACTACCCAATCCAAATATGGGCAGAAGACCTAAATAGATATTTCTCCAAAGAAGATATACAGATGGCCAAGAAGCACATGAAAAGCTGCTCAACATCACTAATTATTAGAGAAATGAAAATCAAACTACAATGGGGTATCACCTCACACCAGTTAGAATGGGCATCATCAGAAAATCTACAAACAACAAATGCTGGAGAGGGTGTGGAGAAAAGGGAACCCTCTTGCACTGTTGGTGGGAATGTAAATTGATACGTCCACCATGGAGAACAGTATGGAGGTTCCTTAAAAAACTAAAAATAGAATTACCATATTACCCAGCAATCCCACTACTGGGCATATACCCAGAGTAAACCATAATCCATAAAGACAGACGCACCCCAGTGTTCATTGCAGCACTATTTACAATAGCCAGGTCATGGAAGCAACCTGAATGCACATCGACAGATGAGTGGATAAAGACGATGTGGTACATATATACAACGGACTATTACTGAGCCATTAAAAGGAACAAAATTGGGTCATTTGTAGAGACTTGGATGGATCTAGAGACTGTCATACAGAGTGAGATAAGTCAGGAAGAGAAAAACAAATATCGTATATTAACATATATATGTGGAACCTAGAAAAATGGTACAGATGAACCCGTTTGCAGGCCAGAAATTGAGACATAGATGTAGAGAACAAATGTATGGACACCAAGGGGGGAAAGCGGCAGCGGGTGGTGGTGGTGGTGGTGGTAGGATGAATTGGGAGATTGGGATTGACATGTATATACTGATGTGTATAAAATGGATGACTAATAAGAACCTGCTGTATAAAAAACATAAATTAAATTAAAATTTTTTAAATTAAAAAGTCTCTTCTGATTATTGTAATTAAATTTGGCACTTAAGTTGGGTCCAAAAACTCCATTTAGTTTTCACTGTCCATTTCTGTTTTTTTCATAATATCTTTATAAGTACAGGGTTATCTGCTAGCTTGAGATTTTACTTCCAAACACATTGCATTTTTAAAGTTATTTTTGTTACTAATTTTTTCTTGAATTTTGGGTATAAAATCTATGCATGATATTGTTTTATTTCTCTTTTTCTTTTGTTCTCCCCTTCCTTCATTCTTCCCTCCCTTCATTTTTTCCTTTCTTTATCTACTTATTTACTTTAAGAATTTATTCTAGTTTTCTCTCTTTTAAACACATAGTTAATTTTCTAAATGTTGTATCTACACCACAAAGGAATATGTACTCTGTTGTTTGTTGGATGCAGAGCTCTGAATTATCCCATAGAGTAACTGAATTTATATATTTCATTAACTAGATTTTCCATATTTCTATTTATTTTGCCTTCTGGCTCTGTCCATTTCCAGGAGGACTGTGATGAAATCTGCAGCAACAATCGATAATTTATCTTTTTCTCTCTTTAGTCTTTCCCATTTTCACTTTATATATTTTGTGATTTTATTGTAGGAGTGATAGCTGTTTATAATGGTTTTATTTTCTTGTTCAATTGTACTTTTTACCAATATAATGATCCCCTATTATCTCTTGTGGGTTTTTTTGTCTTAAATTATGTTTTTCTAGATACCAAGAATACTTTCCCAGATTTCTTTTGGTTAATATTTACATGATATATCTTTTTTCACTCTTTATTCTCAATTCTTATTTTATTTTCAAATATTATAGATGTTATACTGTTGGAACTATTTTATTTTCAGTGTGAGTTATTCTCTTTCATTGGTGAGTTTAATCCAGTTATATTATTGTAATTATATTAGGTTTTTTTGGTTATCTTATTTAATATTTTTCCTTTAATATCCTTTGTGTTTACTTTGATAAACATTAGTCATGTTAGGTTTTCTTGTCTTGGTTTCAAAATTACACATTCTACCTTTGTTTTTATGTTAGTAATCTTTAAGTAAAGAATCCTTCTCATGTTTATATACATGTTGATTTCTTAAATTTGTTATTATCTCTATCTTTCCTCTAACAAATTAGGAATTTTTTAACATTTTCAGGATGTTTTGGTCTTTTCTGCCACTTTATCTTCACTGAATTTTAGTTCTGGGTTCATTGCAAACTGTAGAGTACTATTTTGCTTTTTTATCCTTGTCTCAAGAGGTAACTTTAATCTGTGCTAAAAGAGTAATCACCCTTACTTCTCACATGGGTTGCTGCAGCCCCCTGGATATATGTTTCTTCTTGTTTGAATGTTTTGTCCCAAAGTGTTTTCTAAGTGAATGTTTGTATGGCAAATCTTCTGAGCCTGACATGCCTGAGGATATTTTTTTCACCCTCATATTTTAATGGCAATTCTGTTGAACAAAGAATTTTAGGATCTGATGTCAATTTCATCATAGGCAGCCTACATTCTTTCTGGATAATGTCACTGCCTGTTGGGTGTTTCTAACAGGTTTAGGTGCAGATGTTTTCTTACCTTTCCTATCTGGCACTCTTTGGACCCTTTCAGGCTGAGGTCTCTCATCTTATTTATAACTCTAGGAAATTGGTCTCCATTCTTTTTGCAAATATCTCATTTCTCCTGTTTGTCATCTTTGGTTCTTTTGAAACTATTACAGATATTGACTCTTGTATTTCTAGCCTCTGCATTCCCCATCTTTTCTCTTACACCTCCTGTTTCTATGTCTTTTTTGGTGTCTTCTGAGAGAATTTCTTTGATCTGATCTTTCAGCTTGTTCACTCACTGTTTAGTTGTACTCATCCTATTTCAGCCATTTAAAAAATGTTAGCTACTGTATTCTGCACGCTTAAGATTTCTAACTTTTCTATGACTTTTTGCTCTTTCTTCATATTAACAGTATACTCCCTTCTATCTTGAGAATATTTATGTGCTTATTTTATATTTGTAGATCATCTATTTCAATAATTCTGCTTCATGTAGCATATGCTGTTTGGTTTGTAGTCTTTCTTGTATAATGATTATACCATGTAGGTGCATGTCAGTTCATATTTTCCTGAATGTTAGTTATTTCTTGTGGTAATGGACAGGCTTAAGTGTGAACCTACCTTGGCAGTCTAATGAGGGAGTTGAAAAACCCTAGGTGCCTGTGATGGACACACCTTAGGTCATATTCTTTTATAATTTCCTCCTCTTCCATGCCAGCAGAACCTGTGACTTCCTTCTAAGCAATAGACCATGGCAAAGGTGATGGACTGTGTCCCAACTTCATCTTTGCTGGCTGGAGGGAGAGATTCTCCTGCTGGTCTGAAGAAGCAAGCAGACATGTTGTGAATTGCCTCTGGAAAAGGAATCACAGGCAGCCTCTAGGAATGGAAAACAGCCCTTACTGACAGCCAGCAAGAAAATGGGAACCTCAGTCATACAGCTTTCAGATGATCTTCCAGCAACCTGAGGGGGATTGGAAGCATATCTTTCCCTAGTGAAGCCTCTGATGAGACTGCAACCTCAGTTAACCCTGGATTCCCGCCTGATGAGAATCTAAAGCAGAGGGCCCAGTTAAGCTGTGTCTACCCTTCTGACCTATGGAAACTGGGAGATAATGAATGTGTGCTGTTTTGAGCCTCTAAGTTTGTGGCAATTGGTTAAGCAGCAGTAGAAGTAGTATCCACCATCCTCTGTTGGGTGCTCCTCTTGGCTCCCATACCACCTGGCAACACTTTGGGACAGATTCTGCCTTTAAATGGTTACAGGAAAGAAGCACTGAGAGAGGCAATTGATTTTTTTATTTTATTTTTTTATTTTTGGCTGTGCCCTGCGGCATGTGGGATCCTAGTTCCCCAACCAGGGATCGAACCCGCACCCCCTGCAGTGGAAGCGCAGAGCCTTAACCACTGGACTGCCAGGGAAGTCCCCTAGGAGGCAATTGCTTTAGATTGTTATTCACTAGCTAGGAAAGTTTGAGAAAGACGGAGAGATGGAGTAGATGTCCCCACATGATTAGTAAACTCCCATCTGTTTTCATCATCACCTCCTCTAAGTTTTCATCATGTTCTTCATTTTTAGACAGTATTCAGCTTTACTAAAATATTTGATTACACTTATTTCCCAGATTTCACATAGCACAGTGCAGGATTCATTTCTTGGTGTTTTCAAAGAAGGATTTTATTCCTGAAGGAATCATCTGCGTTCTAACTTTTTTTGATTGGTAGATATAGAGTTGAAGTTCTCTGAACACTTTGAAAATGTTAGCCCTCTGTAGATATTGAAAACTTTGGTAACAATCTGAAACTTGTTTCTCTAACATAACTTCGCTCTCTGAAAGCATTTAGAATTTTTTTTTTAAGTTTCCCTATAATGCATGTGTGTGGGCCTTCCGTTATCTATACTGTTTTGTACATTCTAAGGTCCTTTATCTTAGGTGTTCATATGTTTAAATCCTAAGAAATTCTGGTGCATTATTATTTTATCTATTCCCACTTCTTCATTTATTTGTTTTCTTTCTGGTACTGTTATAAATTGTTGATGATGCTGTGTTTTTATCATCTGCGTTTATTCTCTTTAATATTTTCCATTATTTAATGACTTTCTAATGCCTTCTAAATAAGTTCCTGGATCTGATCTTTCTGTTCACTAATTTAATTTGTGTTTCTATTAATTCTGTTAATTATCCATCTCTTGTGATTTTAAAAATATATTTATATTATTATATCCAGTAAATCTACTTGCTTCTTCTTGATAACTGTTTATTGTTGCCTAATGCCATCAACATATCCTATCATCACTCTTTTAATCTTTTTTTTTTTTTGCGGTACGCGGGCCTCTCACTGTTGTGGCCTCTCCCGTTGTGGAGCACAGGCTCCGGACGCGCAGGCTCAGCGGCCATGGCTCACAGGCCCAGCCGCTCTGTGGCATGTGGGATCTTCCCGGACCGGGGCACGAACCCGTGTCCCCTGCATCGGCAGGCGGACTTGCAACCGCTGCGCCACCAGGGAAGCCCCATCACTCTTTTAAGAGATTTATTATTCTTATTCTTTAAATGTTGACCTCCGTATTCCATCTGTTCTCAATCACAGCATATACATTGTTCTGTATGTTGCCATTCTATTTGAAAAATTGTACTGAGATGACTCCTTAGTTTTCTCTTTAAGCTCATTTATTTTAGCTAGTCTTGTTTACCAGGGGATAAGGGCTTCTGCTCCTCCTGGTGAATTTAATGTTGGATAGCCTGACATACCCATTTGCTGTGTCACTACCAATCTTCTGTTCTCTTCAGGAAAATCCTGGGACTTTTCTAAGAATTTCATTCTCTTGGCTGTAACTGTCTACACTTAGGGTTTAGAGCAGAAGATGGAAATTCACAACTGCCGTTTTACAGAGACTTTTTATCCATTCCTCACCCAGCCAGGCTTCTACTTTGCCTTGTTGTTATCTTGGGAACAGAAAAATGCTTAGCATAATTTCTGAAACCCAAGTGCCTGGTTTGGAATTCTGTCTCTGCCACATTCTAGCTGAGGAAATTTGGGTAAGTTTCTCAACATCTCTAGGCTTTAGTTTCCATGTATGTAAAATAGGATATTAATATTCACTGACTGCTACAATTGCTGTGATATTTAGATGAAATAATGTATACAAAGTGATTAGGACAGTACCTGATACAAACTAGGGCCTAATAAACATTTGCTCTCAATATCATTACAGTGTCCAGCGTGTACATGTTCAACAAATGCCATCTATTATTGCATGCTTATTACGCTCATCCACAGAGCCCTATCTGAATCTTTGCACAGATTACTATCAAGATGCACCCACACTTCAAATCTCTAGGACTCCTATGTGCTTCCTGCCATGATTTACACCTCTAACCATCCTAGCGACCTGGAATTTTTTGGTCACTAGGGACTATTTAGACAAGAATACGAGATCAAATGTTGGTGGAATGGAAACAATATTTAAAATCAGTAATATACCCATTATTTCCATGCTACAAGTCTTTGCCTCATAGACAGTATGTGAACCGACTTCTTTTGTGTGCATACAGACCTTCACAGGTTTTAAAGTAGTTTTACATCCATTATCACATTTAATTTTACATGACTTCAAAAAGTGTGAGAGAGGCTTACTGAGCCTAATTTCAAGAGGAAACCAGTTCTCAGACTGGAGGAGACTAGGAACTAAATTCCGACAGCTTGAGTGTGGCAGACGTGAAGTCAGCCCAGTTGTTCTGGCTTCTAGTAGCACACACCCCCTGCTCCAGTCTCTACAGAGGGACCTGAGAGAAACAGAAAGAAACCTGGGGCTTCTTTAGGAGGTAGATGTGTGAATAAAAGTGAGTGGAATTTTAGATATTCATGATTTTATCCCATCCCATCATACCCAGAGCTTGGGTTCATGGTGCACCCTGTCTGTTCTATGAAGAGGACTCCTTGTGATGAGTTACTTGCCCTCAGCTGGTTGGGGTTGGTGCTGGGCAATAAAGATCATGATGGCCATCACAAAGGGCATCAGGTTTGAGAGTCCTTTCCTGTAGTTCAAGCTCTGACCAAAGCATCTAAAGACATAGATCCTGCTGTGACTCCCTTACAATGTGCTGTCTAATACTTTCGAGGAGTTTTGGGAAATGGATGCTTACATTCATACTTAATTCAGGTAATGAATATGGTTCCTCAGAACTAAACCATTCTGTTAACCCCCAGGTTTTGTTTTTTTTTTAAATTTGTTATTTATTTAATTTTGGCTGCATTGGGTCTCAGTTGCGGCATGCGGGATCTTTGTTGAGGCATGCAGGATCTTTCATTGTATCACGCGGGCCCTTTGTTGTGGTGTCTGGGCTTCTCTCTAGTTGTGGCGTGCGGGTTTTCTCTTCTCTAGCTGTGGTGCACAGGCTCCAGGGCATGTGGGCTCTGTAGTTGTGGCACACGGGTTACAGAGCACGTGGGCTCTGTAGTTTGCGGCATGCAGGCTCTCTAGTTGAGGTGCATGAGCTCAGTAGCTGTGGCACACGGCCTTAGCTGCCCCTTGGCATGTGGGATCTTAGTTCCCTGACCAGGGATTGAACCCGCGTCCCATGCATTGTAAAGCGGATTCTTTACCACTGGACCACCAGGGAAGTCCCAACCCACTAACTTTTACACACAGTTGACAGTAGAGTGTGTTGTCTGTTTATTAGAGAGGTGGCATGTGAGCATATGCCAAGCAAACATACTATTAACCAGAAGATGTGGTACATATATACAATGGAATATTACTCAGCCATTAAAAAGAATGGAATAATGCCATTTGCAGCAACATGGATGGACCTAGAGATTGTCATGCTGCGTGAAGTGGGTCAGACAGAGAAAGAAATATTGTATGATATTGCTTATGTGCGGAATCTAAAAAAAAAATGATACAAATGAATTTATTTACAGGATGGAAACAGGCTCGCAGACTTAGAGAATGAAGTTGTGTTTGTTGGGGGGAAAGGTGGGAGGGAGGGATAGTTGGGGAATTTGGGATTGACATGTATATACTGCTATGTTTAAGTGGTTAACCAACAAAGACCTCTTGTATAGCACAAGGAACTCTGCTCAATATTATGTAACAACCTAATTGGTAAAAGAATTTGAAAAAGAATAGATACATGTATACGTAAAAAAAAAACAACCCTCTGTGATGACCTGTATGGGAATAGAATCTAAAAAAAAAGGTGGATATACATATATGTGTAGCTGACTCACTTGCTGTATAGCAGACACTAGCACAACATTGTAAATCAACTATACTCAAATAACAAAATTAATTTTAAAGAAGTGTGTATTGAGCACTAACTCGGGACCCCAGTTTTATGTGAGACATTGCAGAGGATACCAAAAGGGACCAAGACACATGAAGCCATTAGTAAATATGTATATGAGAAATCATGTTTCTCACTGTATGTGACATGCACAAGAAAGTCAAACAAGTCATACCTCTTAACCCTGTTTACTTAGACAACAGCTTGTCAACTGTAGTCATCAACGCATGTTTGCAGAATAAAGAAGGCAAGATCAGGGTAGGCAGGTAATTGTACTTGTGCCAGACTTTTTGCAAGAGATATGATCTGAGATATTTAAAAAATACATGGGGGAGAAGGCAGGCATCCTAAAGTGAGGTACAGAAATAAAAGCAAGAAGAGAATTTAGAGAGGAGAAAGGTGAAAAATGTGGGCATAATATCATCCATTATTAGAATATAGATATTGTATAAAGCTCCATTAAATTTACAATAGTCACATAATAACTTCCTAGAATTTTTCAGTCGTATTTCCTCCACTTTGATTTTTGAATGAATAGCTAAGTCTTTTCATGCTGGCAAAATACGGTCATTTCTTTTTACCTCTTTTCTCTCTCTTTTTCTCTCTTTTAATTTAGGTGTGTTTTATGGCTCAGAATGTGGTCTGTTTTTTTTTTTTTTTTAAAGAAATGCTGATGATATAATGTTCTTTCACCTTTATTGTATATGACTTCAAAGTTATATATGGTTAAAAATAATCAGAATGAAGCACCTCAAGTGTTCATTGATGGATGAATGGATAAACAAAATGCAAATGTAGTGTATACATACAATGAAATGTTGTTCAGCATTTTATAAAAAAGAAAGGAAATTCTGACATACTACAACATGGACGAACCTTGACAACATGCCGGGTGAAAAAGAAAACAGTCACAAAAAGACAATATTATATGATTCTACTTACATGAGGTACCTAGAAAGTAGTCAAATTCATAAAGACAGAAAGCAGAAGGGTGGTTGCCAGAGGCTGGGGGAGGTTGAATGGGCAGCTAATGTTTAATGGGTACAGAGTTTCATTTGGGGAAGATTAAGAAGCTCTGGAGATGGATATGGCAATGGTTGCACAACAGTGTGAGTGTACTTAATGCCGTAGAACTGTACACTTAAAAATACTTAAGATGGTAAATTTTGTTATGTATATTTTACCACAGTTTAAAACAATGGAAAAAATGTAAAAATAAGAATACTACTCACAGAGAAATGGTTATTTTTAAAATTTATTTTATTCTTTATTTTATTCCAAAGGTTTGTGTTATTTTAGGACCAGTTTGATTTTTTTTTTTTTTTGCGGTACGCGGGCCTCTTACTGTTGTGGGCTCTCCCGTTGCGGAGCACAGGCTCTGGACGCGCAGGCTCAGCGGCCGTGGCTCAGGGGCCCAGCCGCTCCGCGGCATGTGGGATCTTCCCAGACCGGGGCACGAACCCGCGTCCCCTGCATCGGCAGGCGGACTCTCAACCACTGTGCCACCAGGGAAGCCCAGGACCAGTTTGATTTTTTAATAGACTTTCCTTTTTAGAGAAGTTTTAAGTTCATAGCAATATTGAGCAGAAGGGGAGCACCTGGGTGGTGGGAGGTCTGGCTTAAAGATCTGTGAGCATTTCAGCCAGAGCCCTCTGGTTTATTCATTTTACCACATTGGCTTTTTGACCGATGAAAAGCATCTGAGACAAAACACAGGTAGAAAGCCAGTGTTGTAAAATTGTTTATTGATTCAGACCTTGTCAATTCAATCATACAATATGTCTGATATCTAATTTTTTTTTCTTTTACTTAATGAAACTGACCGCTTCACTTGACAGTGTTTAGGAAATGTGTGTATACACAGTATGTGGATGCAGTCTTTAAAGATGAACCGAGGAAACTGAATGAAGGGAAGGCTGGAGGTGGCACTTTAAACTTGGGTGCATTTTGCCAAAGATAGAATAAGAGTAAGGGGAGATGAAGGTACAGAGGCATCCTCTCTTTAGACTTAAACATGGTAGCATGCTCCCATAGCAGTTTACAGTGAGAATTTACCCAGACTGGTTTTTGTTGTTTTTCCTGTTGTTGTTTCCCCTGAGTCCTGAAAAGGGTTGTCTCAGGGCCTGGAAGCTCTGCAATTTTTCACGTTCTGGCAACCTATGAAGAGAAGGTATTTTGCAACTTAGCTCGGTTGTTTCTTCAAGTTTGGAGAGAAATATGTCTTCTTGTAGATTGTTTTTTAAGTTGAAAAGAAGTATACTTTCTCATTGTACTGAAATACCTCTTCCATATTCATACTGTATTTGCATCTGAGTCCAAAAGCAATACAATGACTTTGTTCCCTGATAATTCTCAAACTCAAAAATTAGGGTGAGCCACACTCCCAATGGGATTCCAATGAAAATTTGATTTGCAATAACTAGAGGGAAACACAATAAAACCTTCCACATAGAAAGACAAGATTTATATTCTCTATTTACCTTAATTTTATGTCCTGGGGAATAATCATCTTTGACATTTGTAAACTACCCTTCCTGGAATAGTCCCCCAGGCGTTCCTCATTCAAGAGCTGCTCTCTGAATGTCACTTCTCTCCTCAGTGAAGGCCTTTAAATGGGAGGGAGCAGTATGATGTGCTTAAAGCAAAACCTGAATCACATCCCTCAGGGAAGGAGAGTCTGGGACTGAGAGTTCTTGTGCATGCAAGCTATACTGCCAGTCTGTATGGCTGGTTGGGAGAATGTGCTTTGCAGGACAGCTTCACTCCAGGGAAATTAGTAAGTGTGCCTTTGGGTAATTTCAAGCCTTTGGGAAGAGTCCCTTAAAAACCTGGTTTAGGTAAACTTCAAAGTTGTTGGTAGGAGACTAACAGACTGTGGTTCATAAGAGAGCAAGAATTTATTAAAATCATAACACCTTTCTGAACACAAAATCAGACATGGTAACTATTTCCAGTAGTTCTATTTTGGGAGCACCTTCCAAAGTGATGAATACAAATGACAATTATCATTATCCTAGCTTATTCACTGCATCACACTGTCCTGGGAAACTACAGTTATGGAAATCAAGGGAGTATTGCTTACTATTACTATTAATAAATTACATGCTAGAGTAGCAGTGGCAATAGCTCACCAAGTTGATGTAACAGAATATGTAAGTGTGCACGATTCATATTCTACAGAACTCAATCTTACTTTTAAGTCATTTGCGATAAAAGATGTCCAATTATAATTTTGCCTTTCACATACTTTGAATTATAAAAGCTTAACTATATGTTAGCTAATTCATAATACTTCAAGTATATACATGCGTGCATGTCTCTGTATCTCTGTCTCCCTGTCTATCTATCTATCTATCTATCTATGTTTCCCTTAAGTCGCTTTAACTTGAACAATCAAAATAGAATTATCTACTTTTAGGAACTCATTTTTTTACTCTACAGCTCCTAAGATGGCTAAACTATTCTGTCTTGCCTGTGGTTTCAGTGTATGGAGAAATAATCATTTTTCATCTTTCACTCAAATTCTCAAACTTTCTAAGGAGGGAAAATCATATTTTTTTCTTTTAGGAAAAGCATTCTTTAAGGATGTCTTTTCCACAGCTTCTTCAAAATATGAGATGTGTGCTTTTCTCCCCCTTAAAATTTCTAGTTCGTACCAGTCCAAATTTACACCAAAGTTTGATTTGAGGCTTAATGAATAAACCCAAGTATCTTATATTTTGTTATATTACAATAAGCACAAAAATTTGTTAATTAAAAAAATTGAAAGCATGTTTATGCATTAATATCGATCGAGTTCAATTAAATTTTAATACTTGAATTCAGGAATTAATAATAATTTTAACTTAATTTGAATCAATTAATTCTTTGAAGGTACTTTCAAAATTAATGTTACTGTTTTAAAAATCCTGAGTAATTGAGACAGGTCAAGCTGCTCATCTGATTCTAGGCTTTGCCACATTTGGGATTTGGAAAGGCTAAGACCAGTATTTCAAAATCCAATGCAATAACTGTGCGTGTCAGATATTCCTTTTTTTTTCCTCTACAGTATCAATATCATTTATGCAGCTTGCAGTAAGCATCTTATTCTGTAAGAGAAGTGATCAGACAAGTAACTGATGCTAGTTTTCTCTGTTACATCTTGTTGAAATATACACTTGATGCACTAACACTCCCACTGGAATACCTGTGGTACATTCGATAAAACATCTCATAAGACATCAAATCAAATCCAAGTATCCCCCCTACCCATCTCACCCCTCACCCCCAATGTGTCCTTACAGTTAAACATAGAGTCTGAGACCATAGAATAGAAGCACACTTTCAAACCCAGATGACGTTTATGGTCTTGCAATGAGAAGTTAACCTTTGAATAAAGCATTCATTTGCAACTGATACTCCCAGGTGAAAAGTGAATGAATTAATATATTCATTCCTTTATTTGCTGCATAATTATAGCTACTTTTTAGATTCTAGTTATGGAGTACCAATAATATCAAAAGTGCAAGAAAAATGAATAAGGCATTTTCTGCTCTTAATGCGTTAATGACTTTGAGCATGAGAAAGAAATGTAAACATGTAATTAAAATCCAGCAAAACAACTTCCACATCTGGTCAAGATGGAGTAAAAGGAAACTGAATTTATCCTCCAAATACTCAAAAGGCAGATAAAGTGTATGAAACAATTTTTTTCAAGGCATTAGACTTAAACCTAATCATAAAAAAGTCATATTGAATGTAAATGGTTTAAAAATCCCAATTAAAAGGTGGAGATTATCAGTTTGAATAAAGAAGCAAGACCCCAAAGAAATGCACTTTAAATATAATGACATAAATAAGCTGAAAATAAAAGGATAGAAAAAGGTATATCATGATAACATTAATCAAAAAAAAAGCTCTAGTGGCTATATTAATATCACATGAAGTTGACCACAGAGCAAACAAATATTATTGGGGAAAAAGAAGGTTACTTCATAATGGTAAAGGGATCAATTCATTGAGAGGCCATAACAATCCCAAACATTTATGTTCCAAAAAATATGGCTTCAAAAATACATGTGCAAACTTGATAGAACAAAAAGAAGAAATAGACAAGCCATAATTATATTTAAATGTTTCAATATTCCTACTTCAATAGTAGATAAAAAAGTAAAAAGAAAATCGTTAAGTATATAAAACATTTCAATAACGCAATTGCATTAATCAGGATTCTCCACAGAAATAGAACCAACATGATATGTATAGATATATAGAAAGAAACTTATTGTGAGTGAGTGGCTCACACAATTATGGAGGCTGGAAAGCCAGTGGTGTAGTTTCAGTGCAAACCTGAAGGCTTGAAAACCAGGGGAGCTAATGGTATAAGTCCCAGTCGGGGTCCAAAGGCCCAAGAACCAGAAGTGCTGATGCTCAAGATTAGAAGGTGGATGTCCTGGCTCAAGCAAAGAGCGAATTTGTCCTTTCTTCACCTTTTTTGTTCTACTCAGGCCCTCGGTGGATTGGATGGTGTTCACTTGCATTGGTGAAGGCCATCTTCTTTACTCAGTCTACTGATGTAAAAGTTTTCCAAAAATACCCTCACAGATACACCCAGGAATGCATAATGTTTTACCAGTTATCTGGACATCCCTTAGCCCAGTCAAGTTGATGCATAAAAGTAACCATCACAACAATCAACCAACATGAACTTTATAGAACACTCCACCTAACAATAGCAGAACACACTTTCTTTTCAGGTGCACATGGGGCATTTACTAGGAAAAAACATATTCTGGTTTTAAAATAGGTCTCATTAATTTAAAAGGATTTAAGTCATACAAAATATGGTCTCTGACCAAAGAGACACTAAATCAGAATTCAGAAGTAGAAAGATCTCTAGAAAACTCCAAATATTTGGAAACTGAATACCATGCTTCTATATAATACATATCAGAAAAGAAGCAAAAAAGAAATTAGAAAACATTTTGAACTGAATGTAAATGAAAGTACAACATATTGAAATTTATATAAATAAATAAATATACATATGTATTTATATATATAAAGTTTAAACAATAGTTAGAGGGAAATTTATAGCATTAATGCCTATGTTGAAAAACAGAGAAATGTATAAAGCCAATGATCTTAGCTTCAACCTTAAGAAACTAGGAAATTAAGAGCAAATGAAATGCAGAGTAAGTAAAAAAAAAAAAAAAAAAAAAGGGACTGAATAAGTATTGGAGCAGAAATCAGTATACTAGAGTACAGAAAAAAATAGAGAAAGGCATTAAAAACAAATATTTTTTTTTCTGGTCTTTGAAAAGGTTTTTTTAAAATTGACAAATCTTTAACCAGACTAATCAGAAAAGTAAAAGAAAGGATACAAAATTGTCAATATTGGAATTGAGAGAGGTGACATTGGCACACATTCTACACATACTAAAATGTTAATAAGATAATATTTTGAACAACCTCACGCCAATGATTTCTACACAACTTAGAATAAATGGACACATTCCTTGAATGACTCAAACTAGAAAACCTAATTTAAAAATAAATATAATAGCTTTATATCAACCACAGTAATGTGATTTCTAGTAAAAAAAAATATCTTCCCACACAGAAAATTCTACTCCCAGATGGATTCATTGGTGAATTCTACTAACATTTAAGAAAGAAATACTGCCAATGCTACAAAACTCTTCCAAAAAGAAGAGAGAATACCTCTCAGCTAATGTTTTGAGGCCAGCATTACCCGGATAAAAAGACCAGACAAAGGTATTACAAGAAAATAAAGCTGTAGACCAATATCCTTCATGACAAAGATGCAGATACTATAAACAAAATATCAGCATACTGAGTTCAACAGTATATAAAATGAACAACACATCATGACCAACTGGGCCATTCAACTCTGGTTGGATAGACAACCATCATATTGTTTTTTACTATCCTGAATCCATGTCTATAAGATTACCCTTTCCCTGATATGAGGCTTATATAAACAACATCATTTTTTAGGTCATCCACTGCACTTCCTTCCACCAGAGAAGACCCCTGAAGTGTTAGATACCCAAGGCTTTTCTTCATTTCCAAGGCTGTGGGAAACAATTGTCATGGGCTCTCTCTTTCCATGTCAGTGTCAGTCTGGCCTTCTTGGAGCTGATTCAGTTCTTAGGGAATATGCCTCTTTTGTTGGAAATAGTCTTTCCGGTGTCACATCCAAAGATTTATGAGTTCAACTATTCTTCTGGTGTCAGCACCCCAGGCTCATCTGCTATGTTCCTTTCTCCAGAGATAAGTTATTATTTTTTAACCATTCAACTTTCAAAACACTGACTCTGAAAACTTAGCCTAACACATGTAACATTTATTAAAATTGCTCAGACTTTTAGCCTTGAATGTTCTTGAAATTGCTCCATAATGACATTGCTGGTCATTCCATCTTTTCATACCATGCATTCTCGTGGGTTGTACACTGGGATATTTTTTTCCGGGTAACTGGTACTTTAAATGATATAACTTTCTCTTATCTGTGGAAGATTTGTCTCCAGTTTGTCTCAGTGCTTCGTTGTGAGCTTTCCTTGTAGATACTCTTATTTCTAGACCATCACTTGGACTCACCAATATGCTTATCCGGAAATGTTGTTTGTCACCCTTCTGATCCTGCCTTTTCTTCTTTTCTCTCTGGTCCATCACCTGAAATGACATTATTACAGCCAACATAAAAGAGCTGTTCCTGTGAATCACAGTCCTAGTCCTATGGCCTAGTCCTTCTTTTCTTTCATCTTGAGTCTAATTCTTCAGAGAGTCAATTAGAGAAAAAAAAAAAAGCACAGCATAAATTTGGGATTCCTGTATTTTAGGGACTCTAATTTCTTGTAGTCGTAAGTAATCATTTTACTGTCATCACCCATTGTGTTCCAAAAAAGGAAATAGGCAGAGTTGGCAAACACACATCCCTATGTACACAACTCACACACGTTAATCACATATGTAATGCATTGAACAGCCGAGTAGGTAAAGGAAAGGTCATAATATCTTATTCAACTGCTGTACTAAACACCAAATCCAATTTATAGACACCCTGTTGTATCTGAACCCATCCATATGTGGCCATTTTGGAATCACGCCTCATAAAATATCCCTACTGTTAAACTGGAGGAGAAAAATCTTCAAATTTTCATAACTTTATATCTTCCTCTTCAATGTATTCTCCAGCTAAGGAATTTAATTGTTATAAGAAGAGGTGGGAGGATTTTTTTTTTTTTTTAACTCCACTGCTAAATAACAAGACACTGACAGGGTGACTCATTATCTGAATCCATTAATCTCAGCTGAATAGAAAGATCCAGATGGAATTGAGAGGAAATGGGCTATTCCTTTCCAAGAGTTAGCATAAGGACTACTCAGCTCAGGGTGGCAGATTTTATATTTAGTTTTGGCTAAGGAAGTATAGGTCACATTTTATGTTTCTTCTGAGGATTACTAAAGAAGTGAACATTGTAGAGAATATTTTCTTTTTCTTAATTCCTAAGGATATAAGAACTATAAAAATCCTAAAATCTGTAAAAAGTACACAAATATTTTCAAATTATCTATAATATAAAAGGGACAATAATTTATAGGGACCTCAGATTTAGGACATGCCTGTACACACACACACACACACCCCAAACCTTTTTTTCCTATAAACTATTTACTGATTCCCTAGCAAAGTCCTCACAATAAAATTGTATGGGCTTTCTTTAAGAGAGTTGAATCTGCCATACCCAAGATTGGCAGTTTTATCTTTCCATGAGGAACAAGGGGTCTGGGGTAGGTTTAGCGTAAACAAAGCAAGGTTGGGTTTGATACAATTTGGTTGAAAGTTTGAAGTTGGTTTCATTCAGAATTGCTTGGGCAATAACTTAATCTCTCTGAAACTCAGATCCCTTATCTGCACATAAGGAGAATACTAACAGCTGATTCAGTGTTGTGAGGATTATACTAGATAACATCTATAAACTACTAGCCCCTGCTTGGCCCTTATGGTAGATATCCAAAGATGCCTACCTAGCCTTTTGTTTATTCTTCCATCACTGATGGAAAAGAGCATGAAGCTGAAAGACTGAGGCTTTGAATGAAAAATATTGAGTCTCTGAGAAGCAAGATCTTTCAAGATGTAATAAATCAGCTTTCATCTCATGGGAGTAGTATGAGATGAAATCATTGAAGGGAAAGAGAGTTATTATAACAGCAACTTGACTGCTGTGTTGGAGAAACTTAAATGGCTGACTGTAAGGGGCTGCATAAGCTACACAAGACCTCAGGAAAGGAAGGGAAACAGGGGCCTGGATTGTCTGTAGCAAAGATGCTTGAGAGCTGAAGGACTCCATTATCATTGTCCTCTAAGTCATGTGCATTCTGAGGAAGCCAGAGGAAAATGTCCTACTCCCTGCCCTTCTATTTGTCCACATTTGGTCCCTCAGCCTTAACGCAATTCTTCAGATAGTGATCCGGGCATGGTTGGTGGTGGGCAGTGGGTGGTCCTCAGAGGGCAATTCTGTCTGGTAGTCTACTTCATGCTAACTCAGCCCAATAGCATGTCCAGCAACATTTGAGTTCAGGCTAATGGAAAAAGTCTGAGTTCGGTAGATAGTTGACAAGAATATGTTAGAGGCAATAGTCATAATCTGCCTAAATAAATATGCATAAGATATACATAAAACCATGTCTTTGCCCTATGTAATTCCAAAGTCATTCTGATGTCAGAGATATTCTAATATCAGAAACTGTTTACCAACTTCTCTTACATATACACAGCTGCCATAATCCTCTAAACAGACCTCGATTAAACACAGAACCTGTTCAATGCACCCTTGTAGATTCTGTGAGAGGCAGTGAAAATAGAGAAGCCTCAATAGCTATTCAAATTATCTGTAAGAAATGGAATGGGAAAGCTCTATCTCCGGATCTCCTGGATGACATTTTTGACTCTTGGCCAAAAAGGGGTCACTTTTATGGTCTGTGAGTTAAAGAATGAAACCCCGTTAGAAATCGGCTCTACCCCCAAGATCAGTTTCTTTACTGATGATGTGCAACTGGCCCATCCAGTTAAGTTAGCTGGCAGAGTCATAAACATACATGCTGGGAGCTTTGGTTTTGAGTTCCAGCCGAGGCTAAGATACCCCTCGTAGATCGTGGTGGGTTCAGCCAGGACACTGGACGTGCTGTGTGTGTGAACGTGTCCCCTGGGAAGCTTGAGCCTGGTAGAGGCCACTTCTCCGACCTGTCATTCTCACCTGCACTTCTTGCTGTGCTCTCTCCTTCACCTCTAAATCAAAGCATTACCTGACTTGACTCTCTGGGGTCTCATGAGTCCTTACAAATGTCCCAACTTGGGAAACTTTTTCAATTAAGATGTCTTTTGATGACTAAACTATCATTGAATTTCCTGGAAAGACCCCTAGGTACCACAAAATTTTATTTTAAAAATAGGTAAAAATAATCAGGTTTACTTGGCATTCTCCAGATTTTCATTAATTAAGAAAAACTACATTTTTGTTTATGAAACTTGAGGTGGGGGGGGACCTGATAAAATGAAAATTTACCTTCCCAGGTTAATTATGTATAAATAAAATGTATTAATATAAGTACATATCAATAACTGTAGACTTTTCAGGTTGAAAGAAACATACCTGTTATTAAATAAAGGATTGGTAAAGTTAAAAAAAATTTTTTTTTCTGTAAGAATAGGTTTCACCAAGTAATTCAGTCTTGATTATGTCCGGTGCCAAGCAGAATGCTGTATACATCATTGATTTTCAGTAATATTTGCAATTGAAAGGAATCATCTTTTTATATTTATTTACTGCCATGTGGATGTTATAGTGTTTTCTCCCTAAATAATTTTTACATTGTAGGGGCCGAAGACAAAACATTATGTTGATTCTATATTCTTAGTTCCTTAGAGGAGAATGCATGTTAAATGCTCAGTAAAAATTCTTTGTTTGACCCTCAGGGAAGATACCCCATGGAAATGTCGATGGCTGGTTTTGACTCATCTGGAAGTACAAACGAGGGCATTATCTTAGTTTTCATGAGAACTAGGTTCTAGGAATCTTGGGCCATTATTTATCACTCATCCATAGCCGTAGTTATTCTTGATGTGCTTTTATTTTATGTGATATTTTCTTTGAGAAAAAAATTACTTAAGTCAGGCCCCAAAAAGTGTTTTACCTAATATCTCAGAGGGCTATTTATCTTTCTGAGGGTGGCAAAAGTAATGAAAACGTAAACTGACTGGCTGATCACAAACTCATTCAATGATTGATTTATTTAATTAAATGATTCATAAGCACTGACGGTGCGTGAGGAAAGTTGTGCTTTCATACATAAGTTGGGTGTGAAAGGGAAAGAAGTAAAGGTAGGGCCTTCCACGTACCAGGAGAAAGGAGGATTGAAGCAAAGACTTGGAAGCAGAGATGCATGTGCATATGAAGAGAGCAGTCAGGACTTCTAGCCATAACTGTAGAAGCAGCACCAGAATCATCTCTAAACCTGATGAAATTCATAGTCGCTTCAGATTTTAAATTCCTCATTCTCCTCTTCTTTCTCCTTGGTCAGGCCTTGTTCAGTTTCCAACCCCTCCAGAGACACTTTGATGAGTAGAGGGACATATCTCTACTTTCAGGTGATAGTCCATTTAAATTTCATTGACCATCTACTATGAGCCAGGCACTGGGCATACAAAATAAGAGAAAATACTCACTTAATAGGAACTCACAGTGTGTTGGGAGAGGTGGCAGGAAGGTGTCTTCAGAATAATAGAGAAAACATGATAAAGATGAGTTTGCACCCAGAGAGAACAAAGGAAGGTGTGTATATATGTATTTGGGGGAGAAGTAGAGAGAGTCAGTTCTTAGACCCACCAAGGGTTTGATGAAAAGGTTTTGAGAGTAGAGATAAGTACAGGTATTAGCCAGGCAAAAATAAGAGAGAGTGGTGTTTCAGGCAGGAGAAGCTTACGTTTAGGCAACTAGGAATAAAACTGAAAGTGGGCAGTGGATTTCTTTCTTTCTCTTAACTTTTCAAATTAAATATTGGGTAGATACATATGAATATTTTAAAAAAAGTACAGGTAAGGGGCTTCCCTGGTGGCACAGTGGTTGAGAGTCCGCCTGCCGATGCAGGGGACACGGGTTCGTGCCCCGGTCCGGGAAGATCCCACATGCCGCGGAGCAGCTGGGCCCGTGATCCATGGCCCCTGAGCCTGCGCGTCCGGAGCCTGTGCTCCGCAACGGGAGAGGCCACAACGGTGAGAGGCCCGCGTACCGAAAAAAAAAAAAGTGGTGAAGTTTATAGCAAGGTGAGTCAAAGAGCAAGCATGGAAGAAGGGGCGTGACATGCTGTAAGTCTGGCAAATTATCCTGTAAATAAATAAAGCCATTGAAGGTCTACAAAGAGAGGCATAAGTGGTACAGCCATTTTTGTGTGTTTTAGGTAAATTTTCTAGATGACAGAGTGGAGAGTGGAATTAAGACAGTACAAAGTCCCAGGCAAGATCAATTAGGTAGCTTCTTACCTCAATATTTCAGACAGGAAATGATGAAACAAACTAGGGCAGCAGAGGTAAAATAGAAGAAAGAAGATAGATTTGGGAAATATCAGGAGGTAAAATAAACAATATTTGCTCATAGCTTGAAGGAAAATGATATAGAAACTGCATAAAGGGAAGGGATTAGATGACTCCCAATTCCTGTTTTGAGTAAATGGCTGTATGCTATGGCCATTCACAGAATGAGACTAGGAATACAGAGGTTTTGCTCCTCCTCTGGAGCTTTTCCTTAGGGTAGTTTTGTCCTTTGAGACAGGTCTGGGACATTGAAATGCTGTAACTAACAGGTATTATTTATTTATTTTTCCACAAATATTTATTGTGTCAATGTGTGCCAGACTCTGTGCTATTCATCCTGAGTCTGATGCTCAGGGCACTAGTCAAGGATACTAACAGATTTGGAATTTATCAATTCAAACATTATAGGTAAAACCAAGTGTCTCATGAGGTTGACCGATGAGAGAAGAGCAGCATTTAGATGTCCAAATCTTGCGGATACTGATGTTTTAGTGGTTGATGGAGGAGGAATCTGAAAATGAGAAGGTAGGAGGGTGGTGAATGCAGGTAAAAAGATGAGAGCGGAATCACAGAGTTCAAGAAGAAATAGCTAATAAGAATGAACAAGCGAAAAAAATAAATATAAGCAACAGAAAGAAATCATTATAAAATTAGATTTATCAGAGAAATCTAATAAGTAATGAAAAAGTTCTTTGGAGATAAGAAGTTCATTGATGACTTTAGTTAGGGCAGTTTCAATGGAATGATACGGCCAGAAACTATTTAGGGTAGATTGAGAACTGAGTGGAACAGAGCGGTTGGATACAACAACTAGAAATTTAGTTGAAAATGGAAGGAGAAAGAAAGACTAGGTTTTAAATGATCTGGGGAAGATTTTTTTCCAAAGAATATTAGAGATTTGAATGTATTTATAAGCTTGGGTAGAAAGACAATAAAAATGGGACTAATTGAAGATAAAAGAGAAGAGAAAAATTATGGATTAATTTTCAAGGTTTAAAAGTATGGGGACAAGAACACAGGTGGCGTGAATAAGAAAAAGGATTTTGGTCATCATAGATGCAATTAACACTTATAAAAAAGAGGGCGGAAAGTTGAATTTTATATGTGATCAGTTCTACATAATTCACCTATACTTATATGAAAACACAGTCTCTTTCCATTCTCATAACCATTACTGAAAAAATAGCTAACACATTTGAGTATACATAGTATGCCAAGTACTGTCCTAAGCAAGTGCATTTATTATCTCATTTAATCCTTATCCTGCTTCTGTGTGGTGGCAGCTCCTCCCCTCCTCTTCTTTTTCACATGATGAAATAACTGAGGCACAGAAATATTCTTTTTTAACAGAGATGTCCCTCAGCAATGTAATTTATAAATCATTTTTATCAAAAATAAATAAAAAATTATTTAGGTAAATCCATGTCAGCTTCAACCCATTAATTTTCCAGCACTGCTTATACAGAAATATTTAATAAATTGTCCAAGGTCACAGTAAGAAGCAGAGTCAAAATCTGACCTAAAGCAAGTTACTCCAGAGCTAGTACTCCTAATTTGAGAATTTACATATTTTACCTTATTTAATTTTCAGCCCTAGAGGATATTTGTGGTTTGAAGACAACAATAAATATTACTTCCTGCCTCAAGTATGACTCAGAACAAGACATAATTCCTTGTGCCCCAGAGTTTAGGGATTTTCTGAATTTTAAGGAAGAGTTTGCAAATTGTGACTGCTGGGAATGGACACGCCTGTGGGCTTTTGCCACAACGCAGGAAGCCAGCTTTCTGAGAGCCAAAGGGAATCTTATGATTCTGGAGAGAATGTGCTGGAAGAGAACAAGAAAAAGATAGGATTTGGGGGAGGATCTTGTGAAAAGCAAAGTAATTCATTTGTGAGGGGAGGGGCATGCAACCAACATAAAACTTTCTAGATAGCAAATGCTAGTGAGTTTGTGAAGTGACAATTTTTTCAGAATGAATAATAAATTGTATGTTTTACCTCCCACATACAGATGATATAAATGTTTTAATTACTGAGAAGCTGATGTAGCAATATTAAAGATAGTGTTTGAATTTAAAACATTACCTGTCATTCCACCACCCCAATAAAGCAATTACTTTCATTTGTTATGTGTATTATGTATATTATGTGAAAGAAACATCTCATTGTCTACTTGTATTAAGATAGTGACATAAATATTTCCATCTTCCAACTTAGTGTAGTTTTAATGAGTCTATCACACCCCATCAAGTAAATATTAGGCATTTTGGCTATTTCTAATTTTTTTAAACTATTGTAGCTGACTCTGCAATAAGCACGTTGATTTAAATAACATTCTGCTTCTTTTGAATGATTTCTTTAGGATAAATTCTCAAGTGAAAATAATTATTAGGTTAGAGAGAATGAACACCTTTATGTGTTTTGCTACAGACTAGGCACTTAGGTTTAATTTTTCCTTCAACGTATTTTAAGCGTTTTTTCCTCTTTCATTTGCTCTTGGGCAGATCCCCTACACGTCTTTTGTGGGAGACCAAGAGATGACAATTCAAAGGCAAATGTGTTGTTGTCACAAAGAATTCTGAGACTAAAACAGAAGAGAAGAAGAATCCAGAAGAAGTAGCACTTTTTAATGCTTCTCAGCTCTTGTTCCTACCATATTGCATTCTTCTTTCCACACACACCTGTCCAGTAACCTAGGTGCTCTTGGACAGTGGAGGCAGGGTGTAGAGGCTCAACTCCAGCTCTGAGGATGCGATACAGAGTACGTGTTCAATGTATAAGTCAGTGGGTGATGGAGAATGGATGGATGCAGCACAAACTTTAGAATCGTCCTTGTTGAAACTATAATTTCCTTTGGGAATTTTGTCACATATTCTACCATTATTCCTATGTTCTCCTATGAAATTCCCCCCTTTTAACTTAAACACAGTCAGTCTACGTAGCAGAGACTTACTCATCTTATCTGTTTTCTCTTGTTCCACAATAGTGTCCATACTTACTCTCTGTACTGGTTGGGATGTAAATAATTCAGTGAAGGACTGAGAAAAGGCCCTCAAATATGGTGGTGCCACAAAATGGAAAGAGCCGGAATTCTGACTGATGAAAAGCCATTGGACTGTGATATGAGTGGGAATATGCCTGCGTTGTGTTACGTTGCAGGGGTTGAGAAGTTGGTAGTTTCTGTAGCTGGGTATTTACTATCCTGACTAATACACTTTACATAATGATGATAATAAATCCACAGGACTTTGCTGAGTACCCCATGATTCTCATCATTAAATTAGAGAGTTGAACAAAATCTTTAAGGGACTTGGAGTCTGGGACTGAGTCTCTGGCTTTGTTGCTATGAGTGTGGAGGGCGCGGGACTGTAAGCTTCTTTGCCTAATGAGGTTGTCATTTATTTCCAAACTACCTGATGAATCTGGGCTCTAGTATTCTGAACATAAACTGACAATTCTGCTTAGGGAAAAAGGCTTGGCAGACTT
The DNA here is from genome assembly GCF_005190385.1 of Monodon monoceros. NCBI lineage: Eukaryota > Metazoa > Chordata > Mammalia > Artiodactyla > Monodontidae > Monodon > Monodon monoceros. The sequence continues at coordinate 71,883,964 of NW_021703775.1, read as the reverse complement.
GTTCAGAAATAAGTCTTATTCTAAGAAGTTTGTTTTGTTTTTCCTTTAATATCAACGCACTTCAATGCTGTTACACTGCTAAAGTGATTAGGTGCTAGGAGTGTGGACATGGCCTCTAGATCATTAAACCACTAGTTTTGCAACATGAATAATCTGAACTCAATACCTGTAACGCCGTGAGAGATAAATGACTGTGAAATTCCCCGTGCATGGCTGTTCAGATGGGACTCTGGGGGAAAGCCACCTCACGTACAGCAATATCCGCCTGAGGTGATTAGGCTGTAATTTAATTTTATTTAAATGTGTGAACACTTTTAATAAGGCTCTCGAGGTATTATGAAGTTTGAAGAATCTTTATATTTGAAAAATGTTTTATTTTGCTCGATAACATGTAGAAAAGCCCTTATTGTGATTAGCATTTGAATAGGAGGATCATCTTAATACTCTTGTTATTAATATGACAGATTTGATTTTCCCAAAGGTGACAATTGAACCCAATTCTCAGATCAACTAATCCATGTATTTATGTGAATTGAACTTTTCTACCTTGTAATTTGGTTCTGGAGTACATTGGATTTCCTTCTGCCGTGTGGGGTTCATGCACCAATTTAAATACCTAAGTTAATGGCCTACTTTTGGCTGGATATGAAGACTTAGGTTTCTTCCCTGAGTTTTGATAGTTGTCCACATGCTTTATTCTGGCAACAGACCATTTGTTTTGTCATTTGATTGCTCCTGAACCTTGGTGAAGCTGCATTTGCTTCTGAGACACAAGGTTCAGGTGGGCCCACATCTGTTTTAAAGACATTTGTAATTAATGATGGTATCTGAGCACTAGCTGATGCTTTTTATATGGAAGTGGGAAGTAGAGCCACGTGGAGAAGGAAGATGCAATGATTTTTTTTTTTTTAAACTTCTCTTTATACTCATCGGTGGTGTTGAATCCCTTAAGTTCCCTCTCCATAAACATATCACTGTTTCTTTTCCTTGCTAAGAGTTGTCCTGCTTGTTTTCATGGCCCTCAGTGTCTCCTTGCATTGATTCATGTTATGTTACTTCTACCTTCACCTGTGACCGTATTCCAGCTCAGCCCTGTGAGGTCAAATCCATGGTCCCTGGGTCTGCACTGTGTGTTACTGCTCAGTGCATATTGGCTCTTAGAATAACCACCTTCAAGCTTTGTTTAGAAGTTGCAGGGAATGTGCATCCACCTCTGAGTACAAGAGACTAAATCCTGATAGCTAGTATGTGTCAGATATAGGGCTGGACAGAAATTTAGATTCTTGAAAAATTCCAAGGTCTTTTTCATTTTCAACCATTTTTGTGCCTTGGCTGTTTATCTAGGCCAGCTCTCTCTTGAGTCCATTACACTTAACCAGCGTTTCCTCTCCAATAAGCTTCCAAGAGCCCCACATTTGGTTCTCCTGATTTCTCCAGCCTTTGTTGCAGCCTCTTTTCTGTACATAGTAATATACTTACTACTCTCTAAATGCTCCCACTCTTTTCTCTTCTGGGACCATTCATTTGATTGCTTTTCTTCTCTTGATTGCCTGAATCTTACCCATTCTTCAAAGCTCAATTCAAGTCCTACCCCCTCCAAACCAGTGTAGAAATCTTCCTAAACTTCCTGACAAGTGGTCCCCAGCTACTTACTTTTTGGACACCTCTAGGAATATAAAGCCACAGCACTTCCACGATATACTCATCTTACCATGGCATATCGTATATGGACTACATTGTTAAGAACCAGTTAGAGTGTATCATGGAGTTCAAACATTTGCAAGATGATCACAGAGCAGGAAATGAATTATGTACTAGCAAATCTGGATTCTAATCCCTTTTTAGGCACTAACCAGATGTATGACCTTGGAAAACTTAATTCTCCTCTGGGCATTTCAGTTTTACTTTTCTGCAAAAAGAGGGTGCTATATAAATGAACTGACTGTCATATAAAGTTGCTATTAGAAAAATCCTTTTTTTATAATTTCAGATTAGTGGCATTTCATATTGATAGCCAGATTTTGATTAAAAATCACAGTTTGTCCTTAACTTTGATAAACATAATAAAGCTATTAGTTGATGAAAATTTAAGAAAAAAGATTGGTAAGGAGGTATGTGTAAACTACACTTGAAAATCTCATTATTTCACCTCATTATGAAAATCTTATTATTTTAGAATCACACCATGTATTCATCCTTTAAATATGGCACTTATTTTATTAGTTTGACAGCAAACAACTTTTTCTCTACTTAAATTTTTTTTCAGCAAATAGTTTCTTGTTATGCCTGCATATCAAATGAAAATACACCTAAATATAAAATTTAGAAGAAAACTTGTATTGGAAGAAATGGTACAAAGATTGTATGGGTGTTATGCTGGTAGACCGGGGTTTTTCCAAAGGAAATGATGGCATGCCATCTAAATATCATGGAGAGGGTGTGGAGAAATGGGAGCCCTCTTGCACTGTTGGTGGGAATGTAAATTGATAGAACCACTATGGAGAACAGTATGGAGGTTCCTTAAAAAACTAAAAATAGAACTACCATATGCCCCAGCAATCCCACTACTGGGCATATAGTAGCAGTCCCACTACTGAGAAAACCATAATTCAAAAAGATTCATGTACCACAATGTTCATTACAGCACTATTTACAGTAGCCAGGACATGGAAGCAACCTAAGTGTCCATTGACAAATGAATGGATAAAGAAGATGTGGCACATATATACAATGGAATATTACTCAGCCATAAAAAGAAACAAAATTGAGTTATTTGTAGTGAGGTGGATGGACCTAGAGTCTGTCATACAGAGTGAAGTAAGTCAGAAAGAGAAGAAAATTCTGTATGCTAACAGAAATGTATGGAATCTAAAAAAAAAAAAAAAAAAGGTTCTGAAGAACCTAGGGGCAGGACAGGAATAAAGACGCAGATGTAGAGAATGGACTTGAGGACATGGGGAGGGGGAAGGGTAAGCTGGGACGAAGTGAGAGAGTGGCATGGATATATATACACTATCAAATGTGTAAAATAAATAGCTAGTGGGAAGCAGCTACATAGCACAGGGAGACCAACTCGTTGCTTTGTGACCACCTAGAGGGGTGGGATATAGAGGGTGGGAGGGAGACGCAAGAGAGAGGGGATATAGGGATATATGTATACATATGGCCGATCCACTTTATTATACAGCAGAAACTAACACACCATTGTAAAGCAATTATACTCCAATAAAGATGTTAAAAAAATAAATAAATATAATGGAGAAGGACTCATACACAGTGCGGGACATTACTGAGAACTGTTACTTTGAATATTTCAGGATTTGCAAGTTGGTGGCTGCACTCTCTGGCTGGTCTGGGGTTTAAGTCTCCTTAAGAAACAAGAAACAGCACTGTTGGTGCAAGAATGATAGCTGAGTGGAGGCGTGGAAAATTTTTGCAGTAAATTTTCAATAAAAAGTGACCCTTCCAAACAGCCAGAAGCAATTCTGCTGGGCATTTGGAGAAGTGGGTGGATCTGGCTTTGAAACATCAAAAGAAGAGGAAATTTTTTCTTCTAGGCTGGTCTGAAGGGAGAGTGAAATGGCCCTGCTAGGGCAGGAGAGGTAGGATCACAGCCTACTGCTGACAGTGACTGCTAACAGGCTGCAGCTTCTGTCACGTCACACTGCCAGCATCCACCCTATTGCTGACAGAGACATTGACCTTTGGTAGACTTGCTTCACTAAAATAATGAGGGGCCAGAAGAAAATGCATTTGCTTAATGTAAAGAGTGTCTGTGTTACTGCCCAAGAAGAATGTCATGTAGAATAAAACGCGAAGCATTCTGTCCTTCCTAACTAAATACATGACCCTGGCTAAGTCACAGCCAAAGTACAAAACTCTCAGAGCATCATTTGGATGCAGATGTGGTAGGGTTTTCAGCCTTTTTTGGAATCTCTGAAGCCCTCCTTGGTATAGAGGAAGGTATTTGATAGCTATGGTGGAAAGAGTTTACAGTTAGAAGGCAAATTCTGCTTTTATATTTGCTTATTATGATCCTTGGCATCAGTCATTTGTTCTAAGTCTCAGCTCCTAATGTATAAAATGGGAACAATGTTGTATGTGGGATGAATAATGTAACAATATAAACAATTTTTAAATTATGATGCACAGATTTTAAAAATCATTAATGTCACAGGATCAAATATTTATGCCGTTTTAATTGGAATCCTCTGAGAAGCAGGCACAAAGAGGGGTTTAAATATGCAAGCATTTTACTCATGGAAATGTCTATGCAAGGGAGGTTAGGGAGGGAGCTGAGGAGAACTGACATACCTTGATGCAAGTGTGACCTTGAGCGAAGAGAGAGAGAGGGAGGAAGTTTGGGTGAATGTGTCGTAGATTGCCGTGCATGTCGTAGATTGCCGTGCAGTCTACGTTTTGGCAAAGCCATCCACAAGTCTTCAAGACAAACATGGCTGTGCAGGGAGTCCTGCATCTCCTAGGAACGGGTCTGTCTTAGTATCTCTGTCAAACTCAGTCACTGACTGGGGGAGGCTTGGCTTTGATGCAAAGACAGCAGTGATGACCAAAGTGCAATGGCTGAGTCAATTGTGCTTCTGTTAGTTGGACATCTAAGAGCATTCTCATGGCTGCTATGTATATTTTACACTCAAGGAATTTTCTCAGAAGAACATACAGGGATGACGGGAAGGCACCAGCCATGAAGAGATGTGGGGCACAGCTGGAGGCAGAAGGAATAGCTACTATAAAGGTTCCAAGACCCAGTGAGCCACCACCATGTTCAAGGAGGCCAGTATGGCTGGAGCGCTGCAAGGAGGGGAGAGTTGTACGAGGTGATGTCAGAGAAGCGGTCAGAGACTGGATAACGTAGGGCTTCATAGGTCAGATGAAACATTTGAGTTATTTTAGCATAAAATGCAAAGCCATCAGGTGATTAGCCTGGCCCTAGTTAAAATTTTTTAAGGATTAATCAGTCTGATGTATGTAGGAGGCAAGAGTGGAAGAAAGGAAACTAGTTAGAAGACGTAGTCCAGGTGAGAGAAGGTGGACCAGGACTTGGACTAGGATAGAAACAGGAGAAGTGGAAGCGAGTTAACTGGCCTGGAATGTATTTGGAAGTCTAGTCAAAATGATTTTCTGATAGTTTGAACTTTCTGATAGATTTCCTACAGAGGAGGAAAACATTATTCAAGGGTCGTGCCTTATCTTTGGCTTTAGGACCTTTGTAAATAGGATTATATTTATTAAGAATGGAAGAGTAAGGGAAGAACAGATTTTAAAGAGGGGATAGTCACGTTTTCAGAGTTGGACATGTTTAGCTTGAGCTATTTATTAGACATATTCATAGAATTCATAAAAAATGTGTTACGAAGGTAATTAGATCTATAGTTTGGAACTTAGAGGGAAGATGAGATCTGGAGATTCAGTTTTGAGAGTCACTGACAGATGGATGATATTTAAATCTTTGGTACTAGATAAGATTACCTGCAGAAGAAATATAACTAGAAAGAGGAAGATGTTATAGGACCAAGCCTTGGAGCAGTCCAACTTTGAGAATTCTGGAAGAGACAGAAAACAAAACAAAGTAGACTGTGAGAGGGCAGCCAATAGAGTAGAAGAACCAGAAGAGTACGGTGTTATGGAATCCTAGAGCACCCATTTCAGTGAGGCGGGAGAAATCAGTGATAGTCAATGCCACTTTGAAGTAAGAAGATTGGAGAAGTGGCCATTTAATCCGAAAGTCACTATTGTCCCCCTGATATCAGCTCAAAAAGGTTTAGCAACTGGTCAAGGGTCATGCTGCTAATATATGGTAAAGCCAGGACTCACATGCAACTCTGTTATTATATGTATGTATGTATGTATATGTTTATATTCATTCTTCCCACCTGCTATGGTTGGTCACTCTACATTAATCACACTGAAGCTTTAGTCTTATCTCCTGAACCAAATCAGAAGTTCTTTAGAGAAGAGGCAATGGCATACATGCTTAGTGAGCTCACCTTAGCATCTAACACAGCTCCACTCAAAGAAGGTGCTTGGAGTTTGCCAGCTGGTTGGGCAAGAGTTGCATTTTGTGGTGACTCACCATGCTAGAAATGCAGGCAGAAAGAGTGACAGTCAATAACTGTCATACTGTTCAACTCATGTAGATATTTCTTCTCACTACAGAGAAAATATGTTTCCCTGGCCCTTTCCTGCTTCCAGTATGTCCAGAGGCCACTTCTGAAACAAGCAGACATTAACTGGAGAAATGTGTTATTATTTGAGTCTCCTAAAGCAATTCTTTATTCCCAGGTCTTCCAATGTAGAGTTTTGGAGTACAAATATAACTTGACTTTGTGACAGAATATGATCTTTAGACACATTTGCTATTTCATGGTTCAGTTCACTTGACTTACAATTCTCATAAAATCGGTGTTTTATAACTAGTAGTTACCAACCATGAAACTGTAGTTGTGATTCTTTAAAACCACTATACACATGGAGTCTAAAGTATATTTGCAGTTTGAATAGTAGATGTAGAGCATGCATTTATCGGTACAATGGTATTGCCTTGAAAGTGAATCATTTGGTTTTCCATATGCAGACTTGTCTTATTATATGGCAGTGGAGGCCCAGGTGTAAATGCTGACCAGGATTTTATTTATTTTGCTACCATTTAGTATCTGAAACAGGTGTTAGTGGTTTGGAAATGAAGGATACATCATCTGTGTTTCCATAGCCCAATGATTCTGAGACAGCTAGGACCTAAGGGAGTTTGGCCTGGAGAAAACACTGGTGACATGAGAACTGTCAATAAATATTTGATATGCTGTCATGTGGAACAGGAAGCAGGCTTGCTCTGTTTGGCTTCAGCAGGCAGAAGTAGAACTAATATATGGGAATTACATGGAGGCAGATGTGGACTCCAGATTAGGAAGAACTTTCTAATCATTAAAGTTGTTTAAAATTGAAGAGGGCAATTGCATGAGGCTATCAGTTCTCCATGGCTTGGGTTATTAAAGAAGAGAGTAGATTTCTTTTCAAGGATGCTGCAGAAGAGTTCTTATATTGCATGCATGCTTGGAGCAAGTGATCTCCCAGATCAAAGTAACTGAGATCTTGTAAGGTTGGGGGGTGTAGTTTGAAGGGAGGGCAAGCTTGTCCCTATTTCTCTCTCTTTCCCCAGGCATCCCACTATCAGCATGTGTCACTGTTTTCAATTATGCTGGAAGGTGTATCCCATGACCTGGATGACCAAGGTTAGAAGTCCACTCACATGGATTGAGATATCCTCAGAAACTAGTTACCCTTGGTTACATCTAATATTTTGGCTCCTCTATTTATTCACTCTTCCTGCATCCTATCCCTCCTCCTCTAAACCTACTTCCTTTTACCCCTCCCCCTCTCAGATCTTTCTAGCATTCTCTCTGGAACCTTGTTTCTATAATAAAAAGCGCTTCTTATATTCCTAAATATATGGCTAAATGTCTCCTCTGGTCCCTACAGTAACAAAAATACAGCTCTATCCTGAGTCTTTTGTTTGACTTGCATTCTTCCAAAGTGAGGGATTCTAATTCCTCACCATCCATTTGTCATGTTTTGGGGAGATGGGCTCTGTCTTTTTTTTTTTTTTTCATAATTTTAAATTCCAAATCATTACTTTTTCACTGCCCTGTTAAAAGCTCACATCCTGTGAACTTTTTCAGGAGTGTTATCTTCCAGTCTCTATAGTCCACTCTCCTATTCATTTTAGCAGCTGACTCACAGTCTTCCACAAGTTCTGCCTTTATGTGGAGGACACCCAATGTGCATTTAAACAATGTACCCAGCATTCTGGCTGCTTATATTCTTGAAGTTCTCAACTTCAATGAACTTCACCTCTAATCTAATCCAGTTATCTACTCCTATGGTCAAAATTGTCCTTTTTTCAAGTCCCACAATTGCAATTGTATTTTAAGCAATTTATGGAAGTATAATATATGTACGGAATGTGTACATACCATACATGTATAGTCTGGTGAGTTTTCTGAGTTACACACAACTGTTTGACCAGTACAAGACCACAAACATTGCCAGCATCCCGGATATCCTTCCAGTCACTACGTTCCTGAGAATAGCCATAATCCATGTAGAATTAGTTTTGACAATTTTACAATTTTTATAAATGAAATCATATATTTTTGTGGCTGGCGATTTTGTTGAACATTGTGTTTATAGGATGTATTAATATTACCGCATGTAGTTCACTCTTATTGCTCTATAGTATTCCATTATGTGAAGATACCAAAATATATTTATCTATTCTACTCTTCAGTTGGTTAGTTTTTGATTGTCTATTTCAGTTAGTGTTGATCTGAACATTTGGGTACATGTCTTTTGCTGACATATATTTTATTGGCTATATGTCTGCGAGTGGGATTGCCAATTCATGTCTTCTGTGCATATTCAGCCTGTGTAGAAACTGTTAAAGAGGTTCACCAATTCATGGGAGAATCTCTAGTTGCTTTCCATCCTCACGATATCTTCATATTTTCTTCTTCTCTACCCCCACCCCCCCCACCCATTGTGCTGGCATACCTTTGTGGCTTTGGTTTACATTTTTGGTATCTGTTATTATTTTCTAGCTTAATCCCATTAATAGTCACAAAATTTACTCTGAATGATTTCAGTATTTTGAAATGTAGAGCTCTTTATTGTCCAACATATAGTTGATTTTGGTAAATGTTCTACATGTACTCCAGAACAAAAAAAGAATTATGATTTTGGGTGCAGTGTTATATGTGTGTTAATTAGGTCCAGTTCATTAACTGTTTTGTTTAGATTTTCTATATCCTTGCCAATGCCTATCTCTTCTTTTATCAGCTATTGCAAGAGTGTGTTAAACTCTTATTACACTGCTAATTGGTCTAATTCTCCTTTTAGTTGTGTTGATTCTTGCTTTGATTTTAATAAAGCTGTAGTTTAGAGATAAATAGATTTAGAACTGTGCTGTATTTTTGTGGGATTGATGTATTTTGTAAGTACTTTATAGTTAGATATTTAATTTTTAATACAATCTGACAATTTTCATATTGTGGCAGAGTATTTAAACCATTTGCATTTAATAGAATTACTGACTTAGTTTACTACTTTGATAGTTTAGATTATTTTTAAAGTATTTTAGTTGTTACCTTAGAGGTAATAACATACATCTCTGACTTATTAGAACATAATAAAAATTATTAGTTTTATCACTCCTTGATTCAGCTAAAATCCTAGAAAATTTTCACTGTTTATCCTTTTCCAATTTTAGTATTATTTCTGTTTAGCATTATCTGTGTGCATTTTAGTTCTAAATATATCAGACACTTCACGCAACATTACATTTATTGTTTTGTGCTATCAATATTCATTTATCTTTAGTCATACTTTTATACTTTTTGGTGTTCTTCATTCTCTTTCACATTTTCGCTGTTTTCATCTGGGAATATTTTCTTTCTACTGAAAAATTCCCTTTTATGTTCCTTTTAGTGCATCTCTTCTGACGACAGTCACTCAATTTTTTTGTTTGTTTGAAAACTGTATTTACTCTGCCTTCATTTTTGAAGGTTACATTTTGCTAGGTAACCAATATTGAGTTGACAATTGTTTTCTTTCATCACTTTGAAGATTTTTTTTCATTGTTTTCTGACTTCCGTTAATTCTTTTGAGAAGCCTGATATTTTTGTCAGATAATGTCTTTTTTTCTCTGACTGCCTTTAAGTTTCCTTATTTTCTCTTTGGCTTCCAGAAACTTTTCTGTGATGTGCCAACATGTGGTTTTCTTTTCATTTATTCTGCTGAGGTTTCTCAGAACTTATTGAGTCTGTGGGTTGATATCTTTCAGTAGTTTTGGAAATTTTTCAAATGGTATGGCTTTAGATACTGCTTTTGCCCTATCACTCTTTCTTCTTCTTATGGAATTTTTCATTACACATATTTTTGACACACATCTCGTGTGCTATCTGTGATATTTACATGTTTTATTCTTTTTGCACTTCAATTTATATGTTTCTATGACGTGTTTTCAAGTTCACTAATCCTGTGTTTTTCTGTGACCAATCTGCTCATAAACTTATCTATCCTTAATTTCAGATATCATATTTCTAAGTTCTAAAATAAACATTTAATCCATCTTTAAAATAAATTTCAATTTTCTGGTAAAATTTTATCTTTTTTTTGCGGTACACGGGCCTCTCACTGTTGTGGCCTCTCCCGTTGCAGAGCACAGGCTCCAGATGCACAGGCCCAGTGGCCATGGCTTACGGGCCCAGCTGCTCCACAGCATGTGGGATCTTCCCAGACCAGGGCACGAACCCGTGTCCCCTGCACCGGCAGGTGGACTCTCAACCACTGTGCCACCAGGGAAGCCCTTCTTTATCTATTTTGTCCTTCTTTTCCATTAATATCTTTAAAATATTATTAACATTAATTTTACAATCCCCACTTGTCAACTCTATTATCTACTTCAGAGACTGGAAGACTTGTTTTGTAAAGGACCAGACAGTAAAAACTTTAGGCTTGCTGGCTATATGATCTCTGTCTTTATTACTCAACCTACTATTGTAACATAAAGGCAGCCATAGATGATACATAAATAAATGAATGTGGCTGTGTTTCAAGAAAACTTTATTTATAAAAAGGGATATTGGTAACATTTGGCCTATAGGCTGTAATTTATCAATCTCTGATCTGCTTCATCTTTGGGTTCATTTCTGTTATCTTACATTTGTCTTGGTCAGTTAAAATCTTACCTCGTTATATATCTAATAATTTTTGATGATATGCCAGACATTGTGAATAAAGGAGTTGCAAAGGCCTTTTATGATTATGTTTTGTCAGAGATTATTTCCTTTTTTTGTTGTTATGCAGGCAGAGAGGATCTGATTGCCTCATTTCAATCAAGATTTGAGCTGTGTTGGGTTTGATTTTAGTTTTAAAGAGATTCAGTCTAGTTCTGGTTTACTTCTGTCCCTGTGGATTATCCTGAATTTTTTCTTGAAAGCCTTGTGGATATTTGTCTCCTTTGTCTTGAAAACTGCAGAGATTTATTCTTCACCTTCAGGGATTTATGTCTTATCTTTTTTAGCCTCCCACCTCAAAACAGCTTCAAAGTTTGGTAATGTCTGAAGAAGCAGGGTAGCAGTATTTGAGGTAAACTCCTTCCTTTGGAAGATTTTTTTTTTCTTAAGTAAAATAAGATGTGGATAATTTCATTCTGCCTTTAAAACTTTTGACCTTATACTTCCACCCTCCGTACAACCCTAACACTCAGAAAATGCTTTGTAGAGAAAACAAGCCATGCCTCTGAATCCTCTTAAATATCCAATCTAGATTCCTATCCTTGTGTCACCACTAAAAGCTTTGCTAGTTATTCTTTCCCTTGGTGTTGTCCCTCTCCCCAACTCAATACCTAGCACATGTCTAGATCTGACAAATGCCCCAAGAAATAAAATGAATGGCAATCATTATCAGTTTATTTTAAGATAGTCTCATTCTAGAATTGTAGTTCATCTAGTTCTTATTGCTTCCATAAACCATAAACAGATACCTTTAAAAGTATAGTTTTTAATATTTACCTAGGCTTGTAAAACAAATATATATCTTTACATTGTTAGATTATTTATTCTCTAAGTTAATTCCTCTAATTGGAATTTTGACTAAAAAAATAAGACTCACATGTAAATGAGTACTGGAAATTTTTATGCATAAAGCTTAACTAAGTTGGCATTGTATATGAACTAATCTTTAGTAAAGCTAACCTAATGAGCAAAAACAGAAGATAGCAGACTGATATTTGTTTAATGATTGATTAATTCATTCATTCATTCAGTCAGTCAGTCAGTCACTCTTCTACTTACCAAATGAATATATACCAGAGACTGAACTAAGTTGCAGGGTATCTTGATGAGCAGACTTGAAAAGAATTCCGCCTTCATGAGGTTTAAGTTTTGATGAGATGAAGAAAGTATTTTCACATATCTTTTGGCTGTTTTAATTTAATATGTGAATTTCTCTTCTTCTATCTTGCTTACTTCGCTACAAGATTCTTCATCTTTTCTAGTGATTCATGAGATATGTGAAATCTTTGAGAATTATTATTTTTCCAGTCTATGTAGGGATTATGCTTTAAAAGGTCTTCTGTATGCTAAGATTAAAAATGCCAGACACCTATCTTTACTCCCGTTACTTTTATGTTTAAATCTTATATTTAAATACTTAGGCATAATTATGATAATGATCCAGATTTCTCTCCCCACACAAATGACTAACTAGTTATCCCAACATAATGTATTAATTGTATTACTTTTACTCACTGATATGAAATGCCTTTATTATTACCATATACTAAATTTTGATTTATACCTATTCTTTTTTATGTCTGCTTTTTAGGATCTTTTCATGTATTTTGATTACCATAGATTTAAATATCCAGGATGGTATCATATTTGATTCAGAAGGATAGATACAGAAAGAGATAAAAAGGTCAATGTGGACAGGCAATAGTCCAGGTGTCACTGGCTGAATAGTTTTCAAGTGATGATTAAGCTAACATTAGTAAGGAAATAGAGCTGTGAAAATACATGGTCTGTATGACTGGAAAAGTATGACAAAGTTATAGAGAGAAGAATGTTTTTGGCCATTTGTCGGAGAACTCAATTACTATAATAAACTACCCCAAATATTAATGACCTAATGCAATAAAAGTTTGATTCTCATTCAGGAAAATCCAGTGGGGGTCCTGTGGAACTATGGGTCAGATGGTTCTCCTCTAATTGGTGCACTTGGCAGTCAAGGCTTTTTCCATCTTCTGACTCCACCCTCTGGCTCTGCTCAGTTATGGTAAGAGAGAGAGTACATGAGGAATACAGGAAGTATTTTAGAGATCAGATGTTGAAGAGGCACACACCTATGATTCTTAATGATTGAATAGAAACAATAAGATGAAAGTAAAAGACACATGTAATATAATTGCATTTTTAAAATTTCCATATCAGTAGATTTAAAATTACTTTGTCAAATTGCGATAAAAGTTTTTAAACTCCTACTTTCAATTTCTGTTTATATCATTGTGGACCAGTAAGAAACAATGGACAGGCAGTGTTCCACAGACCACACTTAGAGCAGTATTGGCATGTAATCCTTTGGCCCATTTCCCATGGTCCAGAACACAATGACATCATCTCAACCTAACTGCAAGAGAGGCTGGGAAATGTTTTCTTCTGTGCTTAGAAAATGAAATAGATTGGTGGGCATCTAGTCCATCCCTGCCACAGAGCTCTAATTAATTTAAATCAAATTTATTGCATTCCTTGCCTAATGTCCTTTCCTGGGAAACTATTGCTTAAGTAATACAACCTGAATACCTTAGCATGACAAATTTACTCATGATTTGTTGTGCTTTTATTAAAGCCCTTCAGACCCTATATTATAAGTACTTTTTACATATGTAACTTTCCCACTAAACTATCGAAATTAGAGTCTCTCATTTTTATAACACTAGTAGTGCAATGTTTGACACATAGAAAACTTTCAGTAAATGTTTGTAAGCTGAATTAATTAACATATTAAGCATGATATTATATGATCTGTTTCAGAAGTGTTCTTCTATTATCAGATTTGAAGGAAGGCTTGACAAGAAAGTTGGCAAGACTGGGAATAAGAATATTACTTAGGAAATAATTTTTAGTAATCTCAGTTAAATATGTTAAGGGTCTTAATTAAAAGAGCATGGAAATGAAACTAGGGAATTGGAAACAACAAAGTTTCTAGGGTTTGAGTAAATTCCTTCACTGGCGATGTAGAATGAAGTATGGATCTCAGATTTCTAGTTTGTAGGACTAGTGGCATTTGATAGCATGAACATAGAGGGACACAGGAGGATGTGTGGGTTTGAGTGGTAAAGTAAGAATAATGAGCTCAATTTGGGTCATGCTGAGCTTGAGATCCCTACAGAATAATGTACTGTAGTTTCTGTGATCTTCATGTTGTAAAGTCTGTGTGGTTCTTTGTAAACCAAAGAGAAGAACTATTATCATAATGACTTGTAATATATTTCCTCCACTTCGATATGAAAAGCCTCCTCAAATTTTAAAATACATTGGCATGAAAGAGAAATTCTAAACTCTAGAGTCGAGCTATGGTTCATGGCCCCTTTGAAGGGTGGAGATAAGCAGAGAAGTGGTTCAGAACAGGCATGTTGTGTTAAGAAGCTTATCAGGCTGCGTTTCAACTTTCTCCTCTAGCTGTCTAGGACTAGATGGGAGAGTTTTACTCCCCAGTTGCATGGTTTATGATCTTTCTCCATAGATGGCTTTCTTCGTGACTCTCATGCCCATCTCCACCCACCCTCACTTCCCGTATTTCTTGCACTCCCACCCCTATTCTTGTCCTGAATCAAATGTGCCCACTCCCTCCTCTCAATCTGTAGCTCTTTATTAGCCCCTTCTGTACCGCATACATATGGTTTTACTTTTCATTATAGCTATTTATGGGCTTGCCCGTTCCCATTAGTAGATCATCAAGTTTTTTTTGTTATTGTCTTTTTTAAGGGAGAAACCATTGCTTAACTACGTGTAGCCTGCTATATCTATCAGAATATACACTATACAAAGAATGTGGTACTCCTCAAATTCACCTAAATTGTTCAGGAATTTTATCACCCAGAAGGCGATTTCAGCTGAGACTATAGGAGTGCCAATTAGACAAAAATGATGGCTGGTTGAAGATAGGTGGGAGATTACATTTTCTTAGTCTTCTGTTTCCACTTGAGGCTACTTTTCATGGAGTAAATAATCTCTCTTTGCCTCTTACACATTTCTTCTGGGCGGGGAGAAGCATGTTCTCCAGTTAGTGAATTTTGAAAAAAAAAAGTAGTGAGTTTGAATAATTCAACCTCAGTGCTCTTGGTTTTTTGTTTTTTGGTCTCTAACTCTCAGATATGCCTGGGTCCAGAGAAGCTGCTTTCTGGTTTACTTTCCTGCCATGAGATAGGTTTATCAAGTCAGGATCTTCCACTTCAGGGGAGACCTGAAGTTGTACATGGCTTCAGGGATGGGAAAAGTAAAGTGGTCTGATTTGGTGAGGGAATATTTCTGAGCCCATTTCATCATGGTCCAAAGACCAGTTCTCTCATCAGCTTCATCAGAAATAAGGCTGTCATTTTCATAGTCATCTCCTATATTTTATTTTCCCCTTGGTTTCAAAGGCAAAAGAGGGTCTGTGGTGGGCAGAATTCTAAAATGACCTCCAAGATTTCCCACTCACTCCCCTTGTATACATGGCACAGTTTACCTTAGATTAGGAGATAAGGGGACCTTGTATCAAGGAATCGAGGTGGTATCCAGGGGTTGAGAGAAACCCCTGGTTGGCAACCAGCAAGGAAATAGGGACAGTCTCTCAACTGAGTTATACCAACAAAAGAATGAATTGAAAGGGGATTTTCTCTGAGAGTGCCCATATGACAACACAGCCTAACTGATAACTGGATTTCAGCTTGTGATAGTCTAAGCAGAGAACCCAGCGATGCTGTGTCAGATTTCTGACTTACAAAACTCGGAGCTAATGCATGAGTGTTATGTTAACCTGCTAATTTTGCACATGTGTAATCTTGAAAAATTCAAAAGTTCTACAAAAAGAAGATTTGAAAAATTCAAAAGTTCTACAAAAAGAAGATTTGGGGAAAATAGGGGCCATAGCATAATTTTTGAATCTCTTCAAATTCCCCCCTAAAAACAAAGAACTGAGAATGTAAAACCAAAAACCCATCAACAGCATTTACAAGAAAACTAAGTAACAAGATAATTTGCTGTGAACTCCAAATATAAATGGTGGGAACAAAACCAAAGCTATAAGACCTACCTGGTATCAGGCCAAATTGGAGAGAACTTCTAATTCTCATATTATTTTTTAGTCCAGTCTGCTACAACAGTAAGCCCCCTAACACTTTCAACCAGTTCTGTTATTTAAAAACACAAACATCCTGAATTTTATAGCTATTTAGTACCTGAACATTTAGCTTTTCTGGGTTCTCTGGTTTAAGTCAGCCTGCTCTGAGTTTTCCCTCTGACTGGCTTAGGTTGGAGGTGTTTGCCATCTGCTAGTCAGTTATTCCTGTCTATTTGCCCTGCAGTTTCTAAAACTGTGTTGCTGTGGTTTTGTCACTCTTTGTCTTTGTGGGTTTATGCCTTTTAAAAAAATCTGTTTACTGTTACTGTGTTGGCGTCTCAGGACAAAGTTAAGGTAGATGCATTTGTTCAGTCTACTATGTTTCACCACATGTTTGACTTCAACATTTAGAGAGCAAAGAGACTTTCAGGAGATCTGCCCCCAATCACGGGGAGATGGTGGCCCTCCTTCAGAACTCCATTCTGCACAGAACACGTGTGAAGGGTGTTTGTTGTGTCTGCCCACTGACAATTGTTTGCTTCTTAACAAAATGACTTGTCTTCTAGAAGTAGTCCACACATTTGTTGGGAAAGATTTTCTTGAAGAAGAGGGTTTGGAAGGACACAAAGTACTTTTGAAAAGAAGAACTGGTGGAGGGATGTTGACGGTGACAGGAAAATTCCACTCTTTCCTGCGCATATACTTATTGCATATATTTTTGATTAAAACTACACGCATATGATTCAAATAGTTAAACAGATAGATTAAACGTTGTTTTTTTTTTTTCAGTAAAAGGTAGAAGTAATGTAGCAAGGAAGAAAAGAAGGAAGGAAGTAGAGAAAAAAGGGGAATTCTTTGATAATACAGAGCTACGCGTAGGTACTTCAATAGCCAGTTTGTCAGTAGTGATGACGATGATGTTGATGGTGATGGTGATGACAAGAATGATGATGGCCACTATTGCCTTTCGTTTTACTTTGGATTTGAATAGCACTGGGGCTTTGCAGCTCACTGCCTGGACACCCTGCTCTTACTCTCAGTTCTAACTAAGATTTGCTCATGCTTCTTTGTTAAATACCAATGAAATTCATAGATCTTTGCCACCTTAAGCGTAAGAAAATTCAGTGCAAAATCCTGGCTTATGTAACTTTGAATTCAGACCTTGACAACTAGACAGGATTTATCTCATGCATATGTATTAATTTTAAGTGCTTTTCTGTAACAGTCATTTGACATTTAATATACCATAATTGTATTATTAAATTTAAATGCGTATTTGCAATTCTAAAAGCACTACTGAACTTTATGGGTGAAAAATACATTCTCCTTCACCTTGGTTCCTTCTCATCCACCAGTTCTTTGCTAGGCTTTATGATCTCTGCTACGCTTACCTTGATTGGAGTCCCTTCCTTTTTTTCCTCAACTTTAGATTCTCAACTTCCTATCTTTTCGCACTTTCTAACATACTCTCCTCTCTTCTCTCTGTAATTCATGTTCCCTCGGTGTTCCTGCATCTTCCTTCTTCCCGTGCGGGAATATCCAGTGCTCCTGTTTTCTGCAGTTCGTCCCTCACTCAGTCCTATCTCTCACACATCTGTAGGGCAGCTTGAAGATGATTCTGTGGCTTTCATCCCTCATCTGTAATCTTTGAGCACAGGGGAAGGGAGCACTTCCAGACATTAAAGTGACCTGTCATTGAAAAAGCCTGTCTCCTGTAGTAGTGAGCTCTTGAACAGTGCTTTCAGGAAGGGTCTGGAAGGGATGCTGAGTGTGGGAAGCTGGTGGGGGGGGGGCGATGACTTGGACAACCTTTGGGGCTCTTGCTTCTTCAGGATATAGTCTCCTCTTCTTTACTCACTTTGCTCTAACAGCTAATAAAGTGCTTCTGGTTGTCTAGCTCTCCACTGAAAACTCTTGCTTTTGACCTTTTAGAATGGCAGGTGTCAGTGGGGTCTTAGACATCACTTCTTTCAACACCATCATTTTCATTAGAAATAGAACTGAGACCCAGAGAAGGGAAGTCTTGGGTTAACCTCATCAGTGGCAGAGCTGACAAAAAGGCCCTGGTCTGCGAGTCACGCTCAAGTGGTCCTCACTCATCCCATCGGGTTCAGCCACACGAAACGTCTCGTGGTGAGTTCCCTGAACGTGACCTTCCATTCTGTTGCTTTGTCATTACTACACACTTACATCTGTTCATTGCCCTGCCGGGTACAACTTTTCCAACTTCCCCTCATATAGTTAAGTTTTATTTATCTTTCAATATGGAAGTCAAGCATTACCTTCCCAGAAACTCTTTCTTGACCTTCCTTCACCACTTTTGTCCCTCTGTTTGTCTCTGGTGCCAAAGTCCTGTGTTCTGTTAGCACCTGAGTTTAATTCTATTTGTACTTAATCACACAGTACCTGTACTGAATTTGCCTATTTAGTAACCATCACCCCTACTTAAATATGAGCTTCTGTGGGTCAGGGTCTGTGCATTATTCAACTTTCCATTCTCAGGATCTGGCACAGATCCTGCCATAGAAGGATTTAACTTTGTGTTGTTGTTGTTGAATCGAAAAATTAAGGCTGCTAATCTCCCTACTACTTCTCATAAGCCCCTTTTAGCACTACTAAGCTCTGTGAGTAAAAAAATAGATCCTCCTTCATCTTGGTTTCTTACCATATGCCAGTTCTTCTCCAGGCTTTGTTCTGTCTGCTGCTCTTACCCTGATATTTGCTTCTCTTTCCTCGATTTTAACTTCTCAATTTCCTTTACTTTTCCATTTCTTAGTGTTTGCTACACTTCTCTCTCTGCAATCCACATTCCCTCAGTCTTAGCTGCTGCTTTCCTGTTTTTGGAAAGAAATTACATTTCCATTCTATGTGGAAATGTCTACTGCTTCTCTTCACGGCAAAACATTTTCCCTTAATCAGCCCTTCAACCAGTCATATCTCTCCCTTACCAGGTAGGGTGGTTTCCTGCTCAAGAGGGAGGTTATCCTGTACTTTGCAGACCCTTAGGCTGGGGAAGAGTGGACTTCAAGCAGCACACAGGCTCTGATTTTATTAATGCCTGCTTCCCTCTACAAAAGCTATTCTGGGAAGATCCTCCGAGGGTCTAACAGTTTAAACCAGTCATTATTTCTTTCCTGCTCTGCAAAAATTCTTGACCTGCTGACCTAATGATGATGTGTGGTAGACAGGTACTACAGCTTACCTCCTTCTTTCTAGACATTTCTAGGCATTTCCAGTGTTTATGTTCATGGCACAATAGGTTTCCAGTCAGCCCACTACACAGACACATCTTACCGTAAAAACCAGGTTTAGGAAGATTCAGTGACCTCCTTACTCTTGCTTCTTTGAGTTTTCATTATAGTTGGAGCAATCATTTTCTAAAGTTTAAACTCTGTCAAAGAAAAAAAAAAATTCCATTTTCCTTCCCAGTGGTGCCCCTCCTTAGAGGAGGATTATACTATGAGCCTTGCTTTGACTAGAGAAACATGAGAAGTATGTGTCACTTCTGAGTAGATATTTTCAGAGTTTACTATGATTCCATTTCATTCTTCCACTCAAGATAGAGGTTATTCTATTAACACAGTCCTAGGAGTAAAGACAATAGAAAACAGAGCTTCAACTGACCCACTGCAAACATGTAGCCTGAGCAAGAAATAACCTCTGTTCATAAGCTGCTGGGTTGGTGGTTATAACCAAGTGTCTCAACACATGAATTTTGGGGGACCCAAACATTCATTCTGTAGCACCAAGTCTAGCTTGACAGCTACTGGCGGGGAGAATGGAAGAATGAACTTTTCACTGATGTGACAGGTGGAAGCATTTGTGCAATGAACTTCCACTTGATGTGTGTGATGTTCTAAAGTCATGGAAAGGGCTTAATAACTCGCCACAGACAGTGCATCACAGTATTTGATCAGTTCGCTGTTGCAGCCATTCTGTCTGACAGCTTGGGCGTTGTCAGGGAAAGGCCTGGAGACATGGCTGGACTCCTGTCTGAGGTAGACTACATGAGTCTCAAAAATAGGAGACTACAGTGAGCCGATAGCTGACTTGAGAGAAGGAATTAAGAGCTTCAGTGTAAAACCAGACCATTAATGACTGAGGCTAGAGCGTTGGGAAATAGTCCAGAAAATCTAATGAGTGTTGCCTAATTTCCCAAGTCTAGTTTTCATAGAACACACCTTACAGACGAGAAGTACATTCTTCTAGGATTAATAAAAGAAGCTTGTTATTATATACTGTTTCCCCAGTGGACCATCTAGATGAAAAAAAAAAATCTACAAAATGTGTCAGAGCTTCAATGAAGTTGAGAAAATTTTATGGATGACAGACCCATAAACAGTGATTAGATAAAAACTGGCCAACTTAACCTGAAACCGAGTTCAGAGATCAAGAACAATTAATCCAAGCTCACCCTGGGCGCCCCATCTGAGATGGCATGCTCTCCACGTGTGGACTTTGAGCTGAAGCTAAGGTGGCATTTACACTCCTCTTAAAATAGCAAAAAGAGTTTGTCATTCCACTGGTATGGGGTTTTCTTTTCGCCTTTACACTTGCCACATGAAAGCTGCTTTTATATGCATGTCACCAGACTGTCTTTTTATAAATCACTGCTGCCTTGCCAAATAGATATGTGCATTGGTAAGACTGTCCTTTTTTGCATTAGTCTCATAAATCAACATCACAGAACAATTCCCAGCATAGGTAGTCTTTTAAATTTAAAATTAGGAAACATAAAAAAGGAGGCTGTGATAAGGAAGTTTAAAAATTTCTTAAGAAATTCTGTGTGTTTGTTTGAGAGAGTGAGAGAAAGAGAGAGAGATTGAGCCAGAGAGAAAATGTCCTTTATTCAGATGCTCTGAGTTATGAGGCCGAAGGCACAGCAATGTTCGGAGGAGAAATACAAAGACAGAGTTTTCCGTTGTAGCTTGGTACAGGTTTTCATGTTGTGACCCCTGAGAGGGAGGCTCTCTTTGATGTTGCCTCAAGTATCACTGGACTCACTGGTTCACCCTAAAATGCATGTTCTTGAGAAAAAGAACACGACTCGTGTTGGCCAAAGAAGGTGACAAATGGATGACTTTCAATGGAAAAAATACTAAAAATTGGGATAACTTTAGTCTATTGAGTGCTTACTCTATCCTGGGAGCTTTCTAAACACTATCCCTGTAAAAACATATTCAATCCCCACAGGAAACCTCTAAGGTAGGCACCGTAGTTGGGTCTTTGTATAGAAAAGGAAACTGAGGGACTTCCCTGGTGGTCCAGTGGTAAAGAATCTGCCTTCCAGTGCAGGGGATGCAGGTTCCATCCCTGGTCGGGGAACTAAGGTCCCACACGCCTCGGGGCAACTAAGCCCATGCACCACAACGAAAGATCCTGCATGCCTCAACGAAGATCCCTCGTGCTGCAACTAAGACCTGATGCAGCCAAAAATAAATAAATAAACAAAAATAAAACCCAAAAGGAAACCGAGGCATAGAGATATCATTAAATAACTTGGGCAGAGTCACACGGCTAATATGACAGGGCAGGGTTTGAACATGGACAGCATGGCTCCGGGGTCCGTGCTTCTCTAGGAGCAAACCTATAATTTTACCACAGATCCTCTCCAATTGAGAAATGAAATCCATGAACAGGGCCCTGCCTTTCTTTGATGACCAGTGTGGATATTAAACTGTGGGCTCAGAATTGACAAAGCTCTTGACCTTGCTTTAAAGTGCTTTCCAAAATAGCTTCTATCTGGTGTGAAATCTTGAAGGGGACAGAGTGGACCGTCATTCTTAAAGGTACATGGGGTAGCCCAAGTTCAGTCTAATCATTGCTGGGGTGATCTGTGGCTCTGTCCAAAGTGTAACTTTATTATTTATTTGGTGCATGATATATGGGAAAATCACTTCCCTTCTCCTTAATTTAGTTGACTCATCTGTAAAACAAGGAAGATAATAATACTGGTGTCATAGGGTATGTTGGTGAAAGTATGTATTCTTGGCCTTCGGTAAACAACAAAACATGACAGTCATCGTTAGATTTTAGCCTGGATGCCTCTTGCCACATCCTTCGCTCGTGGGTTCTGTGTTCCAGGATTAGGTTTGCAGAGCTTTCCTGAAAGCCTGCAGGAATGGGGAGGAGCATCACCAAATCCCCTACTTAAGCCAAGAAGACTTACCTCAAAGGACCCTCTAAAGAAAGAAGAAACCTCTTCTACTCTTTGATTCTTTAAAAAATAAACATTTTGAGTCAAACTAGCAATGTACAGATCAGTGGAAACAAAACAAAACATTTTTTAGCAGTCAGGGCAGTGAGGTGCAAACCAGATTTCACACCTTAATGAGGCAAAGCAAACCCAGGATATAGGTTATATTTGGAAGAATCCCAAGAAAGCTAAAATCAGCTCTGTCCCACAGAACACACCTGCCCAGCTTAAGAAAGAGCAAAGCCGTCCCCACTGGTTGCCATCATCTCTCCACCCCTTTCTGCTGTTCAAAAGAATCCTCTACTAGGGACAGAAGGGGAAGACTTATTTCAGTCATATTCCTGAGAACTGATCCCTTACCCTTATACACCTGAATCAGAATTTTCTGGGAGATGGGAAGAACAGGCGTGTCTTTAAAAATCTCTCATACTAATCCTGAGATATAATTTGCTCCAGCTGGACACCGCTGTGTTTTAAGAGCCTTTACGTAGATGCACAAACATATAAGGAATAAGTTTGAAGTGATGTTAGTTCTCAAAGCCATACACACACAAACACAATAATTCCCATGACTTTGTTTACTTCCCATGTTATCTATCCAACGGTATCTAAATATATTGAAACATATTTTAGAACTCACTTCCAGAAAAAATATTCATCCCCCTTAATTAACTGTTATGCTTTTGTTCCTATTAATAACTAGCATCCTCTAATATTTTTGCTTTGGCCACCAGGAAGCTACGTGCAATGCTTTGTAATTATCATAGTTCAGATTTTTGGTAAATTTGCGTCCTCCCCCATTTTTGTTATTCTGATGCCTGATGTCAAACACGGTCTTTTTTGTAAGACATCCCAAGTCCTTATTAGAAGTTGGTTCTATGTAAATAATTTACTAAAAAGAAAAATGGATATTTATTCTCCAAGAATGCTTAAACTAGATTGTACGGGAGTTTCACATTAAGATCTCTCCTCTCATCTTTTCCCCGGGGTCTCACAGGTAAGTGTGCCTGGAGGTGCCTTCCTTCTCATCTTGTGATAATAATACACAACAAACGTTAATCCAGAAGAGCCCTGTCTCGTGTTAACAAGGATTTTTCAAGGCGGTCCATTTGAAAGGGCCTGGGGATTATGCGCTACGTCATAACTTTTCACATAAAGGTCTGAAGATAATCATTTCTGAGAAAAGATGAAAGGGACCCAACCCGTGGGGCCCGAGAAATAATGACAAGTCTGGAGAACGGGCTGGATAAAAGGAGGGTAAAGGACATTGTCAGCGTGCCATGCGGAGGCTTTGGTTCAATGGGAACATGCTGGAAAAAAATGATGAAAAAACACACAAAGAGCACATCATGCCTCTGCTCTGCTCTCCCACGTGCCTTGATAAATAGTGGTCGGCAAGGAGATGAAGGCCCTTTTCCCCAGACAGCACCGTCCAGGATGAGTTTCTCCCTCACTTCCGTGCTGCCTTTCCTTTCTCAATCCTCAGCGTCTCTTCATTTCTTTTTCTACATTCCCCACGGCATAATTAGGCTTTCTTTTCTGTATACTTTGGAGATTTCTATTTCATCTCAGTCCAATGACATCCAAGTTTTTAGCTAAAAGTTGCTGTGGTTTCCTGGAGGAGAGTTTGGTGTATGGTTTGCATGTTTCAAAAGCAGCTCCCTGTGTTTCAGCTTCTTCTGTCCCTCTCCCCATCCCGGCTGCTCAGACTGGTGCCTGAGCCCCTGCTCTGGCTCCAAGCTCAGGTCACCCGCCTGCTCAGGGCAGGCACGAGGCAAGCATTCATGATTCACCTGGAAAACACAAGTCCCCCACGCCTCTCTGCGGGGAAGCCTAGCAGCTCTTTCCTCAGTTTCAGGGATGTTTCAGGCAACCCTCCATCACTAGAAAACACCAGATGGGATGGATAGAGGCAATTTTGCAGAAAGTGCTGCGAGATTGGCTTCCTCAATGGTCTTTCCAGCTGGAAGCAGAGTGGCCAGAAAGCACTGCGTTCTCAGCCCAGTTTCATCGCCTCAAGAACTACAGATGGCTTCCCTGAGCACCTGAAGTCTGTGCTGCTTTCCTGGACAGAATACGCTGCAAGCTGCAGAAAAACCCTTTTGTCTTTTCATAGTGCAACTCAGACCCCAGTTTCTTTCTGCCTTGAGAGTGAGAGTAGAGGACGCAGAGTAGAAAGAGCCAGAAGGTGGGGAAATTAACGCTTAACATTTGAAACTCCCTGGGACTGACCAGCTGCTCAAAAAGGTACATCAGGGAACATTTATAACACAGCTTCCTGTGGGCGTGTGTAAACAAAACTTTGAAAATGGTCCAGCTCTCTTCCTCCAGAAAGATGTGGATTTACCAGCTGAGCTTGAATTGATTGCATGACTCTTGTGTATTACTAAGTATAGCATTTTTTCTTGTGCTTTTCCTTTTCTTTTCCTTTTCTTACTTTTTGACCCTTACTTGACCGTTTAGTTCTATGAACATCAGCCTGTGGTCAAACTGTCCGGGATCAAGGCATTGGCACAAACAGCCACTGTCCCTGAATTGTTTCTGCTGCTGTTTAGTGAGTCTTGTGTTTTAAGTTTAGCCGAGTGGTGGGGGCTGGGGATGTGGCTAAGTGGCAGATCTGGCATCATAAAGGCTTTAGAAGGATGAGTAACCCTGGGACAGCTGTCAGAAAGGCGGGCAGAAGTGAGCTCCGGTTTCACAGAGCTACCCATAGGAGCCACCAGTGGTTACTTTGTGTTGGGCCCAGGAAAATTCCACCGTCAGTCAAGACCTCTCAGTTGCTGCCTGGTGTCGTGGAAATTATGTTGAAAAACTATATATTTTTCTGATTGACAAATGATTTGCATTTTTTTCCTTATTTCTCTATCCAAAACCAAGTTCCAAGCCTCTTGATCTCCCTTTCTACATTCCACACTGTTTCCTAAGACTGCTAAGTGCATATAGGCACCAGACAGAGTCTTTCTGGCCAGAGAGGAAATATTTCAGTCTGGGCTTAGCCTTGTATTATACCTTTCATTATTTCTCAACCATTATTTCTCAACCACTAGGGCTGAGGAGCAAAAAGGAGAGACACTGATAATCTTAAACTCGAGATCCCCTAAAAGCTGGCGGGCTGGTGCTTACACTGAAGCAAGCCCACTGGGATACGGGATTCTTCTTCAAGATGGCCTTCTTTCTTCAAGATAAAGGAGGCTAACAGCTCATACTTGCCATCACTCACACAGTGCAGGGAATTCCATTCAGGATGCCACACATGACTCCAGCTGCTGGCCAGGCTAAAGAAAAGTGCAGGGCCAACCAGATAACAGGCAGGAGTGAAGGATTCTGACATAGTAACAACCTTTGTACAATAAAGTATCTTTATATTAAAGGACTTGGAAATTGTCGAAGTCCTTTTGTATTTGTTGATTCACTTCAGTCCTATACAAAACCTTTAGTTTGACAAGGGAAACCTAGCCCAGAATCTATCGGTTTTCTGTCTAAATCCTGGAAGGTGAGTCAAAGCACAGTATTTGTCCAGCAACTTGAAACTTGGCTGAACGGTTCTTATATTGTGCGGGTTCGTTCAAGAGGCTTGGGAATGTACAAAACAGAGCACCGTGTAGTTTTTGAGTCTAAAAGATCACATGGACATTTGTACAAATAACAGAACAAATGGGTTAAGGAATGAAATTGTGCAATTCGATTTTTGCTATGTACTCGAAGGTAGATCCAGTACCTAAAATACTGTTTAATTTAATGCTTACCATAACAGTTCTGTCCTCACTGATATGAGGAAACCGATGCACACAGACAAGTAGTTTACTAACCCACAAAGTTAGTGAATGATGATGCCAGAATTTAAATCCAGGTCTAATTGACTGTAAATTTTTATAATATCCAGTTTCCTCCAGATAATGTCTAAGGCACTACATAGTGCCTTATCACTTGTAAAACATGTTCACACACTCCATTGCACTGGATCCTTATCACCCCTATATGAGTTGTGTAACATGATATTGATGGATGAGGGAATTGAGACTCAAATAGTTAACTGATTTTCCCAGATCACAAGGCTAGCAACTGGGAGAGTCAAGACTCCATCCATTTCTCCTTTTCAACATTCGTTTTACTATTTTGCACTGCCTGCCTGGTAAACCGTATCAACAACCATTGTTTATGGAGCTATTACTTCCTCCCAGACACTAAACCAAACATTTTACGTGGCTTCTCCCACTTAACCCTCACAACAAAGCTAGGTGAGCTAAGTACCGTTATTACTCTAATTTTGTAGACAAATAAGTTAAAGAATCTGCTCCAAGGTTACACAGCTAGTAAGTGGTAAGACTGGGCTTTTGTCCCAGTTACTCTGACTCTGACTTCAGAATCCAAACCTTCACACCCCCTCCTGCATGCTGTATAATGTGCCCAAGGTGCACAGTTCCATGAGAGGGTAGAAGAAGGAAATATTGATTCCAGCTAAAGAGATCTCCACAAGCTTTGTGAAAGAAGTGACATTTGAGCTACGCCTTAAGAGATTAAGTATCTAAGGAACAGATAGGCTTAGTGACTTGTTTAAAATTTCATAAGTTCTTCAAATACAGCTTTTCTTATACTCAGATTCAGACATTTTTTCAAGAACGTATAATACAGACCCATCTAGCTGTTCCTTTCTTTCTCTGTATACGTTATTTCCCTTTCCTTGAGCCACAAACAAAGAAATATGCAGAATTTGGAAGGACAAACACCTCAGACTCTCCAAAGATTAGGTATAAAAATATGTTAGTGTCATTCCATGGAGTCAAGTACAATTGCTATAAATTGAAAGCATATATTCATGCCCAAACTAACTCAAATCCTCTTGCTAATAAATACAGCATCAATTTGCTCTATGGGTATGTGGAATCTAAAACATACCAGTATATTAATCCAAACGTGAGAAATGCCCTAGCAAAGCTTCCATTCATGAAATGACATAAAGCCGAAGTAAAGCTTGACTCTATAGTCAAATTTTTAAAAAGCTGTATTTCCGTACAGTTTTCAAACACGTGTAAAACTCTTTTCCATGTGAAATAAATACAGGTCCTGAGTAGTTTTAATTAGCGATCTTGGAGACACTCTGCACCTGTTCCAATTCATCTGCAGAGATGAGAACCCTTCACCCTTTTCACTTGCTGACAGGTTAATAGACATTCCCAACTCATGCCAGCACATGGAGTTTTGCAGCTTTCTTGTGACAGGTGAATAATAAAGCTGCACAAGAATGTGGCAACTCTACATAGAAAATCCTCTGCGAGTGTAAATTCCTGAGCAGAGGCGATATGTCCCCCATTGTTCTGCAGGCCCCTGCACGTGTAGCTGATGTATCACTTTGTTTTTATTAGCAGAGTTATTGAGGTGTAATTTACATAGCATATAATCCTCCCATTGAAAATGTACAATTCAATAAGGTTTAATATAGTTACAGAGCGGGGCAACCATCACTAGAATCTAATTTTAGAACATTTCCATCACCCCAAAAAGAAACCTCATGCCCATTTACAATTATTCCCTATTTACCCCCCAACTTCAGTCCTAGACAACTACTATGATGCTTCATTTTTACTACACTTTAGTATAGAAGATACTGACTGTTCCATATGCTTGCTGCTTTGTGTATTGGGCCAACAAATAATTGAATGGTGCTTATATTCATTGGAGAACACGATATTGTATGGGTATTACATGGCTCTATGTGTGTATATGTATGAGCATCTGTAGTCTTATGTCCGTGCACTTAAGCTAAACGAAAATGCAAGAAATCATTCCTGAAGAGAAGCAGAGATTGGAAGTCAGCTTACACTTTGATAGCAAAGTTGTCAGCAGAGATATTTAGTATAATAAGATGCATTTTACTAAGAAAAGAACAAAACTGGGACTTCCCTGGCAGCGCAGTTGTTAAGAATCCGCCTGACAATGCAGGGGACACGGGTTTGATCCCTGGTCCGGGAAAATCCCACATGCCGCAGAGCAGCTAAGCCTGTGCATTGCAACTACTGAGCCTGCGCTCTAGAGCCCACGAGCCACAACTACTGAAGCCCATGCGCCTAGAGCCTGCACACCACAACGAAGAGTAGGCCCCTCTCGCTGCAACTAGAGAAAGCCCACGTGCAGCAACTAAGACCCAACGCAGCCCAAAATAAATAAATAAATATATTAAAAAAAAAAAAAGTAGTGGTAAAGTGTTCTTTTCTTTTTTTAAAGAAAAGAACAAAGCTACAATTACAGTGGACTCTCCTTATTCGGAGATTCTGTGTCCGCAGCTCCTCTAAAATTCATTTGTGACCCCAACATCAATACTCATGGTTTGCAGTGATTTTCAGAAATGTGGAGAACAGCAAAAAATTTGAGACCCTTGGCTCCCTTCCCCCATGGTCCTAGCTGAGATCCACCAAGGGGACACTTTGCCTTCTTGTTTCAGCTCTCAGATAGAGATGACCACAGATGGAGAAGACCAGGGCAGTGCAGTATGGTGCGAGAAGCTTCAGCTCTGGGGACAGTCATATGGGGTTTGAATCCAATCCTGGCACCTGTTACTGGAGCAGCTTCAGGCAAGTCAGTTAAAACTTCTGAACCTGATTTCCTGATTTACTCTTTTGTAAAATAAAGAGATTAGAATCTACTTGAATGAGTTTAAGATATAGGATTATAATCTATGGGATGTCTCTCTCTCTCTCCCTCTCTCTCTCCACTATCTATCTGTTTCCTCTAGGGGCACTAGCTCACTATTCACTAACTCCATCTTCCTAGGGAACTTTATAGCTATTGTGAATAATGAGAACCAACTGTACATTATAGAGACTGTTGATTGTGATGGTGAGGAAGGGGAAGCTTTTCTCATAAACTTTCCATTGATGATTTATCCTGTGAAATAACTACAACTCTCTTCAAATTTCCTTCTTTCTTAATACTCCACTTTTGTATGTAGAGGTCACTCTTAAGTTTCAAAAGTCAGACAGAAAAGAAATCTTTGGAACTCCACAAATTAGGAATTTATTTTGTTGCAAGTAACACAAATCTGCGTGACAAGACTTGAACACAGGGGTTTGTTATTCTCACATAACAGGAGATTTGAGGGTTGAGATGCTGGTGTTTGCTTAGCTGCTCAGGGTAGAAACCAAGGCTGCTACCATCCTCCCACTCTATCATGCTCAGTGATGGCTCTCGTCCTCATAGTTTTTGCCTCATAGACACAAGGTAGCTGCACAAGCACTGGACCTCATGGGAAGAGAGGGGAGGGAATAAGGGCATAGAACTTTATTCAGAGTCTGTTCCCTATCAAGATCAGAAAAGAAGCATTTTACCAGAAATGACTCCCAGTGACTTTTCCAGAGGTCTCATTGGCCAGAAATGTGCTGTGTGTCCATTTAAGACCAACTTAGACATTTTAATTTATAACCTGGACTGGTCATATTGCTATCCCAAACAAAATCAAGTTTTCATAAACCATGAAAAAGAGGACATGGGCATTGGATATCCTGGAGACTAAATGGAATTGAACACAATTTCTGGGTATAAGGAGACTGGGGCCCCATTTGAATTTCTGATGTGATATTTATCCTGGTAGGTAGCTCAGGTGCAGAGATATTCCCTGGCTTTAACCCTGTGCCATAGAATGTAAAACTGGCCTCCCAGGATTGAGATTCAACCGATCCTTCATACCACTACAGCTCAGGAGCTTCCTTTGTGACTGTTCTGTGAAATATTTTATTCTCTGGAAAGAATGTAAGTCTATTGCATGGATACAAACTTGAAGAATTATTTCTGCAAGTTGAGTATCTTGTTAAAAATAAGAAAAGAGACATTTTCAAATAAAACTTGTCAGTCAGAGGATGAGAGGCTGAAAATCTTCATTCAGTTTCCCATGTGTATTTATAACTCTTGAGGCAAGGTAGGATATAAGGGCTCCCCCATGACAATGTAAAAGTCTTAAAAAACAGAATTTCCCAACCAGATTTTTGAGAAGTATTCCCACATTATTCTAGGCCCTTTAAAAAAAAAAACATTATATTTTATTAAAATATAACAGGTTTAATTCAATAAAAATTAATTTTATCAATTCAATACATAAATGTAATACATGCATTTATTTCATGGACCACTAATATTTCCATTAGTGCTCGAAAAGATTAATCTTAAAAAACTTTTAAATGTTAGATTTCTAGTAAAAATTTTAACATGCATGCTATCAATGATTAATAGTGTCTTCCCAGATCCCATAAAAATATCAACAAAATTATATAATTTAGGATAAACTTATAAGCCCCTGGAGTTTGAGAACAAAAGTGAACTCAGGCCAAAACATGTCAGTAAGAATGTAGAGGGAAACAGGTCATGTTTTATGTATGGTCTGCCCCCTGAACTAAAACATTTTCCATCCAGGAAAGTGGTAAGAAAAGCATTTGATTCATTATGTTGTCTATCCCTTGCTCAAGGTCAGAGAAGACTATTTAAGTAGAAATCTAAGCAGCTACTCCTCACCCCCACATCGTGGTGACTATTTCCTGGGCCTTAAGAAATCATTGTGTAGAATAAAGTGGTGACCAGTATCTGGGGTCAGCAAAACCTGAGTTAAACCCTGGTTCCATGACTTACTAGTTTAGGCACTTTACTAAGTCTAAGTATTAATTTTTTCATCTGTAAAATGGGAATAATAACAGTACCTACTTCCAGGAGTTGTGATGCTTATTCGAGGTGGTGTACATAGCACAATTAGCCTAAGAGTCCACATACATTAAGTACGCAATAGCTGTTCTTACTTAGCATCTATCAAGCTATTGTTGTGCTTCCTGCCACCATCATGTACACACACAAGGGAGGAGGAAAGATGAGAGAGAGGAAAAGAGAGAAGAAGGGCAGAGGGAGAGGGAGGGGTTAGAGATTGTATAATTTGCCGTAGACTGAGGGTACTGCGGGAGGATCGTGGTCTGAAAAGTGGAACATGTGCTGCTTGACATGCATTGTCCTGTTTCTCCTTAATAACAGCACAAAGGAGGAGTCGTTCCTGGGAAAAATCTTGAAGTACTTGGTGCTACAGTTGCTCTCTTGAATATAGTACATAACTTAAGAATTAAGTTTTGAACATGTCAATTAAGACTGAACATGTTTCCTTGCCACGCTGTGGAAAGACACAGACACTGGAGCCTAAGAAAAGTCCACCACAGAAATACTGGCTATGCAGAAAACATGAACAGGTAGTTACAGAGTTACTGGATCAATAAAACAAAAAGAGGAGTAATAGAGAAAGCAGAGATTTAGGTGATGACTGATACAAACAGAAGGCAAGATACAAAAATACTTTAAACTCTAAAGAAGTAGTTCTTTAGAAGGAGTGGTTTTGCACCCCTTCAGCCCCTAGGAAATATTTGGCAATGTCTGGGGACAGTTCCGATAGTCACGACTTGAGGGATACTACTGGCATTTAGTGGGCAGAGGTTATTGGATGCTGCTAAATATTATACAATATATTATATATGCTGCTATATACTACACAGGGCACTCCGTCAAACCAAGAATCATCTGGCTCAAATGCACACAGTGCTGGGATTGAGAAACTCTGCTCTAAAGGTTGATAGTAGAAATCAGGGGTATTAATCATGAGAAGTGACCC
The DNA here is from genome assembly GCF_005190385.1 of Monodon monoceros. Taxonomy (NCBI): domain Eukaryota; kingdom Metazoa; phylum Chordata; class Mammalia; order Artiodactyla; family Monodontidae; genus Monodon; species Monodon monoceros. The sequence continues at coordinate 71,852,246 of NW_021703775.1, read as the reverse complement.
TACAGGAAATGGAATCATCCATAAGATGCAATTGAAAGGCTTTTTGCTAATTCAAAAGAAAAATAGAATATGGCTAGAAAAGAATATATTACATATAGAATAGGTGAGGCCCAACCTATGAAAAACAGGTACAGAGAAAAAAATGAAGACAGAAATATAGAGGTGAACAGTAGATTAAAATGTACCTAAATGGAAGGGTCAGTTTGGTCTAGGTAAAAAGGACATCCTCCTATTTGTAATAAAACCTGTTAAAAAAATCGAGGTGTAGAATGTAAAATAGTTAGCTGGTGGGAAGCAGCAGCATAGCACGGGGAGATCAGCTCGGTGCTTTGTGACCACCTAGAGGGGTGGGATAGGGAGGGTGGGAGGGAGGCTCAAGAGGGAGGGGATATGGGGACATATGTATGCATATGGCTGATTCACTCTGGTGTACAACAAAAACTAACACAGTATTGTGAAGCAATTTAACTCCAATAAAGATCTATTAAATAAAAATGTAGGTGTAAACAAGGATAGCTTCATTAAACAAAATCCAAGCTGGTCTCCAGATTTCTACTGTCCAAAGTAAAATGCCAAAACAGACAAACAAACCAACATTCCACAGACAAACAAAAATCCCTGGAGCAATATCCATAGAAATTTAAGGACAAAGGCTTCAATTAAATAAATGTGTACTGAATAAATAGCCATCATACATATGCAAAGGAAGGTACTAGAATTCCATGTTTTCAACTAAAAAATATTAATATCCCAACCAATAACAACAAAATTGAAAAGTAATAACTTAGGATAGCGATGGTATCAAAAGCCTGGTTGAGTATTAGAAACAGATAAAACAACTATAATTATTTAAATTTTGGTAACAAAGTGAAATTCAAATATTAAACTTATTCTTAAAAGTTAAATGGTATACACATCATTTATGAACAGTAATCTACATCTAACACCTCAAAATGAAATAATAAAAGCTAAGGTGACTTACCTGAAATGGTAAATACAAAAGGCAATATTCTATTCATGACCTTTGTAATTTTAGAAATTAATATTAGAAATGACTTCTCACAAATAAAATTATCTTTACAGTTCTATTTTTAAATGTTTCATAATCACTAGAAATTTTTTAAATTAATAATTTAGTATATGTGGCAAGAGAAATAAGGACACAGCACAAGTATAATGTTTCTTAAATTCAGAAACAATATGACAGAAATAAGACCAAATTCATGAATGTATTTTTAACCTTCAGATTACACTGGATAATCCCATAATGAAGATAAATCTATACGTATGAAATAATTTTTTCTTAAATATATAAAATAAAGCCTAGTATGAATGCAAAGCTAAATTGATAGAAACATTCAGCTTTTTCATGGATAAGTAGTTTTGAAAGAAATGTATTTATAAAAACTAGAAAAATATTTTCAATTTTGCATCCTTAAACACAGAACATAGTCATTAATAATATACAATTAAAATTACTTGTACAGAAATATGTACCCTACAAACACAGAGTATATACTTTTAAGAACTGATGAAATATTTACTTTAAAAATTACATCTTGGACCACAAATTAAGGATTGAAATATTACAAATATGTGAAAATATACATACAAGATGCTCCAACATCAAAGCCACTGAAGCACATTACTTGAAAGTAAAAATATGTTTCTTGAACAAAACAAATTAGGAAAAAAATCAGAATCTTGTAAATAAATAAATGAGGGGGAAAACCCTTCAGTTTTTATGCAGCAACCATAAAATTCTTTTAATCAAAATTTGTAGAATGTATACAAAATTATGCTCAGAGGCAAATGTACAGCCCTAAATGCTCTCATTATTCATTAACAAATATTAAGCTAAGCTTTCAACTTCTATAAAATAACACAACAAGCCCAAGAGCAGCAGAAGAATAAAAAATATAAAAATTAGTTGATTGGATACATTTGAAAAATAAATTGAAGAAGTTACTCTGTGGAGTATTAAGAACATAATGAATTAAATAGACAAATAGATTGCTGTTTTAATTAAGAAAAGAAAAGGACAAAACCACAAATATATGTTATTAGAATGAAAAGGCTATTTCAACAGAGTGGTCATTAGAAAGTGTAAGAAAATTTTATGTAAAAATTTATTTCAACAAATTTGAAAACCTTAATGAAAAAGATATTCACAGGTTATTTTTAACTGATGAAAAGTGATTCAAGAAATCTTAGAAAACAAAAAATGTCTAACACCTATTGGAAAGAATGAAAAAATAATCAAGGCTTGCTAGGGTCTGATAGATTTATTAAAGATTTATTTTAGATCATTAATTTTAAAATTTCAATATCATGTCAAATATTTCATCACTTAGAAAAATATAAAAAGTTTATCAAATTATTTTATGGTGCAAATATTACCCTGAGAAGCAAACCGTAATTAGTATAACTCATAATTGTAGACCAATAAAATTTATGAATGCAGTGCAAAGATTCTAAATAAATTAATGAAAAATAGTATATTAGTAGAAGAATTATGAAAGTAGGATTTGTTTCCTTATTGATATTAGGAAATTACTTATTAAAAAATAATCATGGATAAACGTATTTCTTCAACATGACTTCTAAACTAACATAATGTGAATTCTCAGTCATTAAAGCTAATGTTACGGTTACTGGAAAAAGCATTTTTAATTAAATGTAGATTATGACAAAATTGCCTACTGTCCCCACTGCTATTTCACATTGCTTTAAAACACTGACCAAGATAAGGAGACATGAAACAAATAAAATCTGCTGTTATTGGTAATGAGAACAAAGTATCAATATTTATGAGTTGCTTCTGTGGAAACATAAGATAATTAACTGAAATATGATTCAAGATAATATAAAGTGAATCAAAACCTTCCCGATGCACTGGCAGTAACAAATTGAAAGATGGAATGGGAAAATAAGACATTTATGATAGCAACAAAACATAGACCAAATGGAACACCTTGATAAGAAATGTGAAAAACCAGAAAAATTAAACAAAAAACTCAAAACTACTATGCATATAAAGCATGATGATATATATCATGTTTCTAGATGGAAATATCAAACATTGTAATAGTGTTGTATCTCCCTAAATCAATATATAGTTTTAAGATAATCAAAATCAAGATGTAAATTAGATTGCTTTGTTCTTTCTGGCAAGGAAATGGGAGGCTTGTAAAGGTCATTTGCAGGTTTGATTGGAAGAAAGCACAGATAATGTTGAAACAGAAAGTCACAATGAGTGGTAAAAAATTATCCAGTTTTTAAAGGATATGTAACTATAAAATTACAACCACCAAGAGACAGTTGAATTGATGTAAGGATCAAAACACATGTTAATTGAATGGACTAGTTGGCCTTAAACTACACTACAGAATTTATTAGAATCTAATTATGATAAAGAAAGCAACATACACCAATGGGAAATCAATTAATTATTCAAGATATGGTGTTGGGAGAATAAATATATGAGAATGATGAAGTAGTTTTTTTTTTTTTTCTTATACAGTTCATCAGTATGTATTCAATACGTTTAAAGAACTGGTAGAGATAAAGATATTCTTCAAAAAATATACTCATAAACCTACTCATATGTGCATGTTTGTGTGTGCATGTGTTTGGAAGATAGATTTTTCCGAGTATAAATCAGCCAAAAGATATCTAAGACACGTAGTTTAGTAAAAACATAAAATGCAAAATAAATACATGATTCCAGTTTTTTTTTCATGTAAAATCAGGAAATATCCTTTTTATATATATACATATATAATTAATATATAGGTCACATCTGCAGTGATACACGATAGCTGATAAAAAGATTTGGGGGATGAGAGTGGGAGGTGGGTTTCTGCTTTATTTTTGTTTTTCAGTATCTTACAATGAGGAAAATCAATTTTGTTTGTATAATTAAAATTAATTTAGTTTTAAAGATAAAAATTAAAATAAATCCATGGATAACATCATATAAACAAAAATAATTGTATTATATGCATAGTACACAATTTAAAAGGCAGAACAAAAATAAATTTATGAAGCAAATGACGAACTGAGACATTATTACAGCATGTATTTTCACCTTGTAAAATGTCATTAAGAAACCATTTTTTAAAATGCTTCGATATAGAAGTGACCATTCGATATGAACAATTTACAAAGGCCAGAAAATGCATTGAAAATATCAGCTCTGCAAGAAATCAGAGATGCAAATGAAAGTAATATTGATTTTTCACTCACCACATTGAAATAGATTTTTAAAATTTATTTCAATACTAGAGAGAATGAATTTTATGAGCAGTTTTATACAATCCTAATGGGAGTGTAAATTTGGGTAACCTTACTATGAATTCTTTTTTTTAATTTACCAAAATCCTTAATGGAAATTTACCCTTTGCTCCAACAGTATCACTTTTAGTTATCTATCAAATTTTTTAAGAGAGGGAGAGGGAGGGAGAGGGAGAGAGAGGGAGAGGGGCAGGCAAGTGTTTGTACAAAATGATTACTGCATCAAAATTTATCATAGCATAAAAAAATGAAAATAATCCAAGTTTTCAACAATAGAGAACTTTAAAATGCAGAATATCTGCATGAGGGACTGATAAGCACCAATTGAAAATCATGTAGAAGACCATCCACCATCATCATAATAGGTGAAAAAGTAGAATACAAAACTGTTAATCACTTTTATTTAACAGACACACATTTAAACACTCATAAAAATCCTTGTATAAAATAGCTCAAAATATTCAAAGTGCACATGAGTGTGTACCTGAGTATGTGTAGACATGGAGATAAGGCAATATATATTATGGACAGCTATATATAATTATATATATATATATATATAAAATGATTTAAAGTTATTTTCTTCATTAAACTCTTCCGCTTTTAAATATTTTTATTTTTAGTAAGCATCCACTGTTTTCACAGTCAGTAAAAGAAAAACAAGCATTAAAAATAAAGTACAGATGCCCTTTCCTCAGTGAGTGTCTCCTTTTTTGCTGACAGCACTTCATCCACTAAACATTCAAAGAAGCAGGTTCTGGGACACATTCTAGGGTCATTTAACGGGCATTTTTATGAGCATTTAATGGCCAAATATTTATAAATTCTCACAACAGCTCTGTGAAGTAGGTAAGGGAGCACATCATTCCTTCAAAAGCAAGCCCTATTTGAAGTTCCTCCTTCACTAATCTTGTCAAGATTGTCAAATCTCCCCCACGCTGCAAATGTCAATAGCAGTGATTGTTCTTTCTTCCAGTAATAATAATAGTAAAATGCCATAATAACCAGGAATAAATTTACCCAAAGGGGAAATTGATGCCTGCTTTGGTCACCTGAGTTTTTTATGGGCCAACAAAGTCCCCACAGATGCCCCAAATCCTATGGATTCATTGATGCAGGGAATATCAGACACCATGCCCTTTCATTCATTATTGAAACAAATATCCATTAAACGCCTACTTTCTAGTTGCTGGTGATACAAAGTGAAAAACAACAAAACCAAAGTTTGTGACTTCAGGGAGCTCACAATCTAGTGTAACTGAAGCTAGCATTCCGCCTGTCTCTCCACTTCCCAGACCTCCCCAAAACTCATGCAGCGGTGTCCCTAAAGTCTTAGCTCATTCCAAGTTTCCAGAACAATCTAGGTATGAAATAAGACTATTATGAGTAAACACACACGTATTGCTGAAAATTACAACACACTCCTAGTGGTCCTGCGATGGACTAACCCAACCTCATCTGTGGTCTGGCACTACTTCCTGAGACTACATCCTGCCAACTGAATCCTAGATCTGATGTCTCTAGAGCTGTCCTGGTGAATATGGTAGCCACTAGCTACACATGGCTATTTACATTAAAATTACAATTAATTTAGCCACAATTCAAGTAGTCAATTAGCACAGGGATGTGGCCATTATCTAGGGCAGGACAAACACAGAAACATCATTGTGAAATGTCTATTAGGTGGCTCTGCTCAATAGCTTTACTGGGATTTGCACTGTTTGTTTGTTTAATAGAAACTTTACCCAACCCCCAGCCTATGTTTCCAAATCCTGTTGTCTAGTCTTTTTTCTCAGATCTAGACTCTTCCCTAAACATCCCCAGTCTGCTGCTCATTAGGGAAATACTCGGATGACCGCTGCTAAGTGACTAGATTTATGAGACTCACAGTCTCATAAACCTTGGGTGAGACCATAAAAATTATATTCATGCCAACTTTCCTAATGAAAGCAAGCATATGGTTTCTTCATTTAAATGGCAGAATGGTAAACACAGACAAAACACATTAGTTACCATTAACAACTGTACCAAAAGTAGCAAACTTAGGTTATACTTCAAAAAATTATATATATATATATAAAATATTTCGATAATCATTTTCCCAGTATGAAGTCTCAATGCAGTTTGATGGGAAAATCTAAAGATATACTTTTTTGCCTAAAAATCAGTTGAAGTGAATTAGCTATGAGAAACCTTAAAACAGGGCTGATAATAAAACAAAAGTATAATTTGATTTGCTTTCACAAAGATGTTATTTTTTGTACTATGAAGTCTTGAATATAATGGCAATAAACCCGACTGAACTTAGATTCTTTTAATTTTACTTCGATACATTGTTTTGACTTTAACTATTATGGGCTTTGACCTACAGATTATGAAAAAGAGTTTGCTCTTTGCGTCAGTGTTAGTAGACAGATTTAAGTCTAATGTTGACAAATCATTCATTATATTTCATGTCACATTCCCTCGTATGTCACTACAAATGAAGATTTTAGCACTTTCATATGTATATTTATTTTGACTAGTGAGAGAATATCATAAAGTTGAGGACTGTGTGCTTAAGTAGCAGGTTTATTTCTGGGAATTTTTTTTCAAAAACGTGAATGTTATTACTTTTTACCACCCACATACTGTAATTAGTATAAGTTAATTACTAAAGTTTTATCAAAATGTGTTCTGGTATCTTAAATGAGACATCTTATTGAAGGCACTCTATTTTGCAATGCTATCCTCAGAAGGAGTAGATAAAAAGTTTGAGATTAATGTTATTTGAGGTAAAAAGTGAATAGTTTATTAGTCTGCATAGTTAATACATGGCTCTTTGTGGCTGGATACTGATCTAGACACAAGGATGCATGTTACCCTGGAACTTTGCTATCGGCAGGCACAGTGCTTGCCTTGGATACTTTCTTTGGGTCATTATTCTTATCAGCTTGGCACATGTAGCAAACAAATTAGAGTTGAGTTTTATTTCTGTTTCAGAATTGAGGTCAGATAGCATGAATCCTTGAATGCACTGTTAGCGAATCTTTGTATGATTTAATGGGATTGTCAACAGCACTTTGCACTAAGTAGTTTGTGGAAAATAACGTTCAGAATTAACTCACGTAACATGATGAATCATACTACATCATGATAAAATTGATCCTGTGATTTGACTTTTCCAGAATTTGGAAAACATCATCTTAGGCAAGGCACATATGTAAAACTAGATGTGTTCAAGGAGATAAAAGAATCCAGCATCTCTTGAGCATCTGCTATGTGGCATACATTGAACTAGTTGGTTTCACCAGCAGTAAATATTTATCAGGCATGGTACAATTCATTTGTTATTGATCCTCCCATTGCTATGTTATCAACATTTCATTATCAATTAACATGATGGCACAATATCCAAAAGCAAAGTTATTTCAATTTCAAGGAGGGAGTTGTGAGAGAGGAGATTATTAAAATAAGGCACAAACCAGAGCCAAGGAACTTGGCAGGATAGTGGATTCTGTCTGTTTGTCTTCTGGGAAACACTTTTCTGTGCTTATGAACCAATATGGAGCGATACCATAGTGTTTTTTTACACTCCACATTGCTCCATTTGTGCTCCATTTCCCTGTGAGGAAAGTGAACCAAAGACGTTTGTTTCTCCCTAGGTTACGTGACCTGCCACAATGACTCAGTAAAACTACCCCTTCCATTCTAACCAAAGTGTACTGCAAAGGTGACTTGTGTTCTAGGCAAGGTGGATGGTGTCAGCCTCTGAGGCATCTGGGATTGAATTCTATTCAATAAGTTTCCTTTAGGTTGGCCTGTGAAAGCCCAATTCCAATCAACTCCTCTCTTGGTGGAAACATTACTTTTAGATGAACATAGAGGAAGCAGAAAAATTGTCAGGGGAATAGTGATACTGAGTTTCCGTTCTGGCCTCAGCCTTGAGAGCACTGAGGTCTGAATACTTGAAGAGTTGCTGATATAGTTTCACACTAAATATCTATACTACATTGAGTATGACATGTATCACTGAAACAATCCCGTGTCATATAAAGAAATCTAAGCAGGTTTTGCAATATAAAGATAGTTGATGGATTTACCATTTTGTTGTACATTTTTTGAGACAACCCTATCCAATGTTTGTGTAGTACATTTAACTTGACAAAATGAATATCAAAATGAACTCAGTAAATTGAGGATGTATTTTGGCGAGACATTATTTATCGTTAGAGTTACACTGTATTAAAAACCTCTTCAAATTTGATGGATCAGGTGTCCCATTTTCCACTTTTTTGCAGATGAAGAAACTGAAAATCAGATATGGCTAATGACTTGCCCAAAGTCACATAGCTATTATTGGTTGGTATTATGTATCAGGATATACTTTTCTCATTTCCATTAAATCAGTCACTGGTGGGTAGGACCCTTGGGACCCTTTTCCTGGCCCTCTGATTTTACCCTAGTTAAAGCTTACCCTGCTCAGTTTATTCCTCGTGAAGGTACACAGTCTCCTCCACAGGCCTTTTAACTAACTTCTAAGGATTAATTTCTGAGCCAAATAGCGCTATATCTGCCATGGGGGGCCAGGGGCCAGCGGTTTATAGAGGCAAGGGCGCAAATTAGAAATTTAAGGAACTGTCTGAATGCTGACATTCATATTTTTAGAGTGCATACAGAACAGAACACACATGATTATGGAACTAGTCATTTCACATGCTTAACCTCAAGCATTGAGAGAGAGACCACTCCAGGGCGTGGATTGTGTTTCCAAAGTGTCCATAGGTAGCAAGATGAGACGAGAGAGCAATAAAGAGAAGGTACACATAGGGTAACTAGAGGAAGTCTGACACAGTCCTTTAAAAGATAGCACACATGAACATCCTGGACCAGAAAGTGAGGGATGCTCAAGGAATTGTGGAGTGTGTCAAAGGACAAAGGAACAAGCTTGTAGGGACTTACAGTGAACAAATCTGGGACAATTTGGGCCTCAAAATAAGTAATGATAGCAGTGGTTTACAATCTAATGAATAAAACAAGAATTCATGAATCCATAGAGTAATATAAATAAATAAATGAATATATAAATAAATGAAGAAGGGGAAAGTCTTCCTTTCAGTGGAATGCTACCTAATAGTTATTTGAGAAGTGATGGAGTTGGAAAACTAGTAATGAATGCTAAAATTAGCAGGTGAATGTTTGATGATACAGTCGTTATATTGTCTCAACCACAAATTACTTAGTACCTCTTCATAAATCGCATTATTTATAAGGTGAAAATAATCTTATAGTGAAGGACAGCAATTTAACCAAGTGATTCAAAGCTAATATCAGCAATATACCAATACTGGGATGAATGACTAACTGCCTTTTGCTATGACACACTGTGATAGACATACAATTGCACATGTAATACTTCTGCCAAAATGTATAACCTGAATATAAAGAGGATCAAATATTGGACAGACAAAACCAAGGGCAATGCTACAAAAAAAACAGCATGTGCTCTTCAGAATTTCCTAGGTCAAGAAAGACAAAACATAAAAAGGCTAACTGTTCCAGGTTAAAGGAGAACAAACAGGCAAGACAACCAAAAGCTACCCATGATTCTGAATTAGACCCTGAACTGGGAGAAAACAGTTAAAAGGAAATTAATGGGAAAATTAATGATTTTTAACATCTTTATTGGAGTATAATTGCTTTACCTTGTTGTGTTAGTTTCTGCTGTATAACAAAGTGAAGCAGCTATACGTATACATACATCCCCATATCCCCTCCCTATTGCATCTCCCACCCACCCTCCCTATCCCACCCCTCTAGGTGGTCACAAAGCACCGAGCTGATCTCCCTGTGCTATGTGGGTGCTTCCCACTAGCTATCTATTTTACATTTGGTAGTGTATATATGTCCATGCCACTCTCTCACTTCATCCCAACTTACCCTTCCCCTTCCCTGTGTCCTCAAGTCCATTCTCTACATCTGTATCTTTATTCCTGTCCTGCCCCTAGGTTCTTCAGAACCATTTTTTTGTTTGTTTTTAGATTCCATATGTATGTGTTAGCATACAGTATTCGTTTTTCTCTTTCTGACTTACTTCACTCTGTATGACAGTCTCTAGGTCCATCCACCTCACTACAAATAACTCAATTTCGTTTCTTTTTATGGCTGAGTAATATTCCATTGTACATATGTGCCACATCTCTTTATCCATTCATCTGTTGATGGGCACTTATGTTGCTTCCATGTCCTGGCTATTGTAAATAGAACTGCAGTGAACACTGTGGTACATGATTCTTTATGATTTCTCTCCTTCTGCTAACTTTGGGGTTTTTTTTGTTCTTCTTTCTCTAATTGCTTTAGGTGTTAGGTTACGTTGTTTACTTGAGATTTTTCATGTTTCTTGAGGTAGGATTGTATTGCTACAAACTTCCCTCTTAGAACGGCTTTTGCTGCATCCCATAGGTTTTGGGTCATCGTTTTTTTATTGTCATTTGTTTCTAGGTATTTTCTGATTTCCTCTTTGATTTCTTCAGTGATATCTTGGTTATTAAGTAGTGTGTTGTTTAGCCTCCATGTGTTTGTTTTTCACAGGTTTTGTTCTGTAATTGATATCTAGTCTCATAGCATTGTGGTCAGAAAAGATACTTGATACTATTTCAATTTTCTTAAATTTATCAAGGCTTTATTTGTGACCTCAGATATGATTTATCCTGGAGAATGTTTCATGAGCACTTGAGAAGAAAGTGTATTCTGTTGTTTTTGGATGGAATGTCCTATAAATATCAATTAAGTCCATCTTGTTTAATGTGTCATTTAACTCTTGTGTTTCCTTATTTATTTTCATTTTGGATGATCTATCCATTGGTGAAAGTGGGTTGTTAAAGTCCCCTACTATGATTGTGTTACTGTCAGTTTCCCCTTTTATGGCTGTTAGCATTTGCCTTATGTATTGAGGTGCTCCTATGTTGGGTGCATAAATATTTACAATTATTATATCTTCTTTTTGGATTGATCCATTGACCATTATGTAGCGTCATTCTTTATGTCTCTTTTAATCATCTTTATTTTAAAGTCTACTTTGTCTGATATGAGAATTTCTACTCCAGCTTTCTTTTGATTTCCATTTGCATGGAATACCTTTTTCCATCCCCTCACTTTCAGTCTGTATGCATCCCTAGGTCTGTAGTGGGTCTCTTGTAGACAGCATATATACAGGTCTTGTTTTTGTATCCATTCAGCCAGTCTATGTCTTTTGGTTGGAGCATTTAATCCATTTACATTTACGGTAATTATCGATATGTGTATTCCTATTACCGTTTTCTTCATCGTTTTGGTTTGTTATTGTAGGTCTTTTCCTTCTCTTGTGTTTCCTGCCTAGAGAAGTTCCTTTAGCATTTGTTGTAAAGCTGGTTTGGTGGTGCTGAATTCTCTTAGCTTTTGCTTGTCTGTAAAGGTTTTAATTTCTCCTTCAAATCTGAATGGGATCGTTGCTGGGTAGAGTAATCTTGGTTGTAGGTTTTTCCCTTTCATCAGTTTAGATATATCCTGCCACTCCCTTCTGGCTTGCAGAGTTTCTGCTGAAAGATCAGCTGTTAACCTTATGGGGATTCCCTTGTATGTTATTTGTTGCTTTTCCCTTGCTGCTTTTAATATTTTTCCTTTGTATTTAATTTTTGATAGTTTGACTGTATGTGTCTTGGCATATTTCTCCTTGGATTTATCCTGTATGGGACTCTCTGCATTTTCTGGACTTGATTGACTATTTCCTTTCCCATATTAGGGAAGTTTTCAACTATAATCTCTTCAAATATTTTCTCAGTCCCTTTCTTTTTCTCTACTTCTTCTGGACCCCTATAATTTGAATGTTGGTGCATTTAATATTGTCCCAGAGGTCTCTGAGACTGTCCTCAATTCTTTTCATTCTTTTTTTCTTTATTCTGCTCTGTGGTAGTTAGTTCCACTATTTTATCTTCCAGGTTACTTATCTGTTCTTCTGCCTCAGTTATTCTGCTATTGATTCCATCGAGAGAATTTTTAATTTCATTTATTGTGTTGTTCATCATTGTTTGTTTGCTCTGTAGTTCTTCTAGGTCCTTATTAAACATTTCTTGCATTTTCTTCATTCTATTTCCAAGATTTTGGATCATCTTACTCTGAATTCTTTTTCAGGTAGCCTGCCTATTTCCTCTTCATTTGTTTGGTCTGGTGGGTTTTTGCCTTGCTCCTTCATCTGCTGTGTGTTTCTCTGTCTTCTCATTTTGCTTAACTTCTGGTGTTTGGGGTCTCCTTTCAGCAGGCTGCAGGTTCATAGTTCCCATTGTTTTTGGTGTCTGCCCCCAGTGGGTAAGGTTGTTTCAGTGGGTGTTGTAGGCTTCCTGGTGGAGGGGACTGGTGCCTGTGTTCTGGTGGATGAGGCTGGATCTTGTCTTTCTGGTGGGCCGACCTCATCCAGTGGTGTGTTTTGGGGTGTCTGTGAACTTACGATTTTCACAGACAGCCTCTCTGCTAATGGGTGGGATTGTGTTCCTGTCTTGGTAGTTATTGGCATGGGGTGTCCAGCACTGGAGCTTGCTGGTCATTGAGTGGAGCTGGGTCTTAGCGTTGAGATGGAGATCTCTGGGAGAGCTCTCGTCGATTGATATTATGTGGGGCCGGGAGGTCTCTGGTGGTCCAATGTCCTTAAGTTGGCTCTTCCACCTCAGAGGCTCAGGCCTGACAGCCAGCCAGAGTGCCAAGACCCTGTCAGCTACATGGCTTCTGGGAAGACTGAGGTCTCTGCCAGCATTCAGTAGGTGTTCCGTAGGAGTTGTTCCACATGTAGATGTATTTTTGATGTATTTCTGGGGAGGAAGATGGTCTCCACGTCTCACTCCTCCGCCATCTTGAAGGTCCTCTCTCTTCACGCCTCCTGTTGCTAGAGGATCCATATTTCATCTGGAAAGGACATAAATCTGGCAGTCTTACTTCAGGGCTAGCCCATCCACCTTTTTCCCCTTTGTGCTTAGTCTGTTTCACTTGCTCATAGCAGGCCCCGTGCAGAGGCCTTGCCCCCCGGCCCTTCAGACAACAGTTCCACGTGAACCGGCTGAGCCGACACCTCAGCTCGGGACATGCGCTGAAGCTCCTCACAGGACACTCAACTCAAGATGGTGGCGGGCCGTGAGCAGAGACACTATGTACACCCCACAGTGTGATCTCAAATTAATGCTGTTTAAATGTGGACTGTGAGTTAGATAATTGTATTGCCTCAATTCTTAATTTTCATGCCTGTATTATGATTATTTTTGAGTGTGTATTTGTTCTTAGAAAATACACACTGAAGTATTTGGGGGAAAAGGGACATGATGTCTTGAGGTTACTCTTAAATGAATGAGAAAAAAATAACATGCATATATGCATGTAAAATAATATATGGGAGAGAGGGAGAATGATAAAATAAATGGGTCAGAATATAAATGTTTGGGCAATCTGAGTAAAGGTTATACATGAATTCCTTATACTATTCTTGCAACTTTTCTGTAAGACTGAAATTATATCACAATTAAAAATGACCAAAATTAGGCACAGTATGTGTCTGACTAGATTCCATCACAATAAGGCATGAAAAACTCCAATTAAGCTAAAGAGTTAAAGCACTGCCGAATGCAAATAAGACAGTGAATTAAGGGATGCATAAACCTTGTTTAGTTGAATCAGGCCGACAGGGAAGTCTGTGTTAAGACAGTTTGTAGAAGCACAGCTTATAATGAGCTACCATATTCATGCCCCAATTACTGGACTCATCAAAACATATTTTCTTCAGTTGTGAAAATAGGATCAAAATAACTAACTTGCAAGGGCTTTTTGTTAGGTTGTTTAAAATAATGGCTATGTAGATATTGCAACCGTGCTCGACGTGTAGAAAATGCTCAATAAATATTGCCCATTTAACATCTATCTCCACTGGCTTTTCCAGATACCCTTTTGATGCCATGTGTAAAATTCGTCTAATTCCATCTCAAGGATATTCAGCTTTGAGCCCATGGAAGCTTATTCCTGAGACGTAGGCTACCGCTTCATGACCCATAAGAAACAGCTCCTATCATAACCCTGAAGGGAAGAAACATAACACTTGAGAATTAGGATAATAATGAACACTTTTCTTTCCATTTCAGAATTATTCAAATGTATAGTCAATGGATCCCAGTGGAGGCATATTTCTCTCTTCAGTTTCTGCCTGAAGACTTTGTACCACGTTTCTCCCTTAGAACAAACATGGGAAAGTGTTCTGGGAAAAGGAGTATTTTAGTGAATCAATAAGTAGGATGTTTTCTTTAAAAGGACTACAAATTCTTTCCATGTTTTTTTCCTTAGAAACACGGGTGCACATGTTTAGAATCTAATCAGCCAAATTAATAGACTCCAGTGGCAAAGAAGTAAATTGAGAACTAGGATTTTGGCATTTTTATGTTACTTCCATAATGGGCATTTCTATTGCTTGGTGATGTTTTAATTCTATTATCCAAATGTAGTGAACACCAGCATTGTGCTAAAAACTAAGGAGGTACCTCAAGAAGTAGAAAAACACTCTTTACCCCAAATTATGCTGTGCATAAGATCTATCATGCTTTCAAAAATCACGAAAATTGCAATGTGATAAAAAGGCAAAATGAGTGACGCATAATATATTATATAGACGATGAGAAAGTTAAGTGAGCCAAATGGGGCCACCGACAGATTCAGGAATCTTAGTGGAAAGGGCAGAGGTGGCAGTTAGAGATTTCAGATGCATACTATGCTAGTATTACTTCCTGGCTCCTGGGTAGTTTCATCTAAGCCACTTACAATTGTTCTGTGCTTTGAAATTATATCTATACCAATCAAATAATTTCTTCAGATAATTCAGGGTATAAATTTTAACAAATTTATAATAGGGGTACTTATTTCTGGGTACTTATTTCTGGGTTTGCTGTTGTTGCTTCAACATCATCACTTAAAATTATGCACAAAAATGTCTTGTTCCTTTGTGAAGCTGCCTGGTAGAATTTGCCACTTATACCAATCAGTTCCAACCACTAGTCAATCAAGTAGCAAGCATGGGAGAAATAAAACTCAATCATGCATTTAATAAATATTTGCTGAATCAAATTAGCAGTTTTAGGAGAGGCAGAATGTAACATGGAAACAGAACTGGATTCTAGCCAGACAAGTGACATTTCAATTCTATCTCCCACTTAAAAAATATGTGACTTTGTTTATTCATCTGTAAAATGGGAACAGTGATGCCTCCAGAACCAATCTCACAGAACTGTTATAAAGGTGAAATTAAATGCATATAAGCTTGTTTTCTACAGTGTATGTCTGGGTGTCAGAATAATTTCTTTCTTTTCAGTAAAACCATATTAGTTATGCTTTATGTTATTAAGTCATTGCTTATTTTATATCCCTGATATATAGTTTTAGATTGCCTGATACTTGTGACTAATACAAAAGTGGAAATAAAACATAAGAAACAACACAACTATTTTTCAGAAAAGGGATAGACTTACTTTCAACTTCTCTCAGAGGGTCATTTAAGACTGAGGGCAGGAGAGACCACAGAGGAAAGACTTGCAAAGTATAACGGCTCCTGGAGTGATGTTCATGTAGCTCATAAAGCTAAAATCCCCTCCAATAAACAATATCTCTGGGGGCTTCCCTGGTGGCGCAGTGGTTGAGAGTCCGCCTGCCGATGCAGCGGACACAGGTTCGTGCCCTGGTCCGGGAAGATCCCACATGCCGTGGAGCGGCTGGGCCCGTGAGCCATGGCCGCTGAGCCGGCGCGTCTGGAGCCTGTGCTCCACAGTGGGAGAGGCCACAACCGTGAGAGGCCCGTGTACCGCAAAAAAAAAAAAAAAAAAAAAAAATCTCTGGGAGGCCTTGTCTGTATGACATTGTAGTGGCTACTGCCACTTGGGTCAAGTGAAGCTTGTTGTGCAATTCTGGTTATTATTGCCAGAGCCAAAGTCAGCATGTTTAGACTAGCTACAAAAAAAAATTTTTTTAATTAAAAAAATAAATAAAAATTAAAAAGCTAAATTTCTCTTAAATGAAAGACTACTACAATGTAAGCTCAAAGAAGGCAGGGTATTGTTCCAAAAAAACAATGGAACCCTAATGCCTAGAACAGTGTTGGGTACATAATAGGTTGTTGGATTAATGCAAAAAAAAAAAATGTTCTGGTGAAAAACTCTACTCAGGGGGTGAGCCATATCAAGAGAGTGCCTGATCCATAAAGATACTCTCTCTTTGAAGATGTAAGTGTTAGATGACTCACGACAAGTCACTCAACACTATACTATTTCTTTATTGGTACTCTAAATGTTTTTTTTTTTTAAACTGAGGTGATATAATATTATACTTCTATACTGAGGAGATATGAACCAATCCTTCGTATCCATGCAGGAACTCCCTAACTATGTAGCTTGGGAGTATTTCATCCTTGCAAGCTTCAACAGCACAATTATTACAAAGAGAAAAACAAATCTTCCCTTGGGTACCCAATAGAAAGATATTATTTTGTTCTACCTAAAGCCAGGAAGCCTTTCAATATTGTTTGTGCTACTGCAGCAGAAAGCATTTTGTAGAAACCCACATACAAGCAATTTGTGGAGAGCATTAGCAGAATGTTTGCACTGGAAGAGTTAGGCCCTGACTGAATGTTCTCTATCTTACACAGCATTCAATAATACCAGGAATGATCAGAACGATAGAAATAGTGTCAATGAGTTCTCGTATGGAAACCAAAGTATCTGTACTTTAAATGCTGAGTTCTGTAATACAATGCTCTGTAACAAAAAAAAAAAAAAAAAAAAAAAAATGGAGGAAGAGGAGGAGAAGAGGAAAGACAATGACTCACATAAATAAATGGTCTTCCAACTGGAGAATTACAGAATCAGGACTAGGAAACAGGAGCAAAATCCATTTCAAAACCATTTCATTACAGAGCATTAGTATTAGAGTTAATACAAGAATCACAATGCAGTTATTTCTGGATATGATTGTAATTTGAAAGTGTCTGTATATTCCCAAGTTATGTGTTTGGCAAACAGTATACAATTCACTTTCAGTAGTGTGTGCTCAATCACTTTCAACTAAAGCTTTGCCATCTTAATGTTGACATTTAAGTTCTAATTTAAGGAGAGGCATAAGACCAAGTA
This sequence comes from Monodon monoceros, assembly GCF_005190385.1. NCBI lineage: Eukaryota > Metazoa > Chordata > Mammalia > Artiodactyla > Monodontidae > Monodon > Monodon monoceros. The sequence goes on along the minus strand of NW_021703775.1, from coordinate 71,834,793 downwards.
TACCCAACCAACAACTTTAGTTACTATATATATGCAAATATTGAGTGGCCTAGGGGTCAGTCCTCTTCAGAGTGGCATCAAGATTGGGCATCCTCTTGTTTGAGCGGACAGTGTTTTCCACAGGCAAAAGATACTCAAATCTTTCCTTCCTTCTTTCTAGTATCAAAATCTACTTATCCTCCAAGTTCCCACTCACATCTCACTTTCTCCACAAGGCTTTCCTCAGTTATTCTGGAACATGCATCCATTTCATGTACTGAATTCCCATAGAGTTTGTTGTCTACCATATTTTTTGTTGTTGTTATTACTTTACAAGAACTTATATTACTACTAACCTGTTATATATATATTTGGTATCCTCAAAGAAAAAGGGTGATTTTTGTGGGGGCGGTGTTGGTGAAGGGGAAGACATCCTTCATTTAATATTCACCTGAAGCAGGGCCTTGATAAGAAGTCACTGGATGAATATAAAGAGAAGTAAATGTCTATTTAACTGGCACTATGTTTAGACAAATGTGGGAGAAAGGTAATAGAGGAATACCCAAGGAGTCAAGGAGTTTTCTTCTGAAATCACATCAAGAATCTGGTGCAAAAGATGGGCCTTTAAAACTACTGGTTCAGTAGTTGGAATTGAAGGATCCTTCTGGGGTGCAAAAGGAGAGTCATTCTACCCCAACTAACCAGCATTGAAATGGCAGAAATGAATACAACACTCACTTGTGCCTCACTTGATAGTAGCTGCTGCAAAGTGGAGAACTTTCTATAAAGCTGTGAAAAGTTAATATACAGTCATCCCTTGGTGTCCATAGGGCTTGGTTTCAGGAGCCCTAGCAGATACCAGGATCCGTGGATGCTCAAGTCCCTTGTACAAAATGGTATAGTACAATTAAAACATTCAGCCCTCCATATCTGTGGGTTTTGCATCCGTGGATTCAACCAAATTTCAGTCGTGGTTGGTTGAATCCCTGATGCAAAACCTGTGGATAGGAAGGGCCAACTGTAATAGTTTATTCTACATGAGCCATTTTAACCATACGGGGGTTAATGGTCATATCTGGGAATATCAGTTTAAAATATTAGCCTAGATGAAAAGAATTGTCAGGTCATGGTTCTAGGGGAACACCTGTTGTGTTACTCTTGTTGGCGTACAGCTACTGAAGTTGAGATGTTGAGTAAACCTGAAGTTGAGGTGTTGAATTTTGGAAAACATCGTGTAAAGAATGATCACCCTAAGGTAATGAAATTCATGCTTCTTTCTTCTTATATTGAATGACTAGGTTCTGGACTAAAAGATGTCTATCATGCTGAAGAATTTAACCCAGACCCACATAATTTGCTATTTTGATAAGGCTACACATTAGAAATAAACCTGAAAATCCAATAGAGCTCATAAGCATTTCAGGATGCTGTCTTACATTTTATTTATATTCTTCTAAATTATTAGGTACCCAATGCTGTTTGACTGTAAAAAAGAAGAGAAAAAAATAAAAGGAGCTGACTTTTTCCTGAGGGATTTATTTCCTACCTGTGTTCCTATCAGAGTATATGGTGCTTGCAAAAAATAACAACTAATTATGTGGTCTCCGTTATAAATTTCTTACCACTATTTCGGATGCATATCCCTTGTTATCTTCAAAAGGTTATTCGGCATTTGAAATTCAAAAGGAAGGTGTTACCTGCTATCTTGCATAAATCTCTAACAATTGCAAATGGAATATATTATCGTCAGATCCGATTGCTTACATCCAATCTTGCCTCATCCCAGCATTTGTAAAGGTAAATGCATAGTAACTTGCTTCTTATTTTCTTGGAATTCAAAATTGTGCATATAAATGAGACTATCCGTGTTGTGCAATTCCTCACAGACTGTCTTTTTCCATTACTGCTCTCATATGAGTATGTTACACTGAATGGTGAGAAGGGCTGGAAAACTTTATTAACTCTAACTGAAATATAACAGGACATTCTTTTTAAATGCAAGTGAGGGAAAACAAATAGCTTTATTCCTACTATTCAACATAAGGATTGTAAATACATACAATACTTGTTTGGATGCTCTTAGATTCTCTAAGGTCATTGTATTGATTGACTATTATGAGATTTTATACTGAAATCTCTTTGTTGAAAATTTTCCAAAGTGCAAATCCATTTGGACTGTAATTTGCACACTCAACAATACAGATTAGTAGACTGGAATTACCTAACTCAATCTAGTAAACATTTATTGGGTACCGACTCTTTCTCATCACCACACTAGGTTCTGGGGGGACAGGAAGATGAAGCAGGGCCCTGTCCCTGTCAAGTTCACAGCTGAGTTGGAAAGAGAATGAATAACCTTAAAAATGAATATCCCTTGGGTTGCAACAAATATAACTAGAAGGGAAGTTGGACAATTTTAGGGTTAAGTCTGATTCAGAATCACAGTCACTTGGGGATATTTATAAGAATAAAGATGGCTATCCCCATTCCAGACTTACAGGATATCTTGGAGTATTACCCAAGGATATGTACATTTAAAATGCTCTCTGGGTAATAATGATAATCAGTTTGGGAAACACCAGACCAGATGACCTTCAATGTCCTCTGAAAGCTTAGAAGTCTAGGATCCTGTCATTGAATTTGGGAAGTTAAAAATGAAGAAACAATATGGGGGCCAAAAGTGTATACATATTCAGGCTTATCATGAATGAAACATGAAGTATTCTCCCCGACTCATTTCCAACCAAGTCAATGAAAATCTGTATCAGTAATATGCCTGTTACCCACAAGAGGGCTCCCTGGAAAAAAAACAAAAACAAAAGCAACTCAATCAAAATATTATAAAGCTTGATCTATTTAGAACCACCTCAATTATGTACTTATTCATTGCAAAACATACTTGCAGTATATTCTGGACAGTTTTTGAACCCTATGTAAAGGGACTTATGCTAGATTACCAAGAAGGCCTTATTTACTCTACAACTTTTTAAGCATAAAGCCAGAAGATTATTGTTAGAATATATGGTAACTTTATAATATATGGTAAGCAATAAAGACATCATCTTATAGTCCTCTTCATTTTCTGATTTTTTTCTTATAAAATCAGTTTATACATAGCTCATCTATTTTCTTTACATTTTTAGCCTTGCATACTCTTAAGACTTAACCAGTATGTGGACAGGACCTATACAGGGTGTTGAATTACTAACTCTGCCCTCAGTGACCTTGCTGAGGCACCAGTAAGGCCATTGAGAACAGAGTTAATATTTTTAAGTATCCAAATCTGGCCCCTGTCCCTGATTCCGTGGGACACCTGTCCAGAGTTTAATCTCCTGAAAGTGCCAAGAGGCAGGTAATTTTAGGGGCTGGCTAGCCTGCCTCTGTGAACGTATCATTTAGGATTCAGAGTCACAACACGTTTCCCCCACCTCCTCTTTTATTTGGCTGCTCTCCAATTACATTTTATTCAGGAAAAGTCCCTGGATCTGTGTTAGCCTCAGGACATTTAAATTCATGTTACTGGAGGCATTCAATTTCTGCAGTCAGGGGTTTCCTTAGAGCTGCCCCAGTGATGCATACTCATCGTCCCACTCTGACTCTGCATATCTGAGAGTTATCTCCTTATGCTCCAGGGGCAGTGGTTAAATGCTGTTTTCTGAGTGGCAGTGTCTCCACTCCTGAGTGCTATCTGGCAGTGGCTCTTGTAGGTACCTTCCATATCTGGTCCTTCCTCATAGACCTGGCAGTACCTATCAGACCTCCACATCACATTTGGAACAGTGGCATGAAATTCGTATGTTCCTTGGGTTGAAATGACATTGGTATGAGTTGATGATCTGGGATTGGAATTCTCTGGGTGGAGAAGAGCTAATTCATTGACCACAGCTGCCTTTTCCCCAAATCATGTGGTTACCTGGAGCAGAAGTGGCACTGACATATTTACTGTAGCTAATTCTAGTATCATTTGCAGGAGCAAAGAAGATAATCCCCTGGCTTCTGAGAGCACACGTATCAGCCGACAGATTAAATATGAAAATTATATTACCTGAATGGAGAAAGAAGGTAACTGAACTGTACAAACTCATTTAGAAGTGTATGGATCCTGTGTTGCAATATATATTGATTGGCTATTGTGGGACTTAAAACCTTAATCTGTTTGGCTAACATAACAGCATGCAAAGCTGTTGGGCATATAATTTACTGCCTATACATAACAGTGCAGGGTAATGGCACTACCTATCTCAATCTTACAGTCAATTCACTAAGTGCCTGTTCTGGGTCAGGTTTCATGCAGAGTTTAGCAGGGGTTTTACAGGTGAGTAGAATCCCCTCTGGCACTCTAGCTGCCCTTGAGGAGCTCAGAGTGAACTGGAAAAGAGAAGGTGTATATAGGGAGATCAGTGTGGACAGAGCATAATTAACAGCACTAACTATTCAGAAGAGCAGGATGGCCAGAGGAAGCTGTGGTTTCTTCAGGCCTCAGGGCTGAGACTTCTATGATGGGGTATAGGAGTAAGGCAGGAAGTCAAAAGGGGGAAGAACTGTACAGGCAGAGGTAGGATATATGCCTGAGGTCATTTTATTTATTTATTTTTAATTAATTAATTAATTTAGGCTGCGTTGGGTCTTCGTTGCTGTGCGCGGGCTTTCTCTAGTTGCGGCGAGCGGGGGCTACTCTTCATTGCGGTGTGCGGGCTTCTCACTGCAGTGGCTTCTTTTGCTGAGGAGCACGGGCTCCAGGTGAACGGGCTTCAGTAGTTGTGGCACGTGGGCTCAGTAGTTGTGGCTTGCTGGCTCTAGAGCACAGTCTCAGTAGTTGTGGCGCATGGGCTCAGTAGTTGTGGCTCATGGGCTCTAGGCACGCAGGCTTCAGTAGTTGTGGCTCACAGGCTCAGTAGTTGTGGCTTGCGGGTTCTAGAGTGCAAGCTCAGTAGTTGTGGTGCACAGGATCAGCTGCTCCGTGGCATGTGGTATCTTCCCAGACCAGGGCTCGAACCCGTGTCCCCTGCATTGGCAGGCGGATTCTTAACCACTGCGCCACCAGGGAAGCCCCCGCCTGAGGTCATTTTAAAGGATGCTAAGCGGCAGTCACGTGGGATGTGACAACCACAACTGCCACCACATATCACACTCTTTATGGTTGTGCATTTCACACACAAAAATGCAGGCTGCCTCCTCTCAAGTCCTTGTCTCTTAAGAAGGAGCTCAATTGTTTCTGTCTTTAGGAGGCGTCACAAACTATATGTGGTAGGAAGAACTTCAAGATGATCTCAAGGTCTCTGCCCCCTGTGGTCACTCCTGTGATTATGTTCCTTATTATATATCAAAAGGGAGATTATCCGTGTGGCCCTAAATTACTCACATGAGCACCTGAAAAGCAGAGTTTTCTCAAGCTGCAGGCAGAAGGAAAGTCAGAGATTCCAAGGGTGAGAGGGAGTCAATGGGCTTTACTGGTTTGAAGACAGAGGGGGCCACGTGAGAAGGAATCTAGGCAACCTTACGGAGCTGAGACAGGTCCTTGCTGGTAGCCAGTGAGGAAACGGGGACCTTAGTCCTACAGCCCACAGAGCTGAATTACGCCAACAGCTGGAACGAGCCTAGAAGTGGGTTCTTCCCCAGAGTCTCCAGGTTACAGCCCAGCCTGGCAGATACCTTGATGTTAGCTTTCTGATACTCAAAGCGGAGAACTCAGTCAAGCCTGCTCGGACTTCTGACCTACATAATTGGGAGATAATACATAGGTATTGTTTAAGGACACTGAGTTTGTGGTAATTTGTCATGCAGTAACAGAAAACTAATACACTACGTGTGCATGTTTGCATTATGCCTAGATTTCCTGTTAGGCATTTTAACTTGTCAGTTCCTTTACATGAACATTCTAAAATGACAGTGCTATCTAAAGAAGAGTAATGCTGTCTTGTGTGTAGATATAATATGCCTGTCTCTCCATCATTAAAGCACTATGGCTGCTTTTTGGGAGGTGTGGGCTGTTGCATGGATCTGCCTGTCTTCCTTGGTCCTGCCTGTATGGAGACCATTTGTCTCCATAAGGGAAATAGCTGTAGGAGCTGCAGGAGAAAATCGTGGCCAAAATGGCCTGACAGTAAATTCAGTTCTACATCTTAAATTGACTCTTTGATATCACTCAGTGAAATGTACTTTAAAATTCTTAGTTTTTTTATATTTTGATATTTCCATGTCACTCCAGTACATTTGTGCCTGCCCCTCTGGAAGAATTGGTAATCTGCATGGTTTGCTTTATTCCACTTATTTTTATTCTGTAGAATACTTGAAGTGTTTTCGGGAGCCTGTGAGGGCAGTTCCATACGTTTAATGCTTCCATAACAGACATTCCAGATGGCCTAACCATTTAGGACAGGAAATGCAGATCCCTGCCGCAAGAATTTTTGGAAGTCCTGCCATTTTCTCAGGATATGGCTGGGATGTGGGCCAGAACCCTGAAGGCTCAGACTTCTGCTAATACCTCTTTTTCCTTGCTGGGCTGCCAGAGCTAGAGGAAACACTTTTTATTTTTCCCTTCAGAATGAAGTTACAGCGTCAGCCTGAAATTTTTGTAGTCTTAGGAATCTAGTGCAGTATAGCTGCCCTTTCACTGGAGCTGGTTGATATGTCTTCAAAATCTTCACTCTTTTCAGTTCTTGCAAAGTGTAACTCCTTCTCCCTTGTGATCCTACTTCTGCTAGAAGAATGAACAAGCACCGCTTTGAACTTTTGACCCAGTACTTTCAGTGCATTTGAATCCATTCCACACAGAGAAAATGGCCTTTGCCGTCACTAACTTACCCCTACTCATCAACTAACTGGTACCGTATAAGGGTCCCCTGCAAGGCAGTCTGGGGTACACTTGACATAGCCAGGACAGGACTGTCAGATAGTATTTATGCTTCCTTATTAAACCCTAGGTATAGCATCACAAGTTCCTAGCCCCCCGAGAGATTCTATTGAACAACTCTGGCCCACTGGGCTTGCTCTGTACTGGGAGCTCTGTCCATTTTTGAAAGCTGCTTTTTGAAATTGGTAGGAGCTGTGCATTTAAAAGCCTTGTTTTGCTCTTTCTTGGAGAACAAAGCAGGAATGCACTGCTCCTCAGTGCAACCTTCTCAAACAGCACCTCAACCAGGGGACAGGGATGCGGCCAGGAGGGGAAGGAAGAGGACTCTGTGCTCTGAAGTTTCACAAGTAGAGGATGGAAACCCAATATAGAAGTGTCCTGCTGTTGAGTTCCTACATGTGACTACCACCTACCTTTTCTCCTTTTGTAAGAGGGAGGGCAGGCCTTTGCTCTCCAACTTTACTGGTTATAAAACTGTGGTTCAGAGAGATTGGTATTGCTTCTGAGCCCTAGGGTATCTCACTTCAGGTTAGATTGTAAATGACTGAAATGTGTCTATCTTTTGTGGTCTCAGTTTCTCCCAACAACTCTGCATCCAGTCACCTGATGAGTTACACATGATTGCTTTTAATCAACACCCACTTTCATTTTTCCCCATCCTTCAAGAAGTCCCTGGGGTCATTATGAAATTTAAAAGAACAAACTTAAAAGCTTGGACATCTGTTGGTACCAGTGGAGCTAAATGTGGTTTCATTTTTGGTTAAGCAGTTTGTTGGAAGAATACTTCCAGAATATTATTTGTATGCTTTTTTGTCTTTGGGTATTTTCTAAGCCTTTTTACTCTTACCTCAAATTGTAGTCCTTCTTCCTTTCTTATAAATCCTCAAAACATTCTGCTACCTTAGTGAATAATTGTATGAAAAAGATGTAGGTCTCTAATATTAGCGGTTAACTGGGAGAGAAGTATTAAGTGGGCAAAAGGTGTCATCAACCTGATTTCTTTCAGGAAATGTGCAAAGAGGGAGCTGAGATAGAAACATGGTTTTGATTATGGAAAATTGTTTAGCTTATCTGAGCCTCAGTTTTCTCATCTGAAAATTGGGACTGATACTATTGACCTTAGAGAATAGCTGTGAGAATTAAATAAGATAATGTATATATAGAACCTTCCAAAGCTTTTGGCACATACTCATAATTCATTAAGTATCAGCACTTATCACATTAGTTCCCACCCACGATCAATAAACAAATTCTCCTTTGCTGAACCAAGCATCAGTGAGCTAGGTGCTTAGAGAAAAGAGAAAATATATGAACCTCAACTTTGAAGAAGTTTCAGTATGTTTAGTGACAAGATAAGGAACAACACAGAAAAATTAAAATTTATGGGTCAATTTCTGCCCTATATTTCTCAGTATCCCAGTGAAATATTCATTTCCACCTCTCATCTCCAATGGGCTGTATCTTTTTGTGCAAACGTAGTTTCCACTGCTGTGAAGAAAGGGCCAACCGGTGGATGATGTCACTTTTCCCAGTGAGACATGCATTGACCAGACTCATACACACCCTTCTGTGGAAAGTTCAGCACATCATGGACACCTAGCATGAAGCCCACAGTATACTCTGTTGGGTGTTCATTATAGTGTTTATTTTAGCATATGCTGTTTTCTTTTCTTTTTTATTAATTATAGAAAAGAAAAAATGATTCTGGGACAGTTCCAAGAGAAAATATTTGTTTCTACAATATTTAATCATTCAATTTCTCAACTAATGTTGACATACCCAAGGCTTTCTTCAGGAACTTCCTCCCCAAAGCAGACAGTTCCTCTATAGGAGACTCTCAATTCCTAGGTTTTAGATGCATTTCCATAATGTGGATGGTTCTCTACAATGACAACAAATCAGTTGTACAGAACCACATATAAGTAAATTTGAAGCAGTTAAACAATAAAGTTCTAGTAAGTCAGCAGTAAGGGAAGGTTGTTTTTCTTGCATCCTCTTCATTTTCTTTTTTTTTCTTTTATTCCTTTTTTTTTTTTGTGAGACCACTACTTTAGCCAATAGAATGTTCACTAGTGCAATAACCATAGGAAATAGCCATTAGGGACATCAAAACAATGGAGAAGATACAGTCAATTCAAACGTCTTCTAAATTTTTTTTTTCTCCTAAAAACAAGGAGGTTTATAAAACACACAAGCCTTCAAACACTCCCATGAAAACTACTCATGGATATTCAGATGTGAGTTTTAGACAGGAAAGAAGGCATTGACAAAGTCCATTTTCATTACATGTCTAGTTAATGAGAATAGGAAAATAAAAATAGAATAAAAATAATACCTATCATTTTGCATTTTTACTGTGTGTTAGGAACTATTCTGAGTGATTTATATTTATTAACTTCTAAAATTCTTGCTACTCCATAAATATTCCATTTTACAAGTGAGGAAACTGAGGCACAGCAAAGTTAAGTAATCTGCCTAAGATTATAAAGACTGCAGAGCTGGGTTTTTATAACTGCCTCTGAGAAAGATAAATGGAGTTTAAATATAGTTCTTTAGCCATATGCAAATGTGGAGAATGAGTATCACTCCATGCTAGTATATCAACTGAGAAGCAAGGATGTGAGCTAGGACATGAACTGTCTACCACAGCCTGTAAGGACTCATGTGTAATGTAGAGTTAACATGTAAAACATAACCAGGTCAGGGTCACCAGAAGAAGATTGGATGCAGCCGGAAAAACTCTCCTGCCATCACTGGGGCACTCAGTCTAGTTCTCACGTCTGTGACAGGTATTGTACTGGACTTCCTATTTTGCACCATGAACTTCTTAAGAGAAGGAGCCATGAGCATCCTTCACGGATTCTCCATAAGAAAATTGTAAGCTCCTCTAGGTCAAAAGTTATGTCTTAGTCATCTCTTTCCATCTCTTTCCTTTGAATCCAGGCCTAACAATGTGCTTGAATGGCACATATTCGGTGGTCAGCAAATGGTAGGTTAAGTGCTGAGTGCCTATCATAGGTTCAAGAATATGTTTACTTTGCAAACATTTGATTTTCTGATAAATCAAGGAGCATGAGACATACCCTTGGGGAAGTAACAGTGGCTGTCCTTCACTAAGCTCTTCCTCGGCCTATCCTGATGCACATTCCTGATTACGGTGAGCTTTGTGGCTGTAAAAATGGGCACAGTATATAAATATTTAAAGAAAACATAAAGAAAAATCATAAAGAAAAGTAAGTTAGAAAGTGATTAATGGAGTTAATTTTCTAATTATATAATAACAGAGCATTATGTCAAAAGTACATCATTAAAAAAAGATTACCTATAATTAAATTTTAAATTTGATTGAAGAATGTTGAATTCATTACTGCATTGAGGAGCTCCCAGGAACATTCTTTTCTCCTATTAATTCTGTTTCTTTGAGGACAAACCTTCATTTCATTTGTAAACATATTTTTTTATTTTAATAAAAATTTGTATTTAAAAAATATTCAACCAAAGAATCAGCTACAGAAAAGAGATTACAATGTTAGAGGATAAAAGAATTGTTCGTTCCTATAAAAGGCAGAACTAGGAGCCGGTATCTAAGTTCAGCTCTATTCGTCATTATCTCCCTCTAAAATGGGAATGTATGGGAAGAAATGCCGAATACCACCCACCTGAGAGAGTAGAGAGACTCCAGTAACCACTGAGACAATCGAAGAGTGTGAAAAAGTATAGTTCTTATCTTTCAATGAGTAACTCTTCTGTGTTTATATAAACGTAGATGAGGTACTCTAAGTAGTTGACCCATCTGGATCCTCTACTAGTTTTCAGGTTTCCCTGAAAACTCCCTAACTATAGCTCAATGAGAATTGGTAAATAAGAAGTAATCACTGCATTTACAGTTGTAGTAGTGTGGACATCCATCACCATGCAAGAGGAAAGCACAGGACTCAGAAGAGTTTTACTCTCAACTCTCCCCAAGGTAGGTTGGCCAACGTATAACTTCTTCTCTCCACGAATTCACAACATAAGGAGTGTACCTTCCTCTCCACTTCACAGGGTGGTTCTGGTTGTCAAATGAGTAATGTTTATGACTGTCTATCTTAGAACCCAGAAGGTATTTTCCAGGTATAGGTTATCAGATCAACAAGGCCTAACCCATAGTTGCCTTGTCCTGGACAACAGGACGCCAGCTAGCCTGACATGTATCCTTTTCAAATGCTTAAGGTATGAGACACGTGTTATGTTTTTCATAATTCCAATAGCCATCAAGAATTCTTGATGACTTAGAGAAAACACTGATTTTTCTGGTGGTGTTTACATGCATGCTTTCTGCAGCCATTAGTGGTCCTCATAGAACTGACGGCTTTTGGAAGCATGTCAGTGAGACTGTTGATTCTTGGAAGGGTCCTAATCTAGGAAAACTTTTTAAATGTTTGCTATTGGCTTTTATTAACATATAATGTAGCAATAGGATTGAAAAATTCAAGCATTGTGTGATTGCCTGGAGATCTCAAAGTAAAAATCAATGTAGCTAATCTATTTAATGTCATGAAGCACACACACACACACACAAAGTGGGGGGAAGTCAGTTAAGATTCGTTATCAAGAAGGCAATCTTGTGGGAACGTGCTTTGCTGTGCCATCCAGGCTTCCAGCCCGTTCCCTGCCCTTATGTGCCCAGCTGTCTTAGCCAGAATCTAACACGCCAACCTCCCTGTGGCTCCTTTAGGGCTTTCTCACCCCCACTCTGGCCCTACTTCCCTGCCTTGTCACATATAAGTTTCCGGTCCCTTCCTCTCTTCATTCTGTAGCTTCTTCCCCTAATAACCCAGCAGACTGGAAAACACTATCAGTCAGCTCTTCACAATTCTTTGTGAAGTATGCATCCTACCATCAGGCAAGAAATTGGAGCTGTAATATCCTTATGAACACAAGCTCAGTAATGGCTTATAATGTCTAGGGCACTGGGCATGGAAAAGTGACAGACAATAATTTTAAAAACTGAGATAACTAACATTTAAATGTCCAAAGTGATAGTGAATCAGACACAGCTTACTTACCACAAAATTAACAAGCAAAAGAATGACCCACAAGTATCTCACCCCCTCCAGCACACACTCTTAGTTAACAGAAACTCGTTCACCTCTTTTTTTCCGGATCCAGAGTGAATACAGTATGTCTTAAATGGTCATATTTTTTTTAACATAAATGTTGATATAGGCAAGAGAAATTAAATTATAGCATGGATGATAATCTAGTCATAGTGAGGAAAATCTCTCAAGTAATAATTTTGGAATTCCTACTAAGTTATCAAAAGAAGGAGAAAAATCCAATTCCATTTTTCTTTATGAATCCGTCTAGTCCTGTGGAAAACAATGAAATACACTATTAAGGCAGATAAGTCTGGGTGTCCCTTGGTGATAAGAGAGCCACGAGGGGAAATGAAACAGGGCAAGAAAGTGGGATCACTTTTATATCCACATTTCAAAATGGGTGGCTAAAGGGTAACCAGTAGTTATAATGCTGAATTTCGGAAAAGTCTGTTGAGGCAATCTCCAAAGTCTGAGGGAGTTAATCTGAGCTTTGGGCATCTTATTAATAAGAAGTTATCAAGGTATCCACCAAGCAATGTCTCTCTCCATCAGGCAATGACTTTGGAAGCTTTACCTAATACATATACACACACATAGCATATACACATTCAGTGATACTAGCAATCTAGACAAGAAGTGATTAATGATACAGTCTACAGGGTATGGAGGGCTTGGCACCTCTGTCTGGTGTGTGCTAAGGTAAATGAAATGCTGCCCATGAAGGAGACCATCTTACCTCTATACTGATCATATATATGTACATGTTCTATATCTATACAGTATTATACTATTCTAGGTACGAAGAGGCAGAAGACATATGGCTTGTACAGGTAGGTTTGAAAACTAGGTTTTGTGCATGGGCACATTTTTATCCTCCCCTACCAAGCATCCTGCCCCACCAACCTCATTACGGAGCACAGAAAGCTGTGAGGGCATCTGTCCTATTCTTGCTGACATCTTGGTACAAGTATTTATCAGTCACAGAGTGGCTAAACAATTGAGGCGGTTAGAGAGGAGACTTGGATGGGTGCGAGCAGTGTAGCCTGGACTAGACATACATGGCCTGCTGGGATGATATGAGACCATCGTGAATAATGAGCTTCCTGAGAAACACTCCACCACTGCATCCAAGAAATTTCTTTCTTCTCCCATGAAATGCCTGAAATCCAATCATAAAATACCTCTCCTTTGAGTGGTGCATGGTGCAACCCAAAGAACATGAAGGCATATTCCTGACAAGCTGCCAGTAGTTACTCCATGAGTAAGTTCTCCCATTATGGAGGTGGCAAAGCCAGGGAGAGTTCAGCCAGAGCTGTGACCTACAGCGTTCTTCATCTGCCACAAAACTATTAACTAGAATTAATTTTGTAGTAAAAATTATGATAAACATACCATAATGCAAAGTGACTTACACAGTGTTCCTTGCCTCTCCATTTTCCACACTTAATCCTCATAACACCTTTATAATATAGGTATGATTTTACTCATTTTGCAGATAAAGTAACCAAAACTCAGAGTATAAGGATCGTGCTTTAAATTACCCAGTTTATTGATGGCAAAGCCAAAAATGGGACTCAGATATCTTAATCTAATTTTATCTTCGGTAATTCTAGAAATGTGGATCAGGAGACCTATATTCTTGTCCTGGATCTGATTCCAGATCACTGCTTGGCTTGGGACCAGCCACTTACCCATTCTTTGATTCTTCCCATACTTAGCAAAAATAAGATGAAACAGATAAGCACTACATTTTTTTTCCTCCCAAATTTCCATTTGGGAGCATATATACTACTAAGAAACTGAAATCTAACCATTCACATTCTGATTTCTCTTAAGGCAATGGAGATTCTCTAATATAAATCAGACTTAAAATAAGGAGATGAAGCTCCTTTAGGAGGATGTGGGGGCATCACCAGCTAATCAAGGGTTAATTAATGACTATCAGATTTTAAACAAGCTTTAGAAATTTGGAAATAATGTCACCAATTTACTTGAGGTAGGCAATAAACAATGTAAACATTCCATTTGTTTATTAATTATTACTTACAAGGAACTGAGCTAGACATTTAGAATCAGATATTAATGTAGGATGCCCCCAGTGAGTGAAACCAGCCAATTAAAATGAATGTAATACAATTCATGGTACAGGAATGTATGCATGAGATTTCCACGTAGGGATTTGCTAGAAATTGTATAGAAGAGTTAATGTTTGAATTGGATATAAAATTATCAGGAGTGATTTCCAATTCGATATAGGTATGGAAATAGGGACCTCTAAGCAGAGGAGATAGCACGTGCAAATGCATGGAATATATGCATGACGATAGCTTAGAACACAGATTTAGAAAACCTCAAAACATGATGCTAGGGAAGTATGCTAGAACTTGGTTGTAAGATACCTTTTTGCTATGCCAGAGGGTCTATCTGGCAATAGAGAGCTAGCAGAGTTTAAAAAAAAAAAAACAAAACATCTTAATTTAAAACAACAACAAAAACAACTTTCCATGGAATTTATTCTTTTGTCAACTTTTGTGAAGTTTCTGAAGTCTAGGTCACGTCATCTTCTCAAAACAGAGATAGATGATACACTGCAAAGTGTCCCAACCAGCCAGTTTTGGATAATCATAGAATACAAGGATTCACAAACATGATCGTAAGCCCAATTGCTGAGTTGCTTTCAATGGTTATTTTGTCAATAAGAAAACATTGCAAATATGACCAATGAAAGAAGAAAAGAATCACTAACACACTTAAGGTAGAGAATATGAAGAAACCCTACGGAAATCTGAAAAATGAATGTATTTAAGGGACTTCAGGGAGAAGAGATGATCAGACCGATTTTTACTGACCAACTGTCAATTTGTAATACTCTTTTAAAAACTGGCAAAAACAAAGCTATGACACAAACAGAGTAGAAATGATTTGAAGACGTAATGCTTTTGTAGTGGAGTTTAAAGGCTCTCGGAAATCTTTTTTGAGAAAATTGAAGACCTCACACAAAGGCAAGGTAGCCTGTGGAATGGCCAATTCTAAGTAGAAGACTGCATTTGAGTCATTTTCCAGGGAAAGGAACTGGATTCCTCTTGGAGTCAGTCACCCTCTGTTTGGTCACCCCTTAGAACAGATGCCCTTTAAGCAGCTCTGGGACTTTCTTCAGACTCTGGCCATCAAGCCCCTGCTGAATGAGTCTACCCACTCCCTCTAGATCTCTGAAAGGATGATTAAATGAGTCATAATTTAAGAAAGAAAAAGGTGCTAATATTTCAGTTTGAGGTCACAGCTGTATGTAAAGGATATGGGGAGAACATTATCCATTGATTTCTTACATCCTTCCTGTGCACCAGCAATTTAAACAAGCACATCCAGTAGTCCTGGAAGGTCTTGCTCTTGGAAGGTGCCTAGATACCAGCAAAACCATGAATGCCGCAGGGGACATCAAGGGGGCAAGAACACAAAAGTGAGAGATTCAGGAGAGCTGGGATACAGACTCCGGCATCACCACATGGTGTCCCCATCCTGGGTAAGAAGAAACAAGAATGATTTTACTGACCTGGGGTTCACTCTCTAGCTGCAGCCTAGCCCCTCGCCAACCCTTTCCATGCTAATTTCTTGAAAGGTTTTCTACTCTCCTCTGTTCAGTTTCTTCACCTTCCATTCACAACTCAGTGCACTTTGCCAGAAGTGCTTTTATCTGGGTACCAATGACCTTCAGATTGCCAAAGCCAATGACCTTTTTAATTTCTTTGTCTTACTAGACCTTTTTGTATTACTTGATATTACACCTTTCTCCTCTTGTTTCATGGTAACAGCTACTATTATTGAGTGTTAAATATTTGCCAGGCACTGTGCTAAACATGCATTTAACACTGTACTTTTTTTTTTTCTGAAATGCAAATGTGACATATTCCCTGGTGAACAGACTAGGGCATATGTTATATAGCAGAAGCTGAGTGGAGAGTCCTCTTGGGGCTCTGTGGACCTAGGGATACCCTTTTCAAGATTCCAAACCCCCTCTGCTGGTGGTGCTGAGTCTCTGACCTTGTGCTCTGGCTGGATGGCTTTAGGAAGGGGCCAGAGCCCCCAGATAAAGTCTTCAGAGAAGCAGGGACTAACTCATCAGGCAATAACAGATGCTGGGACATGCCTGTGACCTGACGTTTATTCAGTCACTGCCTGTCTCTCATTCCCATTCTGCTTCTCTCCCTAATAATTTTTGCTCTGAACTTTACGTGGTCACAAGGAGAAAAGGTCTCTTCTGTGTGGGAAGCTAAGACAGGTAATACTGTAAGGCAACCACGTTACACACAACTTCAGTTTTATTCTAAGGAGTAAGGGCCATACAGATAATCCAGCGGTGAGTCAGTAAAGGCCAAAGAAAACAGAAATGGAGTGTGTTTGCTGATACTGATGGGCCACCAATAAAAGAGAAGCTAATGCTTGATGCAGCGTGAATGCCAATGATGATATTCTTTGGTCTGGCACATACGCACAGCCAGAGCCCTAAAGCTCTGAGGTCATACGTCAACCACACTTGGTTCCCCACATGCTCTGGAGTCTCCCTGTGTCTTTAAAGGCAGTTTCTTTATAGTTTTCATTAGCATGGAAAATAAGTTGCCAGTTCTCTCTCTCTTGGCCTCTAGTGATATTTACTGGAAATACCTTCAAGTCCAACTGAAATAAAATTTCCTCAGATTTATTTCTATTTAAAGACATTACTTATGTAGAAGGGTAATATATTTCCTCTCTCCTTTCATGTATTAATGTCACCACATTATTTCCCCCCCCGCAAATCTTTTTTCTTAATAGCAGAAAAATAATGAATTCAGGGAAAATTCACTTTACATAAAATTCTATGAGTCTTTTCGCTGGGCCTGGAGACATGAATTCTGCAAGATTGCACTCAAGTCAGCGGTCCTGCGCAGTACACAGGTGGGTGCAATCAAGGCAGATCTCAGGACAGTCAACATGGATGGTAGTAAAAGTTTCCTTTGTTTGATTATCTCTGCTGTGCTATGACTTGGTCTACAAACTTTGTGGAACTTACCCCATTGGATCTTCATAACAACTCTTCTAGGTCAGTATTAATCAGTCCTATGTTACAGATAAAAGTTGAGCTAAAAGAAATAGAAAATGTCCAAGACCACACCATTGCTCCGAGGTAGAATCAGTGTTTACACTCATGTCTGTCTTACTCTGAAGCTCTTGTTCCCTCTTCTGTGCCATGCTGTCTCTGCCTTTACATTTCCACAGCTTGTATCTATGTTATTTATGAGTTCATGGTTTCAGCTTAGGTGGAGGGAGGAGTGAGCTAGACACACAAAAAGATAATTACCTGGGCAGAACGCATATGCATATGCTATTCTGCATGGTAAAAAAAAACATCAGATGAGTCGTACTTAGAGAAACAAGAGCTTTGAGAACTGGAGTGGTCAGGAGTGAAGGTTGAGCAGAACCTGTTGAACACTGATACCACCCTTGTGACCAGAATATGATTATTAAATAAATGAATTAAAGAATGAAGGATACTGCTTATGATCATGGAGTGTTTATCATACCCTGAGCTTTGTAAGAAAGATTGCAGGTTAACTCTCAAATCTGAATGAAAAATATGTCAACAGTGTGAGAAATGATAACCCTGGGATTATTTAGTTCTTAAACTTGGCTGCATTTTGGAATTACCTAGGGTGTTCCAAACAACGTGCTTAGGCTACAACCTACCTCTAGGAATGGGATCCAAGCATCAGTAATTTCTTAAACACTCCAGCTGACTGCAGTGTGAAGTCAGATTCCAGTGCAACATGATAAGAAATGTCCTATGATAAGGGCCATAACCTGACATAGGGTAGAGATTTACTCTGAGGCAGTAGAGACCTGGAAACTGAACAATTTGGACAAAGTTGATTCTTCCCAAAATATAATCTGTAATGTATGTCACAATTAGTGACTTAGACATACTAGTAAAACTTGAATATCAGAAACACAGGGCCCATTGTCAAATACATTTATAAAATGCTGACTAACCGCACAGGTGTTTGTTGTTGTTGTTATTGTTTTAACTTCAGGCCTTCTAAGAGCCTTGACGGTTCTAGCGTGTGTTATATCTATCAAGTATGTAGCACTTTCTAACTTTATGTCCCTGTTTGCTTTGTTTTACCTTTGGTAGAACTAGTGTTTCATGGAGCCCCATTCTGGGAACAACAACTACAAAGTGTCGACAAAACTAAAAACAGCTTATTTTGAAGTCTAGGCAGCCTATGTGTTTCTTTAAATACATTTGATCCACACAACAATATTATGATTAGGAATTAGCATATGCTTTTGTTGGATGAGGAAATGGATGCTCTAATACTTACCTTGGTTAAGTTCACACAATAAATAACAGAACAGGAATTCAAATCAGGTCTATGATTGTTAATTCAACAATGTATCTTTGTATTCACAGCCTCTCAGATTTTCTCAGTAAAGTCCCTTCCCCTCCAGGTTGAGCCTAAATAGCAGTTACCATACTGCGGCAATACTGACCACTGCTAAGTACTTCGCACTCTTAAACAGTTCAAGGTTGAGGTTAAATTGTCCTATTAAAATCTCTCTGACTTCTGTTTATCTGACTAAATACACTTTGTCTGCACTGCAGACTTTGTGTGCATTGCAGAATCATTGCTCACGATCGCCTTTCTGCCCCTCCATGACTTCCTTAAGAAACGCCCTATCTAACCAATGCCTCACGTTGCTTACAGCCCTTTGCCTGCTTCCCAGAGTTCTTAAATTCTTAGGTAGTGTCCTCAAACAAACAAGCAGTGGTGACACCAGCTCATTTTCTTCTTTTAATAATTGGATGACTGTGCAGGGTGCTACAGGAATATGCATGAGAGCTTAATTATATTCTCTGCCTCGCTGAGTGAATGTTGGCTAGCAAGAAGCCTCTGCCTATGGTGTAAAACATCACAGAGATCAGATTGGTTCCCCTTGCACTTGCACATGGCTGATAATCAGCTCTCTCCATACACAGGCAGACAGATGAAGCCAGTTATCTGAAAAGGTGTCAGTGTCCTGTTAGCAGCTGCATGTGTCTTGACTTTACACTCATAGCAAACTCAGTAGCAGGCTGAGCAACCCAGATCTTCTCTTGATCTGGACGAGTCAGTGATGCAGCCTTGAAAATACAAAACCACTTCATTTTTCTGGAATCACCAGAAAATCATCTAGTACTATGAGCAGCACTCTCAGATTATCAGAACACGCTTTTCAGTGCCCAAAAGTTAAGCACATTCAACGTTTTCAGATATGAAAAATCTCTCAACATGAACAAAATGCTTTCTTAATACAACATTCATATATTGGGCACCAACTATGTCCCAAGCACTATGACAATTATTAGGGACAAAAATAAGGATAGAAAGTTACATGTTATGTGAAGGCTCAAGAGCATTTCCTTTAGGTAAAGCACAGATTTTAATTTGGGGGCTCATTGCTACCTCCACTCTGACTATTCAGAAGAACTTTTTCTTCTCTCTCAGCTGTGGTCTGTATAGATGAGGCTGTTGGTTAAGTGACCTTGAGAAAAGAGGGTGTTTTTGTAGATACACTGCCATTCATTCCATAAACATTCCCCACATATCCCCATATCCGGCCATCTGCATACAGCACACTTCAGTCACTCTCTGTACTATGTTAAATCAAAGTGCTTTCCCTTTTCACAGGAGAGACGCAAGCTAATCAAATCATGGATAGAGGCACATACAAAGGACAGTGGGAACATCAGGACTATATATCTACATTCAAATCGTCATATGTTTTTGAAATTTCCAGGTATTCAGCAGCGGCAGAACTGTACGTGGCAACCAGAATCAAATTAGCAGAGGTCCACAGAAGCCCTGATCTGCTCCTACTTAAATGAGTGCGGCTGCTTCTATCACAGAAGGAACTGACATCATTTCTATTCACTTGTACGCTCACCAGCCTCCTTAATACAGCTTCAGGAACTAAATGTTTCCCAGTAGACAATGCAGGTGTCACTTCTGAGAAATGCACACACTCTGTTAACAGTAAAGGTGGCAGCCAATTCTGGGACTATAATTGGAGCTTTTCTTCTCCATTCCAGTTGCATGATTTCTCTTTCTCTTCAGTGACTTCCTTAACTTTATAAATGAATACAAAGGCTCAACCACATGCTACAGCAAAGATATTTGCTTAATCCCTTTAGCCATCTGTAAAGCAAGAGTAATACACTCTAGCAACGCATCAGTAGTGAGTGTGCGTGCATGTGTGTGCACGTCTGCATGCATGTCTGTGTGCATTAGGGCATAATGCAGATAATATACCCAATGAAGCCCACCGGAAAGCACATTGTGTTTTTTTAAAGATTTAAATAATACAGGGCAAAGCCATGGCTTGTGAGTCTAAAACAACCCTCTAAATTGGTTATTTTCATTGCTCACTTGCACATGAATGTGATCATTGATCATTAATTTTGACTGTAGATGAACAATACTTAAGAAAGTCTACTGTATGCAATTCTAGAATTTGCTTTAGCCAAGTTCAAATTCTATGTGGTGTTAACTCATTTGTTTTTCATTAAGTTCTTTATTAACAGCCAAATCCCTTGATTATTACACTTCTCTGAACTTTCTTGTTAATCTTACTTACGAGTCACATAATGCCTGAATACATTTCTCTGAAATGTTGCTGAGATAAAAGAGCTGACACTGACAGTAATTAACTTCTAAATAAATATTAAAATAAGAGGGCATCGTAAATACCCCCAGTGCAACGGATCCATGCCTAAGTCCCTAGGACGTTAGGCAGCTGGTCTGTCACCATTTGAGCTGAGGGCAGCTGTCACTGATTTTGGAAGATATTCCTCTATACTATTTAGCCTAATTAGCCTCTTTTAATTCTCAGTTTTAGCTAAAATACATATTTTATACTTTGCTTTTCACACATTTGACCTCTTAGCCGTATGTTCTCCTGACCAATTCTCCACAGCTTACTTGCATATAAAAGTTCTCCCTAGGTAGGGACCAAGTTCAATGGTTTCCCCTACCCACCCACCGCCTACCCAATTGTGATGGATCCTTGCACACAGCTGGCTGGAAGCCCAAATGGTGTGTCCCATGTCTGTTGAATTGAGGTACATTTGCTCATAAGATATTCATCTCAAATCTGTCAAACAAAAACTGTGAAAGTGTTGTGTGATTGGCTGAGGCTGTCTGTTCCATAAAAAAGCAGAAATCACGCCAGCACAAGTGTGATGTCTGGCATCCAACCGACAGGGTTGAAATACTAGTTGTGACCCAGATTAGAAGTGTAACTTTGGGCAGGTTACTTATGTTCTCTAAATCTTAATTTCCTCACGTGTGAAATGTAGAAAACCAGTATCCTCTGTTAAAGGTGTAACTAACATCTTTGTATTAAACGTACATCTATGTATTAAATGGCATACTACAAGTAAAGTGTTTCCCCAAGGGCTTGGCAAGGACTCAACCATCGACAGCTATTGCCGATCTTTATTAGGAGTTCAGATGAGAGCGTTCTGGGCTGCGGCACCTTAGAGCTTCCTGTAAAAGGTAGATACAGAGCAGTATGGTAACAGCGGTAAATGTGATGAGGCTTAAGCTGTATTCTCAAGGGAGTCTTATCTTTTAGTTTCAATGTCTTGTCTTTTAGGCACAACGTGTTTCTCTCTGATCCTCCTCTCTAACCTGCATCCATCTTCAGGAATACAGGTGTGACAGGTGGGTGGCCAGCACCCTGCCTGCTGTTTTGTTACTCACATGGCAGTGGGTGGCTCCAGAAGGTATATGCCAAAATCCTGTTTAAAAAGACTGAGCATATATGAGGGCAAAAGTACTGAGGTTAAAGGGAGCTAAAATATAGAATATGAAGTCACAGAGTAACAGGGCAGATGGGGTGAACTGCACCTTGGATGGATTGTGGAAATGACTGTGTATGTTCCTAGCTACAGGTTACAGTGTGTGGGTCAAGAGGACCAAAGGGGTAAACTACACTTTGCCACTCGGCATCTTTGCACCTCCCTGACCCCAAAGGTCAGACAGTTTAAGAGTGATCTGCTTGCAGAGTTTAACCAGTTTAAATAGTGTGTGTGTATGTGGTTTATTTGAAGATTGAGATGCTGAAAACCAGGCAAATAGAATTAGCAAGAGGTCATAGAGCCTCCTCTGTCTTGTTTAATAATAGCTTAATTAATCCCAACTAGGAAATGCGGGACCAGGTAAATACATAGACTGATGGGTGTGCTGGCCATGGAGCATGGAGGGGGAAGGGGCATATTTCCATGGGGAGAGTTCTGTGCTGGCTGTAAGAATACCCCAGCTTCAGTCCTGGCACTGCCACTCACCACTGTATAATATCGAACCGTTGTTCTCAAGGGTAGTCCTGGACCAGAAGCATCAGCAGCTAACAAGCTGGAATTCGTTGGAAATACACATTTCCGGGGCTCCCCCTAGACCTACTGATGAAGGTGCTTTGCAGCAGGGATCCAACAGACTGAACAGACCTTGCAGACGATTCTGATGCACGGTGAAGGCTGAAAACCACACTAAGGTGATGAGCGCCGATGAGTTTGTAGATACTCTTTGTTTGCGTTCACGGGTCATTGTATGCTCTGCTAACGTGAAATCAAGGAGCTACTCAGAGTCAGAATTTTCCAGCCACGGATCAAAACAGGTCTTTTCATCTATTTCCTGGGATTGATGCTCTTCTTCTGTATCTAGAGCTCCACAAAGGACTGACCGGTAATCAGGGCTCAGAAACAAACGGAGTATGCGGAAAACACATTCTCAGGTTTTGGAGAACATCTTGTTCCTTCCTTTGGAGGGGATCATGACACCAATTTTTGGAAACTCTGGTTAGCTAGAGTGAGGGACTGCCACATATAAGGTAGAAAGGCCTTCTTCCTTTCTTCTGCCTTTCAGGGAGCTATCAAGGAGCTATTTTTCAAAGCTCACTGTGTCGATCCAGCAAGCAGTGGTACTAAGGCTGATACTTCCCCCATTCAGATCACACATCTATATTCTAGTAACTGGGCATTAAATTAATCTAGATTATAGTCTAAAGACTGAAATAGTACAAACAAGATTTTTTTTAAGTTAACACTTACAGAGTTTGAACCCTCTTTGTATGTTGCAAGAGAAAATACTCCTTTAGACATGCAGTTAACAGAGCTTGGAAGATCCTGCTGGGAGGATGGAGACAAACTGAGGTGTCCCACAACTCTGGCTGTGTCCCCTTTGGTGCAGTGTGCCTGTCAGGTTTGGGGAGACCAACTCCTTCCAGAAGGAAGTAAGACTGACACTGTTCAATTGCAGAGCTCTCTCTGTTCCTGCCTGGGATTTATTTCTCCATCCATCTTCTAATCTTCTTGTCTATATTCCAGTAGTTTCCCTGTCCTAACCTGCAATTTTTATGTGCAACTATTTATAATTTTTCACTTTCCTACCAACATTTTTCTTTCCTTGGTGTCATAATCCTCCCTATTTTCCTATTTCATTTAATCTTATTTATAATTTATTCTGTAAATGTGCTACTTGTGATAACCTTATATGAGATGTCATTTCTGTGATGATACTAAGGGCATCCATTCAGGAAATATTATTTCTACTTCACTTTGACACCTCCCAGATTATTCCTACATAATGTTGATTAATTTGTTACCAGCACTTTTAAAAGCAGCATTCCATCTCTAGCATGAAAAAATGCAACTTTAAATTATTTTGCACCGACACACACTCTTAAAGAATTAAATATGCTTAAAGCCAAAAGATGGAGGGGCCTTTCCAATGAAGTAGAAGGCCTGCATTCTGACATTGCCCTGCTGCCTGATGGGGGCGCCTTGGTGCCAGGAGGGTCCAGATGCAAACCCAGCAGAGTGTCAAAGTCAAAGTAATTCAAGCAGCCCAGGTTTCTGCCTCGTGCTGGCGATGCAGTGTGTATTCACTGGGAGATGAAGTGCCCTCTCATCCATCTCCAGTCCAGGAACTGGTGCACTCCTGAGCAGAGGTTTAAAGCCCTTGGTTCACCTGTCTGTGATGAGTCGGTACAGTGGGTTCATGAAACAAGGGGACCTGACCAGTCTTGCATTTTCATTTTGCACTGGGCCCTACAAATTATATAGCAGACCCTGCTGGGAGGGTGACTGATGAATTCTGATTGCTTAGATCTAATCTTTGCACAGAGTAATTACTCAATAAGTATTGCTGAATGGATGTATACCAGAGTCAGGCCATAACCTTTTCCTGCTTCAGATCTCCTGAGTCACAGCTGTGGCTAGCAATGGAAAAGAGACAGCTTTGACGCAGATATGAGATTTTAGTTTTAAACTCAATTAGACTGACTCTTTTAATAACTAAGTGGCAAGATAGTTATGGAATCTGCCCCAAATATTATTAGGATATATATTTGCCAGTAGGAAGGCAATAGTTTCATAGCATAGTTGGGAACAGCTATTGGAGAAAAGTAAGATTGTTTCATGTCCACACTTCCGCTATTGAGTTTATGAGCTGGTTAAAAACCATGATCTTCATGGTGGGTTAGTTATGCCTGGGAGGACAGCAAAACTAGAGCCCAAATAACTTGGAATCAGAATCTGAGAGAAAGTTAAGAGAATGAGGACGTGGGCAAACTGAAAAGTGAGTTAGAAAGTTAGAGAAGATGAGAAGAAAGCTATCATGGGAGACTTTGGAACAAAGGAGATGGCAGCTTGAACGCCTGTGTGTAGGTCAGAATCCTGTGGGGACACTCTTTAAACAGATTCTGACATTTCCAAAATACAGAGCATTAAACTTCCAGCTGGCAGCCAGGCTAGGACACTAATTTAGACCAAAAATTGGGAAAAGTAGTGATGTTCCACTTTTCTCCAATAAGCCTTTTCAGTGCTTGGGACTGAGTGTATTGGAATCTAAGAGTTACGGTAGAGAGTGAGTGATTCTGGCAAAGTTGTGTTTCATATTTGGGGACTATAATATAGTGTCAAGATTGTCATCAAAGATGGCTGCCTTTCATCCATGGCAGGGATGGCAGTATGAAAAAGCAACAAAATTGGCAACCCCTGGGTCAATGGGCATAAGCCCTTGCATCTCAAGCTGTATAGCATGGGAATCTGTTTCACTGTGCTTTGCTTAGTATAGAGGCTAATGTTAACTTGTGCTTGACTCTGGATTGTCTTCACAGAAGTTTTCAGGGATCTCGATATCATCTTCACTGGCTGCCCCATTTTAAGATGAATTAAGATGAACACTCACTGCTTGTGGCTTAATCCCTATAGTATCTACTGAGGACCCCATTATTGCTATTATTTTCCACTAGCAGTACTCAGGTTGGCTATTACTCTGAGTTTCACAGCATCCTACTCTCACAGTCATGAGCGAGTCCCACAGCCTAGCCCATTCCTTCTGGCTACTGAAGTGAAATAGGTCTAAAATCAGACTAAGGAATAGTAAGACCAAGAAAGAAGGTCTGCTGCCATTCTAAGGATTCTACTAGATTGATATGTAAATTAGTCAGAAACACCATGAACTCATGAACCTCACCCCTCCAGGGTCAACTACCAATGAGGCCTGAGTGCCATGAAGTCTGAACCTAAAACAGTTCTATCCTGACAGTCAAAATTATTTATGTCCACTGTTTGAATTCCTCATAATAAAGGCTCTATTTATATCCAAGCTAGCCTCCCTATTTTAAAATCTCAACAGCTTCTAATATACTTTACATTTAAGTTAACATTTACATCATAGTTTATATTTACAACACAGAAAATTTACCATTTTTTTCTTCTCTTGAGGTAAGATTTCAATTTAACCATGTACACAATAGAGAATGCCATTTAAAATACGTCAACTAGGGGGAGAAAAACCAATTTAAAAGATCAGTACAACTAAAGAATCAAAATAAAAATAATCTTTGTGCAAAAAACAATTATAAAAATTAAAAGGTAATGTAATTCTCATAAATACTAAAAATTGTTTAACTTATTAATTCAAAATAATTTTTAGTGACAAACATCTCAGTAGAAAATTGGATAGAATTTCAAACATACCATGTCAATTTCAACAGAAATCTCAAAAGGATTTTTATGGGCTTTGACAATGTGTTCTAAAATAATCTAAAAGAGAAAATGCATATGAATAATCAAAACTTAAAGAAGAACAATATATCTAAGCCTTTCCAGATGCCAAAACATATCATAATCCATAATAATTATTTTTGAATAGTTCTAGTATAGAAGTAGATCAACACAGAAATGGAATAAGAAGTCCAGCAACAGACTCATATGAATATTTTTTAAAATGTATCCCTGAATATATGTTATATAAACACAACAGAAGAGCAAAGAAAAGCTGGGAAAATCTTACGAGGGCTTTTACGCTTATCAAAATGGTTAATACGTTTATAGGAAATGCTTACATTTCTCGAGGAATAAAGAGTGAATTACACACAGGGAGCTCAGCTTGGTGCTCTGTGATGACCTAGACGGGTGGGGTGTGTACATAGAGCTGATTCACTTCATTGTACAGCATACACTAACACAACATTGTAAAGCAGTTATACTCCAATAAAAACAATTATGGAATACAATTTTTGCCCAACACGTGAACAACGGAATTGATACTATGAAATGAAATAAATGTCAATTTATCTGACATTAATTTGTTAAGTAAAATAAACATGTCAATTTCATATAATATAAAGAGGAGTGTAAATTGATACAACTTTTCTGGAAATTAACTTGGCAATATATAGCAAAGGATTTAATACACTTTTAATACACTACACTTTGACCCTATAATTTTGCTCATAGGAAAATATCTTAAATAATGATCATAAATACAGATAAAGTATTGTGTATAAAGATTTTTTTTTCCTGAATAAAAGACTCAAAATTTCAATTTTATGAGATTGGTGAGGATATAGGGAATTTAGTCATCCTGTATTAAGATGACTGTATATTAACCAACAGTTTTTCTGGAAATAAACTGGGGCCAAAATATATGAAAGTCTTTAATGTTGTACAAACTCTGTGACTTAGCAATTCCACTTCTAGGAATTTACCCCGAAAGTATAATAGCAAAAAATTATTTTAAATAAGTATGAATCGTGATTCCAGTTTTAACTTTATATAGGGGTCAGTACACTTTTGTTTTAAAACGCCAGAGAATAAAGACCTCAGGCTTTATAGGCCATACAGTCTTTTTTTTGTTTTAACATCTTTATTGGAGTATAATTGCTTTATGATGGTGTGTTAGTTTCTGCTATATAACAAAGTGAATCAGCTATATGTATACATATGTTCCCATATCTCCTCCCTCTTCGTCTCCCTCCCACCCTTCCTATCCCACCCCTCTAGGTGGACACAAAGCACCAAGCTGATCTCCCTGTGCTGTGTCTGCTTCCCACTAGCTATCTATTTTACGTTTGATAGTGTATATATGTCCATGCCACTCTCTCACTTCGACCCAGCTTACCCTTCCCCCTCCCCATGTCCTCAAGTCCATTCTCTATGTCTGCGTCTTTATTCCTGTCCTGCCCCTAGGTTCTTCAGAACCTTTTTTTAAAAATTCCATATATATGTGTTAGCATACAGTATTTGTTTTTCTCTTTCTGACTTACTTCACTCTGTATGACAGACTCTAGGTCCATCCACCTCACTACAAATAACTCAGTTTTGTTTCTTTTAGTGGCTGAGTAATATTCCATTGTATATATGTGCCACATCTTCTTTATCCATTCATCTGTCGATGGACACTTAGGTGGCTTCCATGTCCTGGCTATTGTAAATAGAGATGTAATGAACATTGTGGTACATGACTCTTTTTGAATTATGGTTTTCTCAGGGTATATGCCCAGTAGTGGGATTGCTGGGTCATATGGTAGTTCTATTTTTAGTTTTTTAAGGAGCCTCCATACTGTTCTCCATAGTGGCTGTATCAATTTACATTCCCAGCAACAGTGCAAGAGGGTTCCCTTTTCTCCACACCCTCTCCAGCATTTATTGTTTCTAGATTTTTTGATGATGGCCATTCTGACCAGTGTGGGGACTACAATCCTCATCGTAGTTTTGATTTGCATTTCTCTAATGATTAGTGATGTTGAGCATCCTTTCATGTGTTTCTTGGCTATCTGTATGTCTTCTTTGGAAAAATGTCTATTTAGGTCTTCTGCCCATTTTTTGATTGGGTTTTTCGTTTTTTTGATAATGAGCTGCATGAGCTGCTTATATATTTTTGAGATTAATCCTTTGTCCGTTGCTTCATTTGGAAATATTTTCTCCCATTCTGAGGGTTGTCTTTTCGTCTTGTTTATGGTTTCCTTTGCTGTGCAAAACGTTTTAAGTTTCATTAGGTCCATTTTTGTTTATTTTTGTTTTTACTTCCATTTCTCTAGGAGGTGGGTCAAAAAGGATCTTGCTGTAATTTATGTCAAAGAGTGTTCTTCTTATGTTTTCCTCTAAGAGTTTTAAAGGGTCTGGCCTTACATTTAGGTCTTTTATCCATTTGGGGTTTATTTTTATATATGGTGTTAGGGAGTGTTCTACTTTCATGCTTTTACATGTAGCTGTCCAGTTTTCCCAGCACCACTTATTGCAGAGGCTGTCTTTTCTCATTGTATATTCTTGCCTCCTTTATGAAAGATAAGGTGACCATATGTAGGTTTTATCTCTGGGCTTTCTATCCTGTTCCACTGATCTATATTTCTGTGTTTGTGCCAGTACCATACTGTCTTGATTACTGTAGCTTTGTAGTATAGTCTAAAGTCAGGGTGCCTGATTCTTTCAACTCTGGTTTTCATTCTCATGATTGCTTTGGCTATTCGGGGTCTTTTGTGCTTCCATACAAATTGTGAAATTTTTTTGTTCCAGTTCTGTGAAAAATGCCATTGGTAGTTTGAGAGGGATTGCATTGAATCTGTAGATTGCTTTGGGTATTATAGTCATTTTCACAATGTTAATTCTTCCAATCCAAGAACATGGTACATCTCTCCATCTGTTGGTATCATCTTTATTTCTTTTATTTTTTAAATTTTTATTTATTTATTTTATTTGGCTGTGTTGGGTCTTCATTGCTGTGTTAGGGCCCTCTCCAGTTGTGGCGAGCGGGGCCTACCCTTCGCCGTGGTGCGTGGGCCCCTCACCGCCATGCTCCCCATCCCCCATTGCAGAGCATGGGCTCTAGGTGCACAGGCTTCAGTAGTTGTGCCACGTGGGCTCAGTAGTTGTGGCTTGCGGGCTCCAGAGCTCAGGCTCAGTAGTTGTGGTGCGTGGGCTTAGCTGCTCTGTGGCATGTGGGATCTTCCCAGACCAGGGCTCAAACATGTGTCCCCTGCATTGGCAGGTGGACTCCTAAGCACTGCGCCATCAGGGAAGCCCTATCGTCTTTAATTTCCTTCATCAGTGTCTTATAGTTTTCTGCGTACAGTCTTTTGTCTCTCTAGGTAGGTTTATTCCTGAGTATTTTATTCTTCGTGTTGCAATGGTAAATGGGAGTGTTTCCTTAATTCCTCCTTCTGATTTTTCATCATTAGTGTATAGGAATGCAAGAGATTTCTGTGCATTAATTTTGTATCCTACTACTTTACCAAATTCATTGATTAGCTCTAGTAGTTTTCTGGTAGCATCTTTAGGATTCTCTATGTATACTATCTTGTCATCTGCAAACAGTGACAGTTTTACCTCTTCTTTTTCAATTTGGATTCCTTTTATTTCTTTTTCTTCTCTGATTGCTATGGCTAAAACTTCCAAAACTACGTTGAATAATAGTGGTGAGAGTGGGCAACTTTGCCTTGTTCCTGATGTTAGTGGAAATGGTTCAGTTTTTCACCACTGAGAATGATGTTGGCTGTGGGATTGTCATATATGGCCTTTATTATGTTGAGCTAAGTGCCCTCTATGCCTACTTTCTGGAGGGTTTTTATCATAAATGGGTGTTGAATTTTTTCGAAAGCTTTTTCTGCATCTCGTGAGATGATCATATGGCATTTATCCTTCAATTTGTTAATATGGTTTATCACATTGATTGATTTGCTTATATTGAAGAACCCTTGCATTCCTGGGGTAAACCCCACTTGATCATGGTGTATGATCCTTTTAATGTGCTGTTGGATTCTGCTTGCTAGTATTTTGTTGAGGAGTTTTGCATCTATGTTCATCAGTGATATTGGCCTGTAGTTTTCTTTTTTTGTGTGACATCTTTGTCTGCTTTTGGTTTCAGGGTGATGGTGGCCTGAATGAGTTTGGGAGTGTTCCTCCCTCTGCTATATTTTGGAAGAGTTTGAGAAGGATAGGTGTTAGCTCTTCTCTAAATGTTTCATAGAATTCGCCTGTGAAGCCATCTGGTCCTGGTCTTTTGTTTGTTATAAGATTTTTAATCACAGTTTCAATTTCAGTGCTTGTGATTGGTCTGTTTATATTTTCTATTTCTTCCTGGTTCAGTCACAGAAAGTTGTGCTTTTCTGAGAACTTGTCCATTTCTTCCAGGTTGTCCATTTTATTGGCATATAGTTGCTTGTGGCAGTCTTTCATGATCCTTTGTATTTCTGCAGTGTCAGTTGTTACTTCTCCTTTTTCATTTATAATTCTATTGAGTCTTCTCCCTTTTTTTCTTGATGAGTCTGGCTAATGGTTTACCAATTTTGTTTACCTTCTCAAAGAACCAGCTTTTAGTTTTATTGATCTTTGCTATCATATCCTTCATTTCTTTTTCATCTATTTCTGATCTGATATTTATGATTTATTTCCTTCTGCTAACTTTGGGGGTTTTTTTGTTCTGCTTTCTCTAACTGCTTTAGGTGTAAGGTTAGGTTGTTTATTTGAGATGTTTCTTGTTTTTGAGGTAGGATTGTATTGCTATAAACTTCCCTCTTAGAACTGCTTTTGCTGCATCCCATTAGTTTTGGGTTGTCGTGTTTTCCTTCTCATTTGTTTCTAGGTATTTCTTAATTTCCTCTTTGAGTTCTTCAGTCATCTCTTGGTTATTTAATAGCAGATTGTTTAGCCTCCATGTATTTGTATTGTTTATATATTTTCCTATAATTGATATCTATTCTCATAGCATTGTGGTCGGAAAAGATGCTTAATATGATTTCAATTTTCTTAAATATACCAAAGCTTGATTTGTGACCTAAGATATGATCTATCTTGGAGAACGTTCCATGAGCACTTGAGAAGAAAGTGTATTCTGTTGTTTTTGGTTGCAATATCCTATAAATGTCAATTAAGTCCATCTTGTTTAATGTATCATTTAAAGCTTGTGTTCCTTATTTATTTTCATTTTGGATGATCTGTCCATTGGTGAAAGTGGGGTGTTAAAGTCCCCTACTATGTTTGTGTTACTGTCTGTTTCCCCTTTTGTGACTGTTAGCATGTGCCTTACGTATTGATGTGCTCCTATGTTGGGTGCATTAATATCTGCAATTGTTATACCTTCTTTTGGATTGATCCATTGATCATTATGTAGTGTCCTTGTTTTTCTCTCTTGTAATCATCTTTATTTTAAGTCTATTTTGTCTGATATGAGAATTGCTACTCCAGCTTTCTTTTGATTTCGATTTGCATGGAATATCTTTTTCCATCCCCTCACTTTCAGTCTGTATGTGTCCCTAGGTTTGAAGTGGGTCTCTTGTAGACAGCATATATATGGGTCTTGTTTTTGTATCCATTCAGCCACTCTGTATATTTTGGTTGGAGCATTTAAACCATTTACATTTACAATAATTATCAATATGTATGTTCCTATTACCATTTTCCTAATTGTTTTGGGTTTGTTATTGTATGTCTTTTCCTTCTCTTGTGTCTCCTGCCTAGAGAAGTTCCTTTAGCATTTGTTGTAAAGGTGGTTTGGTGGTGCTGAATTCTCTTAGCTTTTGCTTGTCTGTAAAGGTTTTAATTCTCCTTCAAATCTGAATGGGATCGTTGCTTGGTATAGTAATCTTGGTTGTAGGTTTTTCCCTTTCATCACTTTAAATATGTCCTGCCACTCCCTCCTGGCTTGCAGAGTTTCTGCTGAATGATCAGCTGTTAACCTTATGGGGATTCCCTTGAATGTTATTTGTTGCTTTTCCTTTGCTGCTTTTAATAGTTTTTCTTTGTATTTAATTTTTGATAGTTTGATTAATATGTGTCTTGGCATGTTTCTCCTTGGATTTATCCTGTATAGGACTCTGCACTTCTGGATCTGATTGACTATTTCCTTTCCCATATTAGGGAAGTTTTCAACTATAATCTCTTCAAATATTTTTTCAGTCCCTTTCTTTTTTCTTTCTCTTCTTATTCTCAGACCCCTAAAATTAGAATGTTGGTGCAGTGTTGTCCCAGAGGTCTCTGAGACTGTCCTCAATTCTTTTAGTTCTTTATTCTGTTCTGTGGTAGTTATTTCCACTATTTTATCTTCCAGGTCACTTATCCGTTCTTCTGCCTCAGTTATTCTGCTCTTGATTTCTTCTCGAGAATTTTTTATTTATTGTGTTGTTCATCATTGTTTGTTTGCTCTTTAGTTCTTCTAAGTCCTTGTTAAACGTTTCTTGTATTTTCTCCATTCTATTGCCAAGATTTTGGATCATCTTTGCTATCATTACTCTGAATTCTTTTTCAGGTAGACTGCCTATTTCATCGTTATCTGTTTGGTCTGGTGGGTCTTTATCTTGCTCCTTCATCTGCTGTGTGTTTCTCTGTCTTCTCATTTTGCTTAACTTACTGTGTTTGGGCTTTCCGTTTCACAGGCTGCATGTTTGTAGTTCCCATTGTTTTTGGTGTCTGCCCCCAGTGCGTAAGGTTGGTTCAGTGGCTTGTGTAGGCCTCCTGGTGGAGGGGACTGGTGCCTGTGTTCTGATGGATGAGGTTGGATCTTGTCTTTCTGGTGGGCAGGACTGTGTCCAGTGGTGTGTTTTGTGACCTTATGATTTTAAGCAGCCTCTCTGCTAATGGGTGAGGTTGTGTTCCTGTCTTGCAAGTTGTTTGGCATAGGGTGTCCAGCACTGTAGCTTGCTGGTCATTGAGTGGAGCTGGGTCTTAGTGTTGAGATAGAGGTCTCTGGGAGAGCTTTCGCTGTTTGATATTACATGGGGCCGGGAGGGCTCTGGTGGAGCAATGTCCTGAACTTGGCTCTCCCACCTCAGAGGCTCAGGCCTGACACCTGGCTGGAGCACTAAGACCCTGTCAGCCACACGGCTCAGAAGAGAAGGGAGGAAAAGAAAGAAGGAAAAAAAAATTGAATAAAGTACTTAAAGTAAAAAATTTAAAAAAATATATTAAAAATAAAAAAATTAAACTAAAAAAAAGAAAGAAAGAAGAGAGGAACCAAATCAAGAAACAAATTCACCAATGATAACAAGCACTAAAAACTATACTTAAAAAAAAAAAAAATGGACAGAGAGAACCCTAGGACAAATGGTAAAACCAAACCTATACAGGCAAAATCAAAGAAACGTACACACGCACAGAAAGAGAAAAAAGGAAAAAAAAAAAATATATATATATATATATATATATTTTAAAAAAGGAAGAGAGCAACCAAATTGATAAACAAATCTACCAGTTATAATAAGCTCTAAATACTAAATTAAGATAAACATTTAACCAGAAACAAATTAGATGCAGAAAGCAAACCCCAAGTCTGCAGTTGCTCCCAAAGTCCACTGCCTCAATTTTGGGATGATTTGCTTTCTATTCAGGTATTCCACAGATGCAGGGTACATCATGTTGATTGTGAGATTTAATCCCCTGCTCCTGAGGCTGCTGGGAGAGATTTCCCTTTCTCTTCTTTGTCCGCACAGCTCCTGGGGTTCAGCTTTGGATTTGGCCCCGCCTCTGCATGTAGGTCGCCTAAGGGTGTCTGTTCCCTGCCCAGACAGGATGAGGTTAAAGTAGCAGCTCATTAGTGGGTTCTGGCTTACTCAGGCCAGGGGAGGGAGGGGTAGCATCATGTTGCAATAGCCTGAGGCGCACCGTGTGTTCTCCCGGGGAAGTTGTCCCTGGATCATGAGACCCTGGCAGTGGCAGTCTGCACAGGCTCCCGGGAGGGGAGGTGTGGATAGTGACCTGTGCTTGCACACTGGCTTCTTGGTGGCTGCAGTAGCAGCCTTAGTGTTTCGTGCCCATCTCTCGTATCTGCGCTGATAGCCACAGCTCGTGCCCATCTCTGGAGCCTGTTTAGGTGATGCTCTGAATCTCCTCTCCTCTCGCACCCCGAAAGAAGGGTCTCTTGCCTGTTGGGGGCACCAATCCTCTGTGCGGGAATCTCTCTGCTTTGCCCTCTGCACCCCTGTTGCTGCTTTCTCCTCTGTGGCTCCGAAGCTTCCCCTCCACCCATCCCCTGTCTCCGGCAGTGAAGGGGCTTCCTAGTGTGTGGAAACTTTTCCTCTTTTACAGCTCCATCCCAGAGGTACAGGTCCTGTCCCTATTCTTTTGCCCCACCCAGGTACCTGGGGAGTTTCTTGCCTTTTGGGAAGTCTGAGGTCTTCTGCCAGTGTTCAGTATGTGTTCTGTAGGAGTTGTTCCACATGTAGATGTGTTTTTGATGTATTTGTGGGGAGGAGGGTGATCTCCACATTTTACTGTTCTGCCATCTTGAAGGTCCCCCTGCCATATAGTCTTTGCTGCAACTGTTTTAGCTCAAAAACAGTTACAGACATTATGTAAATATATGGACATGACTGTGTTCCAACAAAACTTTATTTTAAAAAACAGCCTGTGATGGACCGTTCATGGCTCTATTTAATTACAATGTAATCTGTGTAAAACACATGTTTTTTATTTGCCTGTGCATGATCCAGTCTCCCTAATAAGCCTCTACTGAGTATATTCAATATGTTTTAATATTTAGCCTAATATAGTAATTTAAAAATTATTTTAGGTAATATTTAGCATTTGGTAAAAATAAAAAAGGCTCATCTTTCTTTGCCTATTCCATACTCCTGCTCTACTTGAAAATGCATTTAGGAAAATGGTTTACATAGCCTCTTGCCTACATGGTGAAAGAATCCTCAGACCAAAATGCCCTTTTCCAGATCCACTGTGAGGCTGGCTTCAGAGGCATCTATTGGGGTGTGTTTGGACTGCTTGCTGCATTACACACCACCCCAAAACAGTGACTTAGAACAAACATTGAAAGGTAACTTTCACAGTTCTGTGGATGGATTGGGCTCAGCTGGGTGGTTCTATCTTCAGATCTCAGGATTGCAGCTATAGTGTTGGAATCATCTAAAGACTGATCTGGGCTGGATATTCAAGATGGCTGACGGCTGATGCTATCCATGGATGAGAGTTCACTTTATGTTATCAGGTGGAGAGCCCGCACTTGACCTCTCCATGTGCCTTGGGCTTCTCATGCCTGGTGTTCCCAGAGAACTTCATGGAAGCCTTTAGGCTTTTAATGATTTAGCCTCAGAAATCCCAAACATTACTTTTACCACATTCTATTGGTGAAGGAGGTCCCAAAGAGAAATTCAGATTCAAAGGGAAGAGTCATAGACCCTACTTCTTGATAGAGGAATGTCATGCACATACAGGATAAAGAAATACATTGTGGCCACTTTGAACACAAGCTACCAAATTATCCACTGCATTCTGCTGGCCTCTACTGATACATTTAGCTGATAATACACAAATCAATTGCTCTCGTTTCAGTGAAAGGCTAATGAATCTCTCTTGGCTAACCCAATGGCCGCACAGCTCTCATTCAGGTTCTGACTATTTCTGATTCTATGTCATTTCCTCCCTCAGGCAACCTACCATAGTAGTTCATTTCCAGCTTATGTTGTAAGGTCACCTTAACTCTGTCACACAGTGTCCAGGCCACTTAAGAATTAAGAGAAGCTTGGGAAAACAAACTAGAATCCTCACTTTTGGACACAAAACAACATCCATTAATTATGCAGGCCCCCCTTCATGTTTATACATGACCAAATGTAGAATAGTTGTGTTCTGAGCCCCCATTAAAAAAAATTAATATGACGCATTTTGATCCCTTTAGGTTTAAGTTTGATAAAGAAATATTGGGACACCCATCTAATCAGGCACTTCTTCTGTGGCCTTTTTATTGTTCCACAATAATTGAGGACAAGACAGATAGGGTTCTCTTTTACTTTCTTTATGTCATGTTCTCCTTCCTGAATCCATCCTTGTGGTTAAGCATTGGTGAGGGTAAATATATCATCCTGAACTAAGTGAGGGGTTATATATGATTTCATAAGTCAAGCTTATTTCACAACATACCAAAGAATTTCAAGCATTTTCTTTCTCCATTAAACATTGCTTACAAGCCAGTTATCATGCTAAAATACCTTTACTTTCTTGCTCTGGGAGTATATGTACCTCTTGCTCAGATTCTGAAGTGGAATGCTGAGACTAGATTAGAGGAGCAGATAAAAAAAAAAATAAGTAAGTAAATATCTACCACAAAGGAATGATTAAGTAAATAATGGTTCAGCCACTTGATGGAACATTTACAATTTTTTAAATGCTATTTACTTAAAGAGAAGAAAAAGGATGAAGGATGTTAATAATTCAGTGTGGAGTTTAAGAGTCTATATTTGCAATGGAGTAACATTGGCTTTTTAAAAAATAATATTTATTTTGTTTCCACTTGTACCTTCTCCATTTATGCATCTCTTTGTACTAATTAGAAATGATTCCTAATGCTCAGTCTTTGTTCTTTTCCAGTCATTGTACTCACTTCCATGACAATGATACCATATTTATGAAAAAGTTTTCAGGACCCAGTCTGTACTCTGGCTGCTCTTTCGTGCTTCAAATCTTTGTAACTATGTGCCTGAAATTCCTTTTGAAAAATCCCATCTCTTTGACCAACTTGAGCCAAACTAGAGCTATCATCTTTCCATCAAGACTGACATCTCTTTGTTCTTTTCCTGTTTCTCTCAATAATAATCTATTTTCCCCATTTCACAGAATGTATGGTTTGTAATAGTTTTTGACTCATCCTCTCTTGCTCTTATCTCCAATATCTGTATCTGTCTCACAGACACTGTCACCTACCCAAAGTCACCCCCTTGCCTTATTTTTGACAATAGAAATGATTTTTTTTCTTTTTCAACATCAGAGGTCATCTTCTCAGGTCTCAAACTTGATAAGTATAAACTAATTTCAGTAATTTCATTTTCCTTGTTATAATTGGTTATGACTGGGCATGTGATACAATTCTGGAAGTGAGCTCTGAGGGGATATCTGCTGAGGAGTATCTTAGGAAAGTTTTCTTCATTCTTAAAAAGTGACACAAATAAGGGAAACTGTTTCGTTTTTGTGGAGAAGGAGACTCTTTAGACATTATTGTATGAGAATGTGATACTTATAGCCATGACAGCTCTCTTGAGAACATAAGGGGTTAAGCTTGAGGACAAAAGTCACCTTTTCTGAGAATGATGAAGGGGAAAAATGGAAATAACCTGAGCCCCGAGTGAGCTACTGAATTAAACAAACTTCTGGCCTTTTGCACAATTTTGACTTTTTTTTTTCTATTAATTTAGTAACAAGACCTTTTAATTATGTAGACAATTCCAATGTTGTGGGAAGACAATTAATATTCATTACAGGGCTTCCCTGGTGGCGCAGTGGTTGGGAGTCCGCCTGCCGAAGTAGAGGACATGGGTTCGTGCCCCGGTCCGGGAAGATCCCACATGCCGCGGAGCGGCTGGGCCCGTGAGCCATGGCCGCTGAGCCTGCGCGTCCGGAGCCTGTGCTCCGCAACGGGAGAGGCCACAGCGGTGAGAGGCCCGCGTACCGCAAAATAATAATAATAATATTCATTACAGTGTAGTTCAAGCTTTAGCTCTGCTACTTAAAAGTTGTGGGATGTTAGGGAAACTGCTTAGTTTCTATAGGCTTCTGCATCTTTGAATTAGGGACTGTATTACCCAAAAGTTTAGTTGTTCTAAATACAGGATAAAATGCATACAAAATAACTTTGGTAGGGTAAAACATTATATCAATATAAAATTAATATTTTATCTTTTTAGTTCGATGATTTATTGATTGCTTGAGTCACTGTTTCACTGCTACCACTCTTATATAGGACTTTAATCTATCCTATTTTAAGACAGAGGTCTAAATGTTAGCTCTTCCTCCATTTTTTTCTGGTCTCTAAGTCACCTAGTCAACAGGTTAATATTTATAATAATTTCCTTTTGTTGAGAAATGTGGTAAGTAAAAATAAAGATATAGAGAATTGGAACCAATGACTGGACTTGATTTAATTGGTAAATGTTCAACTCTATGTCTTATAAACAAAATTGCCTTTGAAATATTTATAAATAACACTGATCATATTCTACTCAATAAAGAATACTTAAATAAACTTCAAACAGTACCTTACACATAATGAAATACTAATAGTAATTATTTACTATCAGATAGCCCAGTAACAGATCACTGGGGGGGGGGGGGGGGAAAAAGCTCTGCTAAATAATGGTTTCATCAAAAAAAACCCGATAAAAATCTGTTTATCAATAAGCACTGTGAAAAGCTTCTACAAAAACGTATGAGATAAAAACAAAGGTGTAACTAGGAGAAATTTTATAGATTTACATACTTTTATTTTTAAAGCTTATAAAATATCTAAGCTTAAGTAAGGTTATAAAAGAGCAACACAGTAGATCTTATAACACTAGAAGAAATGAGTTTAAGAAAAATAGAAACATGATTAGTACAATTAGAAAAAGAAGTCATAGTAGAATTGATTTAGTCAATAACTAAAATTTTTAAAACACCCATACAACAGAACAAATTCTAGCAAGCATCATCTGTGAAATGAGAGAGAGAATATACTGTTCCTGGCACTATAAATGAGAAAGAAGCTATAACCATAGCTACAGAAACATATATCCCAAGACTGAAAACACTAGGAGTCCTGCACTTCGTTCTAATGTAGAAAATTGCAAGAAACTATAGAGCTCACTCCAAACATCAAAACAAGCTTGAGAAGCTATAATATCATAGTTTTTGAAAAACCCTCAAGGGCTAAGGACTCAAAGAAACTGAAATGGACTAAACAACAGAAAGTGAATTTCTTCATATAAGCAAGTTGAGACCATTTCTCTCATGCTTGCCATTACGGAAGGAGGAGGAATCTGCTAAGAAGGGGTAAACCAGCAGAACATCCATGAGGCTTTGAACTAACTATCTAAGAGCTGACAAGGGTTGACAGTGTAGAATCCCAAAAAGGCAAACCACCGAGCAGGTGTCTGTCACATTGCCAGCAAATTTCTACATGCCTTCACGGAGCAATTGAGGAGTATGCCAAAGGTAGAAGAGTAGTGCTGAAAGATCCTCCTTCCCTAGAGTGATGGGAGTGAGGGGCAGCTAAGAGAAGCCTGTTATGAACCTTCTGGGTTTCCAGACTGAGGGTGGAGCAGAAGGGCTGCAGGTGCAGCCCCGAACCTCCAGGCCTCTAAGAAAAATGGGGGGTGGGCATGGGCAGGGAAGCTGAGACAAACCTGTGAGTAGATAGAGCCTGAGTGGCACAGGCACGATGGAGCCTCCTGTGTGGTGATTGCATGGGCTGGTATGTAAGTAGAATCTCAAAAGCAGTACACTTAAGGTGTAGGCACCTCACTGCATATTAAATTATTCCTTAATTTAAAACAGTGCTTCAGAAAGAGGATTTTGGTTGCGGTATGTTATACAGAATGAAGGGGAAGAATGTTAGAACTCCCCAGAAAACCTATGTTTTAGCTTCTTACAATCAAACATATCTTTCCACAAAGATTTTGATATATGATTGTTATATTATTGTTTGTCAGCAACACTGAAAAATAACTGAATATAAGACAATCTGTGATTCATTGCATAAACTTCAGCACAATATTTTTTTTGGTGCCAAACTATGTAGTCATTACACTTGATGTTATAGATGTATATTTAAATAGAGAAAATTTTCTGCTGTTATTGAATTTAAAAATAGATTACAAATCAAGATGTATAATATCTTGAAAAATGCATGTCAAAAACAGCCACCAACAGAGATGAAAGGATCTAACCTAAACACCTAATAGCAATTATTACCTGTTTTTTTTCCTACTGTGTGTTTGATTTGTTTCTGCAATAAGTGTATCATTTGTATAATTAAAAACAGGTTATTTTCTAATAAAACAAAAAAAAGTATAAGGAAGATGAAGATCTCAAGGAAAAGAGCTGATTCATATTAGCACATAAATTAATGAAGTTCTATGACATTACTCAATCTATTAATATTATATGTTAATAGTATAATACATGTTAATTGTATGAATAAAATTATGATTATAATGACACTACTGGCTGAAAAGTAACTTGATAAACTTAAGACAAGTGGCTAATTATCTGAGGAAAAACAAAAAACAATCTACCTACTTCAGATCATTCATTGAAAAAAATCACAGATAATTTTTTTTTAATTAAAGCCATAAAGACCAATACAAAATAACAGGAAAAATTATGTAATATTGAAGGTAGGGAAAGCTTTTCTAAGGATCAAACTAAATGCTGATTTAAAAAAAAAACTATTGATATATTTGACTGTGTAAATTTTAAAGCTCACTTACATCTAAAAAGTATAAAATTAGATCTCTAGGGAAAATATTTTCAATAATATAATAAAAGGAGTGATAATTGTACTCTACAAAACATTATTGCATATAAATTAAGCAACAATGGGATCATTTAATTCACAAAAGAAATGTAAATCAGTGTTAAATGTATGAAAATAGTCAACTTTTTTGATTAGCAATCAAAAATTCAAATTAAAACCATGTTGAGTTATATTGAGATTATCAAACTGTCAAAGATAAAGAAAAGATAATAATAACTTCTGGTGAGAGTGTAGGGATATTGATTGTCTCAGTCTCTGATGGTGCAATGCAAACTGGGAAAAATCTTTCTGGAGAGTGATTTACAATAACATATGTCAAAATCCTTAAAAATGCATACCCTTTGATCCAGTCATTTCACTGCTAAGCACTAATTTTTCCTGGGGGTGTGTCTGCAAAGATAAAAATTCACACAGCTTTGTTTATCATAGCATTTTTCAAAAATGGAAAACAAACTGTTTACCAAAAAGAGAACTGAGTAAATGTCTTTTGATTAGACGTGGCTCCTCTAGTGCCTTCTCATCCATCTTGGATCTTTGCTCCAATGCAGAGTATTCTACCACTAGAGTACCACGGCCCTTCCTCTATTCATCTAAAATATACCAGGCCTTCTTGCTTCCTTTCACCAGCATCCTGCATAAATCTTTCTCTCCCCTCTCCAGCCCATGGAAGTTATCAGAAAAAAAAATTCTGACATGTCAATCCTATATCAAATTTTCTGGCCCTTAACATATATACTTCCCTAGACTTCGCTAAAAACTCCCCAAGTGTGAGCTCAGTGTCCTTTCTCTCCTGAAGCCCATCAGTGCCCCAAACAAATACTCTGTATACAAATCTAGCCATGCAATTTACAATATAACTTTAAGGCACACCAATACCTCTGACCTCTGTGGTCCAATCTGCAGGAGTATTAATTTCTCATGAAGTCATCTCCAAATGCCTCCAGACTGATCTTAATAGAGACGAAGAGGCCAGCCTCACACAATAGCAGGAATTGACCAGGAAACTTACAAGATGTCTTCCTGAGATTTATGTCACACATTTCCTGTGTCTACAGAACCCACAGATGTCTTCATATATTTCAGAACTGCGCTTTCACTCTCATGTCAAAACTAAGGTGGAGAACATTTCAGAAAGAAACGTGTGCAGTGTGCATTCGTTCCTAAGTCCTCTGGAGGTTTAGAAAGTCAAGAATAGTCTCAGTTTAATCAGAACAAGTTTTCTCACCTCCCCCTCAAATAAGTTGGTGTACTTGGGTGGTTGCAGGGATCCCAAGGACTTCAGAGTGTAGCAAAATCCGATCAACTCTCCAAAAAGAGTCCTTCAGAACCTCTCAGACTAACGGCAAATAACTTCCCATTTATTCGAACCAGGTGACAATATCAAATCACATTATGTTCATGTAGGAAGTACTTGAAAGGCAACTCTTTAGCTCTGAATTTGGAAGTTGGTCAGAAGTCTAATATTATCAAAAGCTATATCATTTTGAGAAAGTAAAGAAAATTGCATTTTTCTATCTTTCAAAAATATCTGACAGTATCTTTTATTGTATTTTTAAGGCACCTCTGTCGCTGCTATGATGTTGAAGGAACAAATCAAGGACATAAGGCTGAGAGATACAATGTGGCCGATTTCAAGCAGAAATGC
This sequence comes from Monodon monoceros, assembly GCF_005190385.1. Taxonomy (NCBI): domain Eukaryota; kingdom Metazoa; phylum Chordata; class Mammalia; order Artiodactyla; family Monodontidae; genus Monodon; species Monodon monoceros. The sequence continues at coordinate 71,792,649 of NW_021703775.1, read as the reverse complement.
TGCTGAGTACTTCATCACCTGTTTTGTTGTGGTTCAAGTAAGGGCTGAAATAATAGTAGAAAAACGCGTAAACGAGTAAATACAACTGAGAAAAGAAAGGTGGCGATGTAAAGCAGTATATTTACATATGAAGATTGGTCAGGGATGCACTCATCTATTCATCCAGCCATTCACCTACTCGCCCTTCCATCCATCTGTTAATTCTTTTTTTTTTTTCAAAAATGTTTTCTTGGGACTTCCCTGTTGGCGCAGTGGTTAGGAGTCCGCCTGCCGATGCAGGGGTTGCGGCTTCAAACCCTGGTCTGGGAAGATTCCCACATACTGCAGAGCAACTAAGCCCGTGCACCACAACTACTGAGCCTGTGTTCTAGAGCCCATGAGCCACAACTACTGAGCCTGCGTGCTGCAACCACCGAAGCCCGCGCACCTAGAGCCCATGCTCCGCAACAAGAGAAGCCACTGCAATGAGAAGCCTGCACACCGCAACAAAGAGTAGCCCTCGCTCACCACAACTAGAGAAAAGCCCATGGGCAGCAACGAGACCCAACACAGCCAAAAATAAATAATAAAATAAAATAAATTAATTAAACAACAGTGTTTTCTTGAGGAGCTCTTGTGCCAAGTTCTGTTCTAGGTGCTGAGGAAGTATCATGAACAAAGCCAACATGGTCTCTGACCTTGTGGAGCTTACAGCCTAGCAAAGGAAGGGTGTTTTTTATGCTCTCATTAATTCCTTAGAAATTAATGAAGAAGCACCAAATGTCACTAAAATGTGAATGACTTTGCAGAAAAGGCAAAATTGTTGTTTTCTTTGACACTTCTGCTCTTCCACTTGTTTGATCTTCCTCAGAAAAATGCAAGCCCCTCAAGGACAGGTAGTATCTAAGGTTCACTTCAGTACTACCTTAGCACCTGGCAGAGTTGCCTGCCTTGTGAACTGCAATACCTACATCCATGGAATGGCTTCTCACTATTATATTTGCTGTACTTACTATAAGAGACATTCAATAAATATGACTTTCTTAAAATGCAAAATTGCTCACATATTCCAGAGTTCCTTGTACTCTGGCTACCATACTGACCACTCTGTGTTTCCATTTCCAGCATCTTCCTTCCAGCCCTTGCCCTGCCTAGCCTATGGGATACCTTCCTGCTCCTCCTGTACTTCTGTAACACTACAGCTTCACTACCTTAGTTTCCTTCTGATTGTTTGACTGCTTTTTCTCTGTTGTACTTGATAACCCTGTTCAATTCAATTCAGTTCAGTGCAAGTTAATTCAGTTTAATTAATTTGAACAATTACTATGTACTAGATACAATTTATCACCTCTATTTAGAATACTCTAAAATTCAACCTTCAGCTGTCTAAGGAATCTAAACCTACATTGTCTATTGGACACCATCTCCTGGGTAATCTATAATCTTCTCATTCTAAGCATATCTAAAATTAAACTTATCACTTTACTCTGAAAATAAGAATCTACCTACTTCTTACTTAGGTTAATGTGATCATATTAATAATGTGAATATTATTTTAGCCACTCATATATAAATCTCCAGGTTGTATTTAACTAATTCTTCAAAATTCCCTTGAATCAAGCTTAATTTTATTCCACATACAGATCACCTCCAATCACAAAATGCCTGAACTTGCCTTTATCACTTTTACACCCTCTTCTACTCCAAGCTATACAGCATGCTTTGCTAGGTTACAAAAATAAGTCATCTTTAATGATGATGAACTCTTACAGAAGCAGGTGTAATTTCTTCAGTTTGGGGTATAATAGTTTGAGGTGCAGTACCTTCACTATCATTGCCTTATTTGCCACTAATGTTCTACATATGTTCTATACTCCAGGGAAAGTAGACGCCTTCCTGAATGTTATGTAATTTCTTGCTTCTGAATTGTTCTCCAACTTTTCTCATCCTTTGGCATGCCTAATTCTGTCATTCTGGGTGTTAAAACTCTTTCTACCTTGTAAGCCCCAGTTTACATCAACTGTCTTGTTGATTTATTCTATGATGAAAATAAATTTAAAAAGAAGAAATAAAGAGGATGGCCTTCAGTAACATACAGACTTGAATTAAATCCTGAATCCACCACTTTACATGCTGTTTGATCATCGACGAATTTCTTAAAATTGCTACACTGCTCTAAGGGGGGAAAATTCTGTCTCTTCAGAATGCAGATAATCCTCCCTTGGACTTTGAAATGAAGAACGTGGCTAAATAACATATTTGATTAAAATAAGTATGAAAATGTACAAGGGATGCCAGATTTCAACCATCCTGAAATTTAGGAGATCATTGGTTAAAAATTTACCAGGACCCAGGATGAGATTCAACCATTCAAGGCATGAATGTGGTCCTGAAAAAGAAGAGTTTGTCCAGACAGAAAACATTTGCATATTTTCACTCACCTTCAATGTGATTTGATAAATTTGCAAGCCAGTAGGCTAGTAATCAAACTCCATATTTCCACCCCTACTACATGGGAAAAATAATTTCTGAAGTATCCAGGGCCATTTCACTCCTGAATACCGCCCCACTTCCACCCTCTACTTAGACATCAACTTATAAATTTATTCTGGGACAACAATTCCAAGTAAAAATCATGGCTGATGGCTGAAATTAAGGGGGTGGCTCTTTAATGAGTTGTAGGAGTGATGCATTTTGGCAGTTTTAGATCTAGACACGTTAATTCTGGCAAGGAACTAAATACACATTCCTTAGGTTCCCTTCTGTATATTAAAAAACAAACAAACAGGCAAAAAACCCAAAAGAAGCATACAAACAACCATATAGCAAGAACAGTTTCCATCAAGGTTACAGGACACTGGAAATTTGGTAAACGTTATTCTTATCCGCTCACCCTCCAGCCAGTGATCCTAGAAGTTGGACAAGTTAAAAAGACCCAGTCAAATCCATGCCCCTACTCAACCATGTACTGCCAAATATTAACCCAGATTGATCTCTTTCAATTGAACGACTAAATTAAAATATAAGTATGTAAGAAAATATTTGATAACATACAATTGTACTCAGATTATAAAGGATAATCCAGCTTAAAAATATTTACATTAAGAAGCAGAAGAAATCTCAGTGTCAATGTTGGTTTCTCAATAAAATTAAAACATGCATACACACAGTATATAGGAAAAAAGAAACAGAGTAAGTAGGAGAGCTGGAAGCATCCAGCCTGCTCAGCTAATCCAAATACAGTAATTTTATTATCCTATGGGCCTCTACTGGTTTTGCATTTGTGGTCATAAAGCTTGGATTTTCTCAAACTTGTATTAAAGGGGAGTTCTTATTATTTGTATTAGGCAACTTTCTATGTTCTGATTCCTCTGAAAATTTATCCCAACTCCTAAAAGTTTATGCTTTGAATCCTTTCTTATTTTCTAGTGTTTATATAAAATTATTCTTTCTTAATAGCATTTCTGTCATTTCAGTTAACTTTCAGTGGGAAGGGAAGTAGAAAAACGACGTCAGTTTGCAATCGTGATCCAACTCCTCCATAAGATATTAATTTTTTTTGTATGCAGGAAAACAATAAATGTTACCCTTAAAACATTACAATGATTAAAAATAAATTAAAAAGACAGTCTCTGCTTATGTGAAAAAAACCAGCTAAATGGAGCACCTCATTTTGCCAATGATGATCAATATAATAAGGCAGTTCTGTGCCATGTGAAAAAAGAGCTTGCTCTAGAAAATTCTTTTTGAGACTCAAATGTAAATTCTTTTGTTTTTCATAATTTGTCTTTTTGCTACTTTATGCTGCTCTAAAAAGAGACATGTGGTGTTCTATAAGATTTATAGTAACGTATTAAACGTGTATCTCTCTTCCATGGTTATTAGGGTCAATCTTTAATTAAATATCAAATATTTATTGTTTATAAGTTGAGGAGACAGTAAATAGCAAAACGCCAGTTCTAACCCACTATTGCACATCCGTTCCAAACTTTAAGAAATATAGTGCTAAAATTATTTGCAAAAACTTTGGCAAATAGGATTAAAGTTAAATAATATGATATGCCCTGTAGCTAAATAGGTCATATCTTTAGATAATGTTGCATTCTCTGCATCCCACTAGTAATAATACATGTCACGTATTATTGTCCAATTCCAGATAGATGAAGGTAGCTAACAATAAACACATTTTTACCCGAGATTTACCTCCAGTTTGTAAGTAATATCCTTGCTTTGTTTTACTTTCATCAAAATAACTACAGCATAATATGTTAAACATTGTCTTCTTGTACTAAGCTCCATCCCTATTCCACCCTATACCCTTTACCTGTCCTCAGCTCTGTATTTCAGGGGTTGGAAGACTGGAAACTACATTTGTTGGACTCATTGTCTGATGGATCCTGGGTTTGGGTTCTAGCAACAGAAATAGCAGATAAAGGATGAAAAAAACTGGGCTCCAATAGTATTTGTGGGTTGGGGTGAGGAATTGGTTCCACTTCCTCACTTTTCCTTCTCTAGCCCTGGGAGGAGGGGGGTAGTTGACTCCTCTACTTTCTGATCTCTGGGCAGTACCACCATTCCCTATAGTTCCCTGTAACCCTTTCCAACAATTTTAACCTATGTTTCTGTACTAAATTTTCTTCTGTTTGAAATTCTTAGAGTGGTTTCTATATTTCTGACTGCCTCCAGGCTGATACATGTAATAAATACATGGACTCTATTAATTAAAGGAGGAAATGAACTTGGACCAAGTTGTGAAACTCTTTGTAATGGAGTCTCAATGGTACAGATTAATGCTTTCTCAACAGCATCCACTCCACCTGATCCGCTTCAGGAACAACCTGACCGCTTTCTTGTAGATGCCAGTCTTGGAAACCTAGTGGTGGCGAAGGTAGCTCATCTTCATGCTCACTGCCGAATTACACCTCCTCTGACTGAGTTCTGGAGCACATCAGCTCTCCAGGATTGCCTTTTGTCACTACCTGGATACTGCTTACTGCTTACAGATGTGGCCTTTATATGGCCCTCATATTATCCAGAAGTTTGAAGGATGTGGACAAAAGCAATGTGCCCTTTGAGGTGGTATCTTTGCTGAAAGCAGGATTGGTTTCAGATGAGATGTCATATTTTTCAAGTGCAGCATTGCCTGCTTGATCCACTTTGTCACATTACTTCTTCTAGTACGTGTCACATTATGTTAGGTCATGCCATCGGAGTTAACAATGAGACGTGCTATTGCCAGAGCAGCTGCATATAGACCTCCACAGATTCAAAAAAGCCCTTGGTTTTTACACAGTCTTGGGAGGTACATGAGCTGGATTTTATACCATCAAGTCCTATAGTCAACCATGAAAAATATATTTTTTCCAAGAAAAGAAAGCAGTCAATTGTCTTGAAGAAGTCATGAGGTAACATTCTGGAGAAAACACCATCATCGGTACTGAGGTCTGAGCTCCAGTACCTTAGCAAGGCAGTGTCCCTTTACATTCAGCTCTTGACTCCTAGCAATGGCAGTCATTTTGGATAAATTGTGTCTTGATGCTACAGCACCACACAAATTCAGAGGAGTATCTTTACAGATTTCAAAAAGAGCTTACATTTAGAAAGACAGGACAGTCTGGGTCTTGCCTTTTTGATTCATATTTAGAACCAGAACAAATTTCTCTTTCCGTTGCCTATGGAAGACACATTCGCCAAATCGATGTCTGGAATTGCTAAATAAATTTCAAAGAATTGATTTTTTTCCTGACCTCATTTGAATGTCTAGACATTTGTGGATTATTGGATCTAAACCATCTGAAACATTGAGCCAATATTCCCCAAACCAAATTTAACCTATAGATTAAGAATGCAATCAAAAATTATAAAAGCAGAGCCTCAGTGCCAGGCTTGTTGGGAGAAAACTGAGAAGTGAAAGAAAAGAAATGATCACTTAAAATCCTTCCAACTAGATGGAAGAACAAAGGGGATACAGACAATCAGAGAATAATCACTGACCAATATATTGGTGCTGATATTAGGGCAAGAAAAGCACAGAGAAGAGAGGGGAGAATCAAAGAAATTTAAAGTAATTGGGAAAACTGCTCATTGTACCTATTCTCGGATAATACACATTTACATGGAAACGTGTTTCACATTCACAGGGTTCTTACACATTTTTCTTTATTTGAAATCCAAACTGTTTTAAAACTTTTATTCTATTAGCAATTGCTATTAGATAGTATTTTAAAGAAAAAATAATATGATATTATGGCCCATAGTAGGAGTCTGTATCAGCAGAGCCGGAACTAGAGAAAAGGCTTCCTTCCCCACTTTCTCCTTGTTAGGAGCAAATTGCTATAGGGACAAGTCCACTGGAGGTGGACCTCTTAAAGGGGTGAGGGTCCCAGCTTGTTGGAAACCTTCAGGAGTTATTTCCTGTTTTTAACAAGATTTTCCTTTAGTCATGAAGAAAAAAAAAAACAACGTATTTCCCTTCCAGCCCATATTTAATCATCGTATTTGTGCATATGATTGCAGCTCTTCTGAAAGGACTTGGAATGAGCTGCCAGGCTGCAAGGAATAGAATCGAAAACCCCTTAACAGTTAAAGTGTCCATTAGTTCCTCTACACTTAGCATCCGTCAGAGAGAAGAAGGGCTGGGAGCCCCGGGCGAATTTCTAACTAGCCTAATGAGGAGACAGATTCTGGGAGCAAAAAAAGTTCATTTGCTGAATTTCCAGCAAGAAGTCACTTCAATATTGCTTCTAGGAAACACTGACAGGCTTTGTTTGTAAGAAATCATTATGCTGAGAAAGAAATGGGATATTGTTATATGAGGTTTTTAAGGAAAATTCATTTTGATAGATGTCTAACTGTGCATTCAATTAAATTTCCTTCTCTTTCTTAAAAAATATATGTCAGGTAATTGTACTCAACTTCTGTAAGCTGAAAAGTGTTATCCTTTCCTTCCAGTTATTAAAAGTTCTTTATCAATATGTGTCTTTCTTGTCTTTATCCTTTGACTAAGGGGGGGCCCTCAATGAAAATATGTGGAGTTCTCCCTTCCTTTCCTGTAGATGTGTGTGCGCCTCCCAGAAGGATTAGTAAGGACTGCTCTTTTTGGTGAAAATTGACTTCCATATTTAAATTACATAGGCTCTATGCCCCTGAAAATTCCTCTTCTTAAAAATCAATGTGCATGACCACTTGCTAGACACAAAGTCCATTTAGTTATGCAATCACAAATTGTCACTGTTTACTGTGATGCCCCACTAGTTCCTAACTATGTATCGTGCCATTTTGTGATGGTCCTTTTGAAGCTTCTAATAACGATCAACAAACTGCTATTCAAAGCACTTACCCCCTTCAGTCCATCCTCTTACTCCCACCAAATCCATCATTCTAAAATATGGCTTTGCAGGTAATACATTCCTCTTTCTAAAACATCTAGACCTCCAAGTGGCTCTGCATCCATCACCTGGAACAACCAGCTTCCCCTCCTGATTATCTAGTTTCCAGTGTGGCACTCTCATGTTCCTAATCAACCAGACACATATTCTTAGAGTCACATTCACTCACCCTTCCAATTTCCCTTATGTTCTTCAGAACCACTCACTATATTCTAAATCGTGTATGCCAAGTCATGCAAGATTCTACCTTCACGACATGGGTCTCATTTACCCACTCTTCTCCCTGCCCATTGCCATCTAATTAATTCAGACTTTCGTTATATTTTGCCCTGACTCATTTAATGGCTCATAAATTGGTTTCTCTAACACTGACTTGCCTTATTCTAGATAATTCACATTTGACAGCCATACTAATTTTGCTAATATAAACTTCAACTGTATTGCTATCTCCAACAAAGCCTCTATGAGTTTCCCACTGTCTACTGGATTTTTTACACATCTTAGCATTTAAAGCTTTACAAAATGTGGTTGACACCTACATTCCAGGATTGACTTTATAATTTTTCATCAATATAGGCTAAGATCTCACAAAATATAACTACACACTGTCCCTATCATGTCTCATGCTGTTTGATTTTCGTGTCTCCACTCAGTCTCTGCAAGTGGAATTTCCTCCCTCAGCTCTCTCCCCCGTAAGATTCTTAATCTGTATTTAGATTTCTTTTTGAACTCCAACTACCCTCTGAAGTCTTTCCTGATACACAAACCAAGCATAATTTCTCACTTCTCTGAGAAAGAATACTTAATAGTATTCTGTTGGCATGTCAAGTAGAGCAGTGAGGTTTCCAAACTCTTTCTTTCCAGTTCTCATCCTTTGTGAACAAAAGGTCTCTTGAATAATAAAGGACAGAAAAAGGAACATTTCCTATAGGAATGAGATTTCAAAAAGACTTGAGAGGCTTGGAGAGAAAACCAAGTCACTTATCAGATTAAGCTGACTCAGTCCATCTCTTTCCCAATTTTCCATATGGAATCATGTAGAAATACTGGGAAATTTGGACCTTTCATTTAGGGAAGCAATGGTATTAGGTTTAAAATGTTGCATGTGGGCTGTTTTCACACTAGAGCTAACTTTAACTCATTTCCAATTCCCCCATAATAAAAATAACAGCCCACCTTCTAACCTATACTTTTATTTTCATTTTTCTATTTGTCCAATCTTTTTTTTTTAAGATTTTTAAGCAAGCAGAGAACCGGGCTGTGATAGATTTGTCTTGGTGTCCTAAGTGTTCAGAAAGAGACAGGAGAGGTCTTTGATAAATATTTACTGAACTGAAGTCTCCACCGTCAGGCCTGCTCACCTTTAGGTAATTTCCAGTGCACTACATCTGTAATAAATACTGCAGCATTTCCTTTTTTATTTTTACAATACACCTCAGCATAACATTAATTCCTCAAGCTCAAGACGCAGGATTTATTCTTATACTGTTATTGTAGCATACACCTCCAAGTATGGTGCAACATGCCTAGCACAAAGCAGGGATAGATTCAAGAAAGCCTAATGTTTGGGGCTTCCCTGGTGGCGCAGTGGACACGGGTTCGTGCCCCGGTCCGGGAGGATCCCACATGCCGCAGAGCGGCTGGGCCCGTGAGCCATGGCCGCTGAGCCTGCGCGTCCGGAGCCTGTGCTCCGCAACGGGAGAGGCCACAGCAGTGAGAGGCCCGCGTACCGCAAAAAAAAAAAAAAAAGAAAGAAAGCTTAATGTTTAAATATAGTGTTAAACTATTATAAATTATATCTATTTTCATATTAAGCTGAACAGAGAAGAGAACAACAATCAAGGAGTTGCCTATATGTTTCTGAGAACTTCCAAATGGCTCCTTCCTGTAGAACAGTCAAGAACATTGAATCCCTCCCACCTCCCACCAGCACATTCAAAGATCAAGGTCAATGTATTTTGAAGCTCGAAGGGGTCACAGGGACTCTGAAAGCCTTTAATGGCCATTGCACTGCAAGTCTCTGTATTCTAACAGACAAGTAAGTACCTTATTATCTGAAAAGAAGTACCTTCTTACCTGAAAAAAATGACATTTTTCTTAGGATTCCACTGCAACCACTCACTTCCCTTTCCTAATGGTTCTCCCAGTGTTTTTTTTTCAACCTAGAAATAACAGAAACAACCAGAATGATGTCAGAATGATGTCAGTTGCGTCCTCTCTTCTTTATCACTGGTGCTTCTTTTACCCACATTTTCTCTCCTGATCCCATCCATCAATAAGCCCAATGTAAATCACCTGTCATCTTTCCAAAACCTACAGGATTGTTTAATTTCTTGCTATCCCAGATTTTATCTTAAACGAATGGAATAGAGCTGCAGAGAGAACCACTTTCAGAAACACTAGCATCTGGTTATACTGTCTCTGGTTTTCCAAAAGGAAACACACATACAAACCACACACACACACAGCAAACTTAATACTAAAAAGCCATTCACTGGGGTGCAATGAACTCCTTCATATGCTTGCAGTAAGATTGGCTGGTCTACTCAAATCCTTTTCAAGACTCACTTTACAAAGTGATCTGTTTAAAACCCAGGAAGATGCAGAGATTTGACTGATAAGTGACCACAAGCCTCATCTCTCAAATATTACTCAGTAGTTAAAATTCAAAAACGACTACTGCTTTTCATCTCAGAACTTAGCCCAGGCGTGAGCCATTGCTGGGGCAGAGGAGAAGCTGGTTTGGGATGCATTTTGGGGAAGTCTGTAAGCCTTAGGTCTTGTTGAGTCTTTGTTTCTGCCATTTTTCTTCAGCATGGTTCTCTGTTTCTAAAAGTGTTCTATGAAGTCAGTGTTTGTAGCACAGAAAGATCCCAATTATTTGGCTTCGACGCACAGTCAAGAGAGTCCTGCCAACTCTCATTAAATCCTTCCACCTTATCATTCAGTCAATATATTGAGCATCCTCTGGATGCTATTCTTGTTATAGATTTTAATCATCTTGATTAGATTATTGCTTCTGCTCCAAAGTACAATATGGGTTAGTATAATGACGCAGTAATAGCAACAGTCTTACAAATCTGTATAATATTTCATAGGTTTTGAAGTTCTCTATCCATCAGCCATGTATTCATCAAAACAACCACGTGAGATAAATCAGCTACTGCCTTCTTTCAAGTAAGAGGACAAGGGATCAGAAAAATAAAGGGACTTACTCTGGGAGCCACGGATAATAAGTGACGTGTAAAGTTTAATGGCAGAGGTTTTGTATGAGACTTTAGTAAATTAAAGTAAAAAAGTTAAAAAAAATCAGATTTTAAAATAAAAAAGGTTGGCTTAAGAATGACCTCCACCAATGCATCATGAATGAATCTTGAGTAATTAGCAATGCCTAAGCTATTACTTACATAAGGAGGGAAGGAAAAGAAAGAATATGTGTAAAGATGTGAACTTCAGACATAAATAAAAACACTAAGAAAAGGGGCCTTTAGTTTTTTAGTGCTAAATAAACTCTAGATTTAATAGTGCATTAATTCATTGAACACTTTACCATTAAATGATATTCTGTATCACTAAAAAATATGTGGATTTCTTTAGAGTATTTCATTACTAGACACACTGACCAATTTCTTGATATTTTGACTAATTGACAAGAACGTTGTGAAAATGGAGGGTTCCAGGTCACACTGTTAAAATATCAATAGCATTTTGAGCTAGGGAAAATATGTAGCATTGAGATCATGAGTTATAAAAACTATTTTTAAAAGTCTCAGCATCACAGGAAACTGCTGGCTTCATCAGTCTGTGTCGGGGATTAACTGTCAGCCATACATCCCTGCTGACACATCTGCAACCTGAGAAAGTCCAACTTCCTTCTTTCATGCGTGTCTAGTAGAGTATGAATAGTTCAAGTGTCTGAGCAAAATCAGAGGCCAAGCCACAGACCCACTTCCTCGGTAACAAGGACAGTGACTTCAACCTGCTGCTGACAGAGAGGCTTGCATCCTCCTCTCCCCAGGAAAGGTTTTCACACCTGGGTGAGGTGAAAATTGCAGTCAGAATAGAAGAGACCGATGGAAATAGGGTGGACTACTGGGCATAGGATGGCTTTCTGTCCATCCTTTCATCCCTGAGCTAATCTCCCTGTCTTTCCGCCCTGGCAGAGCCCCAGGGTAGCAAACAGGTCCAAAGGGGGAAACCTTCCATTTAAGAGTTTAAAAGGAAATAGGAGAAAGGGCATGTGCAGTTTGTAGGACACCCCAAATTCCTTTCCTGCTGTCCACCTTTGAAAGGGGGAAGGGGACCTCACTTGAAGAATTTCTAATTTCAGGTAATGCACACATGAGGGTCATCTATAAAGTGGCTCATCCATGAATAAGTCCTAAATGCGTTTTGATGTGTGCCCTGCTCAGGGCTCATGTACTCTACAATAGTGAGCATAAAAACTACTCATGTGCACATTTATGAAAATTATTGAACAATGACATAGTCCATATCATAATAGTGACTGCCTTTTCAGTATATCACCTCATGCTAGAACTCATTCAGATTCCTCCAGCTGGTTGTATGTATGCAGAAGGAGGGAGCTGGGTATGGTCATTGAAAGAACTACTTTGTCCTTTTTTTAAAATATTTTTTTGAAGTATAGTTGATTTACAATGTTATGTTAGTTTCAGAGGTACTGCAAAGTGACTTCGTTATACAAATATATATATATATATATATATATATAAATACATGTGTGTATATATTCTTTTTCAGATTCTTTTCTATTATAGGTTATTACAAGATATTACTATACAGTAGGACCTTGTTTATCTATTTTACATATAGTAGTGTGTATCTATTAATCCCAAACTCCTAATTTATCCCTCCCCGCCTTCCCCTTTGGTAATCATAAGATTGTTTTCTATGTCTGTGAGTCTGCATCTGTTTTGTAAATAAGTTCATTTGTATCATTTTTTTTTAGATTCCACATTAAGTGAGATCATATGATATTTGTCCTTGTCTGGCTTACTTCACTTAATATGATAATCTCTAAATCCATCCATGTTACTGCTAATGGCATTATTTCATTCTTTTTGAAGGCTGAGTAGTATTCCATTTTATATCTATATACCTATATATAGATATATAGATATAGATATATCTATATATACTTTTGGTTGGCCAAAAAGTTTGTTCTGGATTTTCTGTAAGATGTTACGGAAAACCCAGAATGAACTTTTTGGCCAACCCAATATATATACCACATCTTCTTTATCCGTTCATCTGTCAATGGACACTTAGGTTGCTTCCAAGTCCTGGCTATTGTAGATAGTGCTGCTTTGAATATTGGGGTGCATGTATCTTCTCTAATTAAGAGTTTTTGTCTTTTCCAGATATATGCCCAGGAGTGGGATTACTGGATCATATGGCATCTCTATTTTTAGCTTTTTAAGGAAACTCCATACTGTTCTCCCTAGTGGCTGAATCAATTTACATTTTCACCAGCAGGGTAGGAGGGTTCCTTTTTCTCCACACCCTCTCTAGAATTATTTGTGGACTTTTTGATGATGGCCATTCTGACCAGTGTGAGGTGGTACCTCACTGTAGTTTTGATTTGAAAGAGCTGTGCTTTGGAGTGCAAAAAACTTTGCTCTGATTCCCATTTGAGCAGAGCCAAGGCACATTGTTCTACTCACTTCCTGAAATCAGCAGTGCACGTGGATGTCTAGAGGCAGTGATGATGATGGATGCAAAATTCTGACCTGCCTGGGTGTCACCCAGCATGGCCAGGAGTCCCTGGGCTACCTGGGATCATCAGGTGTCAGCACCATGTCAATAACCATTGTAATTCTTCCAATTTAGGCAACTCTTTTTGTGGAGCCCCAGCTACCAGTAATAATGGAAAACCATTGCCTCCTTTTGCCTGGGTAGTGAAAGGTTTCTCTTATATCAAGGTCTATTTGTAGTGTGTTTTCATCATCAACTTAGGAGTACGTTCTGGAAGATGTGAGAGTGAAAAAAATATATATACACACTACCAAATGTAAAACAGCTCGTGGGAAGCAGCCGCATAGCACAGGGAGATCAGCTCGGTGCTTTATGACCCCCTAGAGGGGTGGGATAGGGAGGGTGGGAGGGAGACGCAAGAGGGAGGAGATATGGGGATGTACGTATATCTAATTCACTTTGTTTTAAAGCAGAAACTAACACACCATTGTAAAGCAATTATACTCCAATAAAGATGCTAAAAAAAAAAAAAAGATAACTGAGCAGAGGTACTGCCCTTCCCCACTACCTTGGCGGCACCCTCAGGACAGGGGGCTTAAGCGAAAGCCGTGAATAACAAGGAGAGGGCACACCTTCGCTTCGGAGAATTTATGAGTCTTAACTCTGCGTTTCCTGTACTAAAGCAGGCAGGGCACTGGGAACAGTGAGTATCAAATACAAACGATGATGGGTCTATTTCTGTTTTCTCCACTAGAGCCTGTGACTATCATGTTACCCAAGGAAGCAGCTATTTCAACACAGGTTGGCACAAGGCCCCCAGTGACCTGAAACACAGAAAAGAATAATAGTATCTAACTTGTAGGAGGACATGTTCTATCTTAAACAACGTATTTGTTAATTTCTCACAACTCTTGAAGGTAATATATTAACTATTATGATCTTTATCTTATGGCTCACAGATGTCAAGATTGGCCCATCAGTTTCTTGTGTGTAAGTGGCAGAACTAAGACTTGAACTCCAACCTGCCTCATCCCAGAGCTCCTTCTCCTTCTAGTCAGTAGGTCTCACTGGTCCTTAAATATCCATGGAAAGTACCCAGGGAGTGGATAGGAAAGGACTGAGTTAACCTTATGACCTCCCTCAATGCTCCCTCATGGACCAGCTACCAATCACTCCCTCTTCTGCATACACTCTTTTCTCTCTCTCACTTTTGTTTATGTACTTGGTTCTCAGCATAAGATTTTATCAGAAGAAAGAGGCGCATAGGTAAAAAATAAATAATATATTAAAAATAGAACAGAAAAGTCACTTGAAAGCCTCTGCAGTGCCTTAACAATGGAAGAAACATCTCTGTGCACACTTCCAACTTCAATTTATAGTTTGCTAAATACATAATTATGCTTAAGTTAGAAAACTACATAGCGATATTTCTATAAACTGGGTTTAGCCATTGTTGCTTAATCTTTATTGCCTTTATATACAGTTCTAAGCACCACTTCAGGGATTGCTAAATATAAGTTTTAGGGTAAGGAGGATACAACCTGCAATTATCGTTGAATTCTGGTGCCCCGACTGGTAAGGAGAAGTAATATACCCCCAAAGTAGCACTGCCTCACTCACACACGTATACTTCCCACCAGGTACTTGCCTTAACAAGCCTTAATCTACCCTGCATGTGTGAGCCACGACAATAAGGAATTTCAAGTTATATAAAACACCAAGGACTGGTAGAGCCTCACAGCCGGTGGGACAGCAGGGCAGAAACACATGCACAACTAAGAAATGAAATGGTGAGCTGTGCTGTGCAGATGACCTGCATCAGGGATCAGTGTAGCCTGGACTGGGCAGGAAAGTTTCAGGGAGAAGATGGGTTCACTGTTCCCCATTACGTGAATGGCTCTGGAGAAGAGACTTACTGAAGAGGAATTAAGAAAATGACCGTCAAGCTCCTGGTCTCCAAGGATTCAGGAGTTTCTCTGTCTCCATTCTTTTAATGGTACAGTAGGTCTCCAACAAACTCCATATTGGCGTCCCAGTGAATAATGTCAGCAGCCTGACTTAGATATATCGGATGCTACATAGTTGTCAGGGAGTGTTTAAAGACCTCAGCATATGCTTACTCATTTAATCTTCACAACAGTCCCCTAAGATTGCTACCTCATTGGCCCCATTTTACAGATCAGTCAACTGAGCTGCAGAGAGGTTTTGTAAACTGCCCAAGATCACTGTGCTGGCTTCACCGCCGTGGTCAGCAGAGATGGTTTATTTTAAGGTCTCTGAACAGTTGGATTCATGAATCCGAACAAACTCGGGGTTCTATTCCTTGAATTCTTCACTGCGTGGGCTCTGCCAAAAACTTTACATGAAGATGAGAAAGAGTTTTGTGAGGAGGCAGGAGGAGAGTGCCATGCCCCGATCTCCTATGTTCTCAACACAATACCCATAACAAGAAAAACCAAGAATATGCACCAGATCATGCTCTTTCAGCACAATCCAAGAAGAGTTCAACAAAAGATCTGGGGGTACATTTTCTGATTCCCAGTGAGCTTCACTTTATAAAAGAGCAAATCATGGGGGGATCTGCTAGGTGGTCAGTTACTGCTGTGAATTTCAACTTACTGTAAAACACAGTACCTTCCAGAAGCCTGATACCACTGCTTCTTTGTGCACTTCTTCTGGCCTAGTTCCTGGGAAGGGTTTTCTCACCCTCAGTCACACATACTCACACTCACACTTACACATACATACACACAAATGTGATGGAAGAAGGATTTCAGTTGACTCATAAAGAACTCAACATGAAGTGCTTGGAAATGATAATGCAGGACTTACCTTACTAAACACTGAAACGTGACCAGTTTCAGAAAAAAAGCACTTTGATTTGTGATGTTTGCAATTCTACTCTAATTGCATTTACAGCCCCACCTTTCCAAAATAGGGGCCTCTTTTCCCCACCCCAATAAAGGAGCAAGACAGATATGCAAATACAGCCAGAAAGTAAACAAAGTCCACTTCATTTCTTGCAATTATTTCATGCCTATTGCTGTTCTTGGCTTTTTTATTTTTTTATTCATTTATTTTTTTAACATACTCATTGGGGTATAATTGCTTTACAATGGTGTGTTAGTTCCTGCTGTATAACAAAGTGAATCAGCTATACATGTACATATATCCCCATATCTCCTCCCTCTTGCATCTCCCTCCCTCCCACCCTCCCTATCCCACCCCTCTAGGTGGTCACAAAGCACCGCGTTGATCTCCCTGTGCTAGCCTTTAATATATAACATAGAGTGTTGATCCTTTCAATCATTCATTCAATACATGACTATATTTTACTTCTGTAGAGCTCTCAGTTTATTTGAAAATGAAGTATTTGAAGATATAAAATATTCAGAGTATTATTAAATTGCTGAATTGACTTCTTCCCTTGCCAAACACCTTGTTCCTTTTGAACAAGCTGAACAATTTCTAAGAGAACAGCTGCCTCCTGACCTCTGTGTGTTATTCCCACTGAGGTACCAGTCACACGATGAGAAGAAAAACATGGATATAAATCTGTTGATCCCACCATACAGGTTGGCTATACGAGGCACTTACTAGCTTGCAGAACTACAGCAAAGAAAATCAGAAGAGAAATTTCTAGAGAATATCCTTTTGGATAAATGTCTGATAATATGATTTTCTTCGTAGGACTTGCTGGGAATGGAGACACAAGAGGAAATAAAAACGTAGATCTTGTAGTCAAAGAGCTTACGAATTCAACAAGGTGTGTAACAATCCTAAATTTCAGGTAACAACAAGTCTATTGTGAGTTTATTTAAAACTCTTTTCATTCTATCTTGTTTCTATTTTTCCTTCTAGCTTAAACCTATATCTGTTTTCTCCAAAAATGTACCTTGAGGACAGTGCTTTATTCTACATATTTTTGCATCCTCAATGACTTGATCATAGTAGGTCCTCAAAAATAAATGTTTAGTAAAATGAAGCAAAAATCGTTCTCATAAGTATGCTTTTCTATAGGAGAGCCTTATAGGGCTATCTGCTATTACTGCGTATTCTGAACAAAATCAGGAACTGGAAATATATAATACATCATTTCTACTTAAACATACTGTAAGCAGGTGTGCTTTTATATTTGCAGAGAAAAACTAAAAAAAGAAAGAAAGAAAAAACAAAGAAAGAAACCTTGCTGGCTTGTCCTTAAATTGATTTGTCATTCAAATACCAATCAGTCAACTTGTCTTTTTTTGTGAACCTATTATTGTATAAAGACATTGTAAAAAGACACTATCCCAGGCTCAGATACTGGTCATACACAGATGAATTAGACATAGTTTCCTGTCCTGCCTCATTCCACTAGAAAAGACAAGCCTGAACCATGTCAACAGATAATTAGCTATAAAGACAGTGGGAGATCAGTGTGAAAATAGCAGCCGGAAATGTCAGAGCTGCTGGGAAGACAGGGTTCCGGGGACTTGAGGTACCCCAGTTACAGTCCCTGATCTCAGAAGCTGGAGCCAAAAGTCAGGGAAAAAGAAATATGAGGCATCATTTTGGTCCAAGAAAACCTGAGGGACGTACACATGGCTATTTGAAAACTCCTTTTCCTTTTCTTTCTTAGTGAAAAAAAAGTACTAATGACAGTTGTGGAAAATAAAATGCTCTGTGTTAGTTTTTCACTGATAACATTTGCTAATTAGAGCAATTAGTTTTACAGTGCCAATGTATGCCACAATAATTCTTACTAAAGAATAAATTCAATTGAAGCTATTTTCCAAATTTCAGCAACACGCAGGTTCTATTTTTGTAGGTAAATGATTAAAGAAGCTACAAACACCTGTATGCCGTGATACCAGCCATGATACTAAAAAGATACCCTCGTTCACTCTTCCTAAATATGAATTATCTCTTCTAGTTCGTATCATTTAGTCACTGATAGTGACCAAATGCATTACTGTGTGGGTTGATTGTTACATCTCGGTATAATCATCTATTACTGGGGGCTACCAATTTAAGCCTAGTTTATAAGACCTAAGGGAATACTGTATTAACAGGATGAGCAAACCATAACCAGGGCTACTCTGGTTCAAATTAAAATGCTGTTTTGTTGTTGTTCATCATTATGTGTGTTGAATATTGTGTCTTTACCTAAGGGATTACGTGAGGTTTGTAATATTTATAGAGAACAGCTACTCATCTCAGGGCCATTTCAAGAGTATGTATTATTTATTTCCTGATCTACCCCCTCCAATGTTCAATATCTTTTAAGAACTGTGATTAATAAAACATTCCAATTTGAACAGTGTGGTTTCTATTCACAAAACATGGTTATTCAGCCCATTTCTATGCAGACATCACTAGGGAGAGCACTTATCACCAAAAACGCATAATCAACATCAGATATTTTGAACTAATGATTTTAGGAAGGCTGTTCATTAAACTCTTTGCTTCATCCCTAAGTGGGACTTCTCAATTAAGTCTGAAGAGATTGGGAAATAGAAGGGACTTGCACATTAAAAATGGTGTGTCAAGCTCAGTTAACGCTGTGCTAAAGCCTTTCATTCAAGATCTGTCAAGAAATCATTATCATCTTTTCTTTCTCTTCTTTCTCTCAGTTTTTTATAACTGAGGTTTAATGTATTATTAACAGAAGAAAAGGGATAAGGAAATCTAGACAGTTATTGTGTAGTGCAGCAGCAATTTTAGGTTTGGGTGGAAGCACTCAGAGTTATTTCTTCCATCTATAATAAATGTAGGTGCCTGAGAATGGGGTCTGTGCTAATGTGAGCACACAAAGGCAGGTCAGAGCCACTGCCCTGCGTGGGCGTGTGTCCTGAGAGCAATTTACTTGGCCCTCATTTCACAAGATACATGGTACCATATCCATAAAAATATTTAATGTTGCCATTTCAGGCATCAAATGGCATTTTGCCTTCTATTTAGAGATGGAACTGAAATGAAGCGAGCAAATCAATCAACAGGCTGCTATCAAACATCTACCTTGTGCCCTCTACTGTTCTATCTGCTTCAGGAGAGATGAAACGACCCCTGCCCATAAGACCACTGCCATCCAGTTGGAATGCAATGGCGATGCAAAAGTTGTCAGTTTTGTAACATTTCCGTCAGAGATTAAAAGTCAAGCTTAAAAAATTTAGAAACCTTGAATTCCCTCTTTGCTGACCTCGAAGCTCTTAATCTACATGCTGAGGCTGGGCTAAGAGCCCCACCCCCATCCTCAAGTCTTAGCGAACCTTAGAATCTTAGAATAATTTGAATTCCGTTTATCCAATCACCCAAAAAATGCTTAAATGATTATTTTTCCTAGTCCGTCAACATTAAATCCCTTCAACTCGCCTCTGTTTACATATTAGTCTGTTCTGAATATTCAACAAAGGATGCCCGCTGCTATTTTGTAGCCTAACGTTTTATCTAAAAATGCTATTGTCATAATATTTTTTTTTAAAGTATAAGTAAAGGCTTAATATTTGCCAAAAGTATTAAAAGTGCTTTTCCATGAATATCTCATTTCAAATACACTACAGGATGAATTAATATAAATAATACATTTTGTTATTATAATCTTTTGATAGATGAAGACAGTGAATAATTTTTTTAACATCTTTATTGGAATATAATTGCTTTACAATGGTGTTAGTTTGTGCTTTCAACAAAGTGACTCAGCTATACATATACATATGTTCCCATATCTCCTCCCTCTTGCATCTCCCTCCCACCCTCCCTATCCCACCCCTCTAGGTGGTCACAAAGAATCGAGCTGATTTCCCTGTGCTATGCGGCTGCTTCCCACTAGCTATCTATTTTACATTTGGTAGTGTATATATGTCCATGTCACTCTCTCACTTCGTCCCAGCTTCCCCTTCCCTCTCCCCGTGTCCTCAAGTCCATTCTCTACGTCTGCATCTTTACTCCTGTCCTGCCCCTAGGTTCTTCAGAACCTTTTTTTTTTTTTTTTTTTAGATTCCATATATATGTGTTAGCATATGGTATTTGTTTTTCTCTTTCTGACTTACTTCACTCCGTATGACAGACTCTAGGTCCATCCACCTCACTACAAATAACTCAATTTTGTTTTTTTTTTATGGCTGAGTAATATTCCATTGTATATATGTGCCACATCTTCTTTATCCATTCATCTGTCGATGGACACTTAGGTTGCTTCCATGTCCTGGCTATTGTAAATAGAGTTGCAATGAACATTGAGGTACATGACTCTTTTTGAATTATGGTTTCCTCAGGGCATAATTTGAAGCAGTTTTCATTGCCAGTCAATAGAGGGGGCAGGACTCAGACTCAGCTCTCAGTCCCTCCATCCTGATTCTTTAATGTGCTATCAGGTGTTTTAATTAATTTATTCAAATAGAAACCTAAAAATAAATAATATTCTTGGAGCAGCCACTATGGAGAACAGTATGGAGGTTCCTCAAAAAATTAAAAACATAACTACCATATGGTCCAGCAATCTCACTTCTGGATATACATCCAAAGGGAATTAAAACAGGCTATCAAAGAACTACCTGCACTCAGGTGTTCACTGCAGCACTTTTCACAGCAGCCATGACATGCAAAGATCCTAAGTGCCCATCAATAATGGACGAATGGATAAAGAAGACGTGGTATATATATGTATGGTATATAATCCATTATATGCATGTGTGTGTGTGTGTGTGTGTGTGTGTGTGTGTGTGTGTATATATATATATATAATTCAGCCATGAAGAAAGAAGGAAATCCTACCATTTGTAATAATATGCATGGATGGACCTTGAGGATATTATGCTAAGTAAAATAAGCCAGTCAGAGAAAAACAAATAATGCCTGGAATCTTAAATAAAAATTCAAACTCATAGAAACAGTAGAAAAGTGGTTGCCAGGGTTTGCAGGGGAGAGAATTCGAGAGAGGCTGGTAAAAGGGTACAAACTTTCAGCTGTAAGAGGAATAAGGTCTGAGGACATAATATATAACATGCAGACTATAGTCGATAACACTGTATTGAATAACTGAAATTTTAAGAGTGTCAAACTTTAATGTTCTCACCAAAAAAGAAAAAGGTAAATATGTAAGGTGATAAACTTGTTAATTAACTAGATGGGAGGAATCTTTTTACAATGTACATCAAGCCATCACGATGTACACCTTAAATATCTTACAATTTTATATGTCAATTATGCCTCAATAAAGCTGAAAAAATAAATATTGTTACATGCTTAGCATTAAGAAAATAAATAATACTCATTATTTGGCAAAATTGAATATTCAACACAGATATATATATATATATATATATATATATATATATTATGCATGAACTAAAGTCTGCCAGATTGGTGCAGGTGCTATGTCATAGCTTCTATAAGAGGGAAAAAGAGGAAATTTTACACATAGATCAATGCCACCTCACTCAATTTACCCAGGACTGGTTTGTTTGTTGGCTACATAGTAACAGCTCAGAGAAATGGCCTGGGGCAAACTCATCACTAACAAGATATTTAGTTTTTATGATTTCAGAGATAGTCCCCCTAAGCATCCATTTTGCGAAATAAGTTTAATTCAACAATTCAACTTATTTTCTGCATTCAGACAGCATCTTCTATGGTGCTGAGGATTTAACACAGCCATGGTGAACAAGAACTTCAGCTTCTGGCTGAAATGAATGTGGCTGGAGAGCCATGTTATGTAAAATCAATCACAGGCACAGCTGGGACTCCTTGGAGCTGTCAGAAAATGGAATGGAGTCAGTGTTGCTTTGAAGAGCTTCTGACTTGGAAGTCAGGCCCCATCAGTCTGAGTCTGTTAGGGCAAACTCACAGCCGAGTGGTTTGATCCCTAGTCACTCCAGCACTTTTAGAGAAGGTCTTGAACACTATCACTGGACATCGGAGAGCTGCAAGTCTATGTCAGCACAAGATTTGGTGTAAAACACACATGGAAATGTCTATCAACCTTTCCCACATGGTCAAGTTTGCATCACCCTGTCACAGGCAGGTACATGAGACCAGACAGGAGGGAGACTGCCCATCTCTTCACTTTGGCTGTTCCTTGCTCTAACTGGTTTTGTCAGTTCAGCCAGCACTTCCGACCTGCCACAGGAACATGGCCCACATGGTCCAGGGGGCTTGTGTGAGCAGAACAGGCAGCAGAGCACATCCAAGTCCATGACTTTAGATTGCTTTTGTTCTTAGACAACCACATTCAAAATAAAACAAACATAGACCCTAGTGTTCTTTTCCCTTAAGACACTGAAGAGTCCAAAAGCAGGTGGAAACCCACGCCAAGACTGTAGCCTTGAGTCATTTCTCCCCCTTCATCTTCTAAGCAGGGACAAATGCTTTGATTTTTGAAAGTATTTGCACATGTGACTTTGGAACTAAATGGGATTAGCTAATATCATAGCAAATGTGTGGGAATTATAAAGTTACCTCCAATTCTGAATAGACATTTATCACAGCCAAGAAGCCTGCAGTGAGGGAGCAGGGGAAATAAATACCCCAACCTCTTTCCTCTTACTCTCCAACCTCTTGCTGATTCCACCTAATGGTTCCATCCAAACTGAAGCAAGAGGGCAGGGGTTCTGGTTGAAGCATTCCTTAGACATTAGTCTCTTGGAGTTCAGGGAAGGACAAAAAAGAGTGAAGTATGGCAAACTGATATGGCACACATACCCCAAAGGTCTTTGAAAGGCTTGATTAAACTGGGATGATTTCATCAATGTTAATACATCTGTGATTGACTGTCTAGAAGCTCAAGCCTCAAATTTCTTTTTCTCTGCTCACTTCCTACATGTGTCATCCAAGCTCTTGGCTTTAAATACCATCTATATTCTGATGACTCTCAAATTTTCCCTGAACTTTTCCTGAGTTCCAGCTGTGAATTTGACATCTCCATGAAGATGTCTCAAGTGTCACCCACTCACGACAGGAATCTAATCTATCATCCCTGGTCCACCAACATCTGGCTGGTTCATCCTTTCTTGTTCCCCATTTCAGTAAGTGATAACATCATTCCTCCAGTTGCTCACGTCACAAATCAGTGTCATCCTTAAATTCTTTCTTTTTCTCACTCCTCATTTCCATTTTATTTGCAAGACTACATTCAAAATATACCCTAAATTTATCTACGTCTTCCCTCCTATACAACTACTGAGTTCAAGATTAGATCATGGCAAATGCCACCAAGCTTCTCTCCCTGTTCCACTTTTGTTCCCAGCCCACACCCAGCAGAGTTACTTCTCCACAGAGCAGTAACTATTGTCTTTCAAAAGATCCTCTTGGCTTCTCATTGTACTCAGAATAAATTATAAACTTCTGATCCTGGGCTTCCAAGGGCTCATGTGATCTGGCCTTTTCTTATCTCTAAAACCTCATCTTTACTTTTCTCTTCATTTATTCCGCTTCCATCCCAGTGGCCTTCTTGCTGTTTCTCAACAACACCAAGCTTATTCCAGTTTCAGGGTGTTTTTACAGGTCTTCTGCCTACTATTCTTTGCCCTCAGATTTCTTTTCGTTCACTCTCTTTATTCATATCTCCTCTCAAATGTTACCTCTGGGTCCTTCCTCACTTCCTTTATTTAAAAACAACCTCTCCTCTTGCATTATTTTTTTCTGATATTACTATTTGAAATTATGTCGTATCAAATCATATTGTACATTTAATGCCTGTTTCTCAATTACGAGGCAAGCTCAATCAAGGACTTTTTTTTCTGTTTGTTTTGTGCTGATCCACATAAGTCAGTAAATAGTAGCTGCTCTAAATATATTTTTCACTGACTAAATGAAATAATTTTGCATATTTAGTGATTTATATATATATATTCACAAGATACTTCTGCAACAACACACTTTAATCCCAGCATCAGCCTGGCCAAAACCAGGCTCAGATATCCTCCACCCATACCACATTTGTCCTAGAGAAGCTGGAAAAACTGTTAAAAACCAGACTATTTCAGGAAAGCGTGCATCTCTCTTTTTTAACTTTTTCCACACAACTCCATAATAATATCTTATTGGGCTGAAAACAAAATCCTTATTTACGAAGACACAAGTTTACTGGGGCAGAGAGCAGTAAGTTCTAATATTCTAGTACTTGTAATAGCAAATGCCAAATCTTGGTGTATGTGTGTGATTATTCTTAGTGAATGAGATAGGATTATAGACATGTACAGGTAGCAAATAGTACTTGTGGGCATTTCTGAGAGGGCAGATGGATCAGAGGGTGGGGGAGGAACGGTCAGCATGACTGTGAACACACAGCTTTGGTGGGGATGGACTGTAAGAACCTAAGCTGATAGACCCCATCAGGACCAAGGTTTGAGTCAAGCTTTGCTAAGCCCACTCCATACAAGCTTGCCTGTTTCCCACCAAAGTCACTCAGTACTACCTTCCTAGGAGCCACTAAAGTGACACTTTTACAGCAGTGCTTCCCTCAATTCTAATGTGGTAGTGAGTTTCAGTGAAAATAAATGGAAACCTCACTACAACTGAGTCAGGAGACCAGAAAGGGGAGTTCTCACACGTGTACAATGCAGGTCTCAGCAGGAAGAGACAAACCTTGCATCTCCAGCAAGAAGTGACACTTTACTAGCTCCAGCAGGAGGAGGAAAGATTTCCTCCTTGCCCGGTGAGAGTTCAGCCCATGAGAGACTGTTAGAACCCAGCCAATGAAAAGCCATTATACTTGGAACTCACAGTTTCCTCCAATGGACTTTTTGTTTATATCAGCTCCTCTCAACTTACCTTTCTCCTCTATAAAAGAGTTTCCTATCCGTAGCTTTACTGAACTTGAATGTGGTTTGTCATAGGTGCATGTCCCAAATTGTAATTCTTTGCCGCTGTTGAGGAAACCCATTTTTCTGGTAAAATAACTGGCTGCTTTATTGTTTTAGGTTAACATTTTCTTTCTCAGTATTCCCACAGTGTTTTGTTTGTACCTCTTTTATGGCCTTTATCACATTTTAGTAGCTACATGCAACCATCCCTGGCCTAATGGATAATAAATTTGATGGCAGGGACTGTCTCATGGTTTCCCCATCTGTCAAGCATAAAGCCTTGTCCATTGGGAATGCTCAAAAAATACTTACAAAATAAATAAATGATTCCAGAGGTACAACCTGTCTCTATGAAAATTAATAAGCATGGAGTGCCTAACTTCAAGACTAAACCCGAGTTACAGACAGAGAAATCAGTTTCACAGAGGCAAACAGTATTGCCTCCTTCAACAAGATTTCACTTTTAGAAGAGAAAGTGGCACTATATCCAGTATATCTCGCCTAGCAGAGTGCTTAGCCCTCATGTCGAGTCACCGCTGATTTTTCAGATCAATGTACACAACACTGTTAACATACCCAAAAAGTTAATCAACATTTGAAGGCATCTGTATTAAAGAATGAAGGGAATTATTCATGCCTTGGCTCTAGTCTCTACTAGCCGTTTGAATCACATTAGGTTTCTTATTCTCTCTGAGCTTTGGTTTCCTCATCTGTAAAATGAGAATAATATCCTTTAAATCACAAGGATTGTGCATGAAATAAATTAGAAAATAGCTGTGAATTCCTTTTATAAAAATAGCTTTGTAAGCTATGAAGTATACCGCACACGTATGCAGGATTATCATTGTAGTGGATAGCTATTCTCCTTCTGCTAGCACACTCCCTCCCTCTTTAATCTGGTAAATAAATCTCCCCATTCAATGCCCAAATGTTACCTCTGACCTGCTGTGATAGTGCAACTTAACTCTGCCTCCTGAATTTTTTTTTTTTTGCCTATGGGAGGTACTTGACTCATAACTTACCAGTCAAAATTCTTCCCCAGGATTTTGTAAATAAAATTAAAGGGAAGTGTATTTTGTTCTGGCAGCTGAAACTCAGGTTATTTAAATTTGGGATCTGCTATAGACTAAATGTTTGTGTCCTCTCCACCCCCCCCCCAATGAATATTTTAAAATGTAACACCCAATGTAATGGTATTTGGATATGGGCCTTTGGGAGCTGACTAGGTCATGAGGGTGATGCCCTCACGAATGGAATTTGTGTCCTTATAAAAGAGATATTCCTCACCCTTCTGCCATGTAAAGACACAGAGAGAAGATGGTCGCCTATGAACCAGAAGTGGGCTCTCAGCAGACAATGAATCTGCTGGCACCTTCCAGCCTCAAGAACTGTGAATAATACACTTCTGTTGTTAATAAGGCAGCCAGTCTATGGTATTTTGTTTATCAGCCCAAACAGACTAAGATAAGATCTTTGACAGTGAGTTCCTTCGTGTGGACTAAGAAGTAGGAAAAAAGAGCTGACGCAGGAGAAAAGAATGACGTGACTAAAAAGAGTAAGTAGACGTGAAAGTGAAGACGGCTATAGAACATCCTAGGATCCCCACGTTAACTAGCCCCTGGTTCCCCTACACCCTGTATCCTGTTTTCAAATTTAATTTGTATGTTTGATTTTTTACTATAGTGTATTTATGGTAGGCGTGGGAATTCTAACTCACAGTTATCATTTGTATCAGGTTACCTATTTAGGGAAATATACAAACAGGCCAAAACTCAAGGGCTACCTGGAATAGGCTCCTTGACCTCCTCCTAGCCATTGGCTTCAATGTTCATAGGCCATAGTACATAAGAAGTGCCCAGAACAGATTTTCTGAAAAGATAAAAATTAGAAGATAACTAGGGTGTGGGGTTGTACTATCTTTGGACAACTTCTTTGTCCTTAGTGAGTTCAGAGTCAGATGGTGGCCACTGGTGAGTAAATACAGTGTAACCAGAAGATACACAGAGGATACTACAATTAACAAGGAAAAATAAATATCCACTCTGGAGAATTCCAGGAAAGTTTCTCAGAGGAAGTGCTAATTGAGCTATGTCTTGAGAGTAGAGTAGCAGCTCCTTAGGTTAGAAAGAGCATACAGCAAAGGGAAGGACATTAAAGGCACCTGAGCAGCATGGCCATAGTGTGAGACCACATGGAGTGTGCAGGCATCTATACTGGTTCCATATTATTGGAGTGCAATGGGAGAAGATGGGGCATACATATGTGCCTGAAGACGTAGGAATCACTGAATAGTTATACACGTGAGAAAGAAACACTGTGTGATTTCATTTTGAATGATACCATCTTGGCAACTATGTAAAGAAAACGTGTCAGAAATTGGAGCAAGGGGAAGTGGAAGGAAATATGCTCAGGAATGCAGCCAAAGGTGACTGTTTACTAAACTAGAGACTACGTCATAAGTAATAGAAAACTACTATAAAACCCCAAACTACGAGGTTATTAGTTATCACTGACTAAACTCAAGAAAACATACAAAATTGCAGTCCATGAGATTTGTTTGATTTTGTTTTGGGTGTGAGCAAGATAAAAGTTTAAAAATGACTGCCAGGCTTCTGCTTGGGAGCTCAGATGAATAATGGTGTTATTCACTGAATCAAGGAACACGAAAAGAAAGTCACATTTGGGGATGCATGGAAAGTATAATTTAAAATATGTTCATTTTAAAGTTCCTGTGATATATCCAATTAGAAATGATTATCAGCAATTTACACAAAAGGCTGAAGCTCAGAAGACAAGTTAGGGCTAGGAATATTGATATAGCTGTCATTACCATGTAGGTGATATTAAACTCAGAAGATTGTATAGCATATAGGCCTGTGGACTGCAGATTAAACTCTTGGGATACTAGTATTTAAGGCATGGGCATGAAAATAGATGCCGGTGAAAAAGGGAATAATCAAGAGCATTAAATCTATCAGAGTTTAGTTGGATAAAGTCTTCATTGCATTTACTGATTAGCAAGTCACTGAGACTGTAGCCAAAGGGCAGCATCAGTGGAGTGAGGAGAGAAGAACCCAACTGCTTTGGGTGGCAAAGTGAAGGTGAGGTAAACAAATGAGTTCAGTAAATGGCATATACTATTCCTAGAAGATTGGCAATAGAAAAAACACAGAGATATTAAACAGGCTTTGAGAGAAAAATGTTACGGAGAGAATAGCCTCCTGGTTAGGGGTGACAGAGATCCTGATGGTGGCTTCCGGTGTCCAGGGTTGGCAGTGTGGATGGTGTAAACTGCAGTGCTTAGCGCCCAGGGGTGGTATCTGCTGGTGGCGGTGTCCTCACCCTATCAGGTCCTGCAGGTGATTTGAACATGTTCTTGGTTTTGTAACCCTGACTCTGGCTCTTAACTCACCTGTGTTTCCTGAGTAACTCATCCAGCGTTAGTTGATTTCACTTACAAATGAATATGCCTACCGATAGTTTGGTCTTCAGTGTGTAGACCAGGGAAAGCTAAAGGAGTGATTAATTTAGGATTCTAGAACTCCAGATTCAGACTCTGAGATCTAAGAAACTCAAAAGGAAATCTGTGTTCTTACCAGTCTGGGTTGCTTTCCTTTGTCTATTTCACTGCTTTTCAACTGCCTATGTAACTTACCAACCAATAAATTAATCAACCAAACGTACTTAATAACACGTTGCTCCTTCTCTTGCTCAGGGCTGTGAGGAACGTGGGGGAGTAACAGATTCAAGTTCACATCATCCAGGAGTTCACAGAGCAGTAGGTAGGCTACTTAAGCGTAGGGCTTAAGTGTAGGGCTTTCCTGGTGGCGCAGTGGTTGAGAGTCCGCCTGCCGATGCAGGGGACACGGGTTCGTGCCCCGGTCCGGGAAGATCCTACATGCCCGCGGAGCAGCTGGGCCCGTGAGCCATGGCCGCTGAGCCTGCGCGTCCGGAGCCCGTGCCCCGCAACGGGAGAGGCCACAACAGTGAGAGGCCCGCGTACCGCAAAAAAAAAAAAAAAAAAAATCATGAGCGTAAACTCCCATTAAAATCTCAAAGAAACTTAGTTGGGGGCTCTCTACCTTAGGGTCTCCAGAAGTCACATTGGGTATCTTTGGAAAAGTCCTTTAACTTCCCAGAACTGACCTGACACAGATAGGACTTTTCAACGAACCAGAGTCTCATTGTAATTACTGAGGCCTCCCAGTGTCCTCAGTCCGAGTTCCGCTACACTTTAGTAACTGATGCCTAAAAGGACTGGTTACACACTCTCTGCAGTTATGTGCTCACACTCTCGCTTGGAAAGGAGATTACACAAAGTTACGGTGACAATCAATTTCTAAAATCTTAGTAACTTAACAAAAGTACTTTTTCTCTCATAAAATCTTCTACTAGTTCATGGGACTCTTCTCCATGCAGCAATTCAGGGTACTCTATTTTTGACATTTCCATTTCAGCACGTGGTCTTCAAGGTTGCCACAGTAGGGGAAGAGAACACTGGAGGGTCACGCATTGTCTCTTAAATGCCTTGGCTCGGAAGTGATATATGTCACTTCTGCTCATGTTTTATTGGATAAAGCTAGTCATCTGTCCCTGATAACTGTAAAGGAGGCTGAGAATGATGGAGGAGCTCATGAAATACCCAGCTTACATCACCATCTCTTCCGTACCATTATTTTAGGCGGGAGCTGAGACTTAAAAGCTGTAGAAAATATAGAAGAGCATTGATTTTGCTCATGCCTTCAACTCTTCTCCCCTTCTCTTCTCAGCAAGAGACTATGCCTGACTCTGCATTGGGTGCTAAAGATACAAATAATAAGTAGGTTTCCCTCTTAAGCTGTTTAAAATCTAACAATACTAATTTCGTAGGATGGAAATCACAGAGAGAAAGAGACCTATTTCTATTTATTTATTTGTTTATTATTTATTTAACAATCCCAGGGAGTAGCACAATAACAGCTGCTTGATAAATGCTGTCTAATTACACCTCCTTCAGATTTTTGCTCAAATATTTCCTTCTCCATGAAGCATTCCCTGAACATCCTCTTTAATATTGCATAGTACTCAAGCCCTCCTTCTCTTTGTTACAATTTAGTTTTCTCCAAAGTACATATCACTCTATCTGAGGCTTCCCTATTGTCTCATTCCCCACAATACATTGTACACTTAAAGAAGGCAAAGGTATTTGTTTTTTGAATTTGGTGCTGTTTCAAAGCTTCCACGGTAATACCTAAAATACAGTAGGCTCAATAAATATTACTGAGTTATATGAGTGAAGAAAATGATCAAAGCATAAGAAGTAGAAGTGAGGAAAGATGAGATATTAGGAGAGTGCCTTACTTTCAAAGGCATGCAGGTCAGGGTACGGTTGCCGGTAAACTGGACAGTAGGCATGCTGGTGTGCATAAAGGCTTTCCAGAAAGTGCCCACCAAAACATGGCATCACCATCAAGGTGAGTGAGCAAGTGGTTGGCTGAGAGCTCGGTGGATGAGCGTGGGCAGAGGAAAGTTACTCTGGACCCTCAATGACTGCACACTTTGCTCGCCAGCTCTAGAGTGTGACATGAAATTCTTGTCTTAGCATCAGTCATAAAGCTTCAAGAAACTCTGCAAGATCCCAGGATGGTGGGAAGACTGGAAATACATGCACCCTTCTGTTTTGCAGAGACAAGTGCTATAGGAATTCACCCGAGTGCGTAAGCTCAAGGTCGGGACGCAGGTTACGAAGGCGATTGTTTTTATTTTTGTTTGTTTCTTTGTTTCTGTGAGAACTCAGCCAAGTAAGTGAAGCAGAACAAAAACACACTAATAGGATGGCTGGAAATGATAAAAACTTAAGCATCCTTCAAGAGCCAGCACAAATATCACCTTTCTTGATCATTTCATTGTCTCTCTTTCTGAGGCACATGTAGCATACTCTATGCACTTCTGTTTAGGGTAGAGAGGAGTTTGCCTAAAGTTAGTTAACTGAGTACTCAATGTAAAAAGTTAATGATTTATTTAAAGTATAAATACACTGATTATAATCTGTAACAGGAATGTATAGCAGTACTAACAGTTTTTAACAAATTGTCCTGCTTTTTGTGACCCAGTGCCTAGCATGTATTCTCATTGTATTCAGGGCCTAGAACACAGGCACTGAATACAATGAGAATACATGCTCATTGGCTGAAATGTGGACTTCAGATTTGCAGACAAAAATATCCTCATTATTGTTTCCTTTGAAAGCAATCTTCCTAAATCAGAAGCCTGAATAGCAGCCTCCCATAAGATGGTAATAAACATGGCAAAGCACCAAGTGGTGTGTTCATTTTTTGTTTCTGATTTATTGTTCATAGACAGTAGTTATGCATTAACTGGTTTTATTTTTATACTAGAATTCTGTGCCCTTTGTGCAAGATGTAGAAGTTAATTGGCAGCTAACTCACTTTGATGACAACTTTGGTGTGCTTGAGGGACGTGTTTTCTTAAATTGCCACATTTTTGATAGATTTTACCATGACTGGTTTACTTATAGATCGTTATTACGCCCCAGCAGGATTCACTGCCTCTGCTCTGCACAGATGATGGGGTAGAAACTCATGCTCTCTTACTTCTTAGCGACAATGATAATAACTGTGTATGCAGCGTGTGTTTTCACAGCACAGCAAAGAAAGAGGAAACCCAAGAGAGCCCACACAGCCATCGGAGCATTTACTTTGAAACTAGAACAAAGTAGTATAATTTCAAAGACGCTGTTAAAGGCATCTTGCCTTACAGAGAGGCACTGAAGAACACATCAATTAGACATGAACTTTTGTTAGAACTACGAGCAGGCTTCTCTCTAACAGAGGTCAATAATGTTGTTTTCAGGCTGCTTTCTGCCTGAAAGCAGTTACAACAGCTTTGCTAAATCCCAAGGAACTGTATTCCCAGTGGTTGCACGGGGCCTGATTCTGAGAGCACTCAAATAGTTTTCATTTCCAATTCCAATGCTGACTAGAGACTTGAGACTTGGAAGAATACTTATCCTTCTCAGGGGCTCTGTTTTCTAAACTTTAAAAAAAAGAACTGTATGATTAGGTGACAGTTGGGCTCCCAATTAAATTCCTCTTTGATAATTGTGAAGTCTCAGGCAGTGTGTGTGATAAGGAGGTGGGTGTTAGAAAAGCATGTTGTTTCAAGGTGTTAATGGTAGAGTGCGGCAATTTGGTCTTTCTCAGACGTGCGTAAAGCACTGACTATGCAGAGCTTACTAACTTGACCAGAGGAGCTGGTAGAGGTGGCAGAAGAGCTCCCTGCTCTAAGCTTCCCAAGTGCAGAAGGGAACCCTGGGCAGGTGGTCTTTTCATTTACAGAAGTTCCTTATTCAACTCACTACCAAGGAATGAACTATCATTATAATAAAAAAGCATTTTTACTATTAAAGCTTGCTCTATAAAGCTTAATTAAGAACAGTTATCTTGGCTGAAAAAATTAACTAAACGTCGAATCACCCATCTATCTACCTGCTGTCTTAAGAAAGGACAAAAGACATGGTTTAATCTTGCTTACTGACTAGGGATCATCATTATGAACATCCACAACTGTGGTGGCTGGTGATGCAGTTGCGTCAGTAGTCAGCTTGCCCCTGCACCAGGCATTCCTATTCTGGGATCCATCAGAGCAGAGACCCAAGGATCCCCTACATCCTCTCTCCAATTTGTTCACAAGTTCTAGCGTACATATGCTTATATGCATATGATGAGAAAGGATTCCACATTTCCCTTAGACTTTTCAAGAGGTCTGCATCCAAGTTATTAGGAAGCACTGAACTATGCTAAGTGGCCCAGATAGTGATGTTTATGTGACTAAAAATGTGTTAAACCAATGCCATCACCTTCATCTGCTATCAAGGTGCTAGGCACAAAATGCAAGGAAAATAGATGGTGTTTTAAAAACATACAGACTTGGAAATATGCTAGAGTTATCTTCCTTAGTGACTTAAAGAAGTTGTCTGATAAACAGAACTGATTTTCATGCTGCTTAATTGATTAGCAAAAATCCACATGTTAACTTTCCATGATCTTATTTCTTTTCTATACCCTCCTGAATTTCCCATGCTGCATATTTGCTTCCTTGGGTCTCATTAGTCACCTTGAAGTTTGCCTTATTATCCATCATTTCAAGCAACCTAAACTGTGTATATACTTCCTTGGGCAGAGGCACAGCATAATATCTGGACCTGACATTTGAGGCTTCATTTTTTAAAAATTCAATTACATTGTAACTGGAAAGAATAACGGCAATTAGCAATGTAAAATGTAAAAGTAATTAATAACCATAAGCATGTGTCAGACCCATGAAAGGCCAGTCCCCACCCCTAGTCACTCCCGCCACTTGCCAGCCCCTCAATCTCAGTTATTACATGCCACTAAAATCCAAAACTACAAACATGGCACTTACCTACAGTATGATTTATTACACCAAACCCAAGCTCTGCTGAGCCCTTATGGTTTATTATTAATAAGGTACCTGTGAGGTCACCATCAAGTCTCAACAAGATACAAGGTTCCAGAGTGTTAGCAATGAAAAAAACATCTTGGCTGACAGAAAAAATGGAATTCTCTTCCAAAGCTGAGCCCAGTCCATTTGGCAAAATTAAACAAACAAACAAAAAATGTACATTGACAGTTTTGTGTGTCGAGTATCATGTTTTATAATTTAAAAAAATCCAAGTGAAAAATTATGTGGTCATGAATGAAAACCGTTTAGACAATAGCTACCTGTTTTCCAGTGGAATTTCAGAGTTCATACTCATTATTATGAGGAATGAATGTGATCACAAATTAATGGAATCCTTCCACCTGGTATTAGGAGGTCCTGGACAAAATTGGAGACCAGATGTTTACCAGGAGGTAAGGGAGGACCCATATAGCTGGGAGGATGCCAATTATATCCTTTTTTTTTTTTTTTTTTTTTTTTTTTGCCGTACGCGGGCCTCTCACTGTTGTGCCCTCTCCCGTTTGCAGAGCACAGGCTCCAGACGCGCAGGCTCAGCAGCCATGGCTCACGGGCCCAGCCGCTCCGCGGCATGTGGGATCTTCCCGGACCAGGGCACGAACCCGTGTCCCCTGCATCGGCAGGCGGACTCTCAACCACTGCGCCACCAGGGAAGCCCAATTATATCCATTTTTTGAACAAAGGATTAGTCTTGAGAGGAGTCAATTTAAGTGATGCCCCAATAAGGTACTGCTAAATTTCAAGAAATACATCTAGCTGAAAATTACTCTGAATTTATTTAGCACTTACTATGGGTCCAGTATTGTTTTTAATAACAGAGAAAAAGTTTTATCCATAGATCTTGTTGTCCATACCATTTGGAAAAATCAAACAAACAGAATATTTCGGGAACAGTTAATCACTGGACTGCATCACATGTTAAGTATCTGAGGAGGACAGGTATGCTCAGCACAGGGTTTCCGGAGGAGATGAGGCTTGAACTCCAGCTGGAGGTTAATCATTAGCGGATAAGGGAGGCAAGTGGTCCAGTCCAGGGAGCAAAGAACAGGAATAGCCATAAAGAAATTGAGGAAGGGAAGGAGAGAGAACTGTAAAAGCAAAATGCCAGCGATTGAAAGGGTGCATTTCTGAGTTATTTGAAGTCATGAACTATGATTAATATATGTGTCTGTGACCAACTGCTCATTACAAAGTGAAGCTAAATATACATGATGAATGGACAAATAAAAGAATTAATGATTGAATGAAAAGCGAGCTGAACTTTATTTCATCTTGATTTGTCTACCACCTCACCCTTTCCTTAGATGACCATTGCTGCATGAGTAAGACTTCAGGATCCATAGTGTGATATCAAGAACCATATCCCAGAGTCCAGCAGATCTGACATAAAATTCTAGTTCTTCTGACTGCCAGTTGGGTGACCTTGGGTAGTTCATTTTAAAACCCTAAGCCTCATTTTTTTCTCATCTGTAAAATAGGATATTATTCATCTTACCATTTTATTGTGGAACCTGAATAAAAAACAATTGGTGGGGCTTCCCTGGTGGTGCAATGGTTCAGAATCCGCCTGCCAATGCAGGGGACACAGGTTCAAGCCCTGGTCCGGGGAGATCCCACATGCCACAGAACAACTAAGCCCGTGCACCACAGCTACTAAGGCTGCACTCTAGAGCCTGTGAGCCACAACTACTGAGCCCGCGTGCCACAACTACTGAAGCCTGTGCACCACAATGAAGAGTGGCCCCCGCTCGCTGCAACTAGAGAAAGCCCGCACACAGCAACGAAGACCCAATGCAGCCAAAAATAAATAAATAAAATTTAAAAATAATTGGTGAAGTACTTACTCTAGGGCTTGAGACATAATTTGATATTAAACTTAGACATACTAGGAAAGAGGAACGCTGCTGGGAAAAAATGTCTATCCACAAGTGACTTTTATTAATAAATTAAATTATTTTAATGACATAGATCCTTGTTTATGGGAATAATTGATATTGGATTCTGGTGGTCCTCACTGGGATATGCTGGGAGACACATTCTGAATTCTCTCTAAGCTCCTGAGATACCAGTAGTTGTGTTAGGTTTTCATCATCATGTCTAAACATATAGAGCCAAGGGGAGCACAATCTAAGCACTGTTTCTTTAATATTCTATCTTCTTCCTACACGTCTTTTTAGCAAACCTGGAATGCAGTGCTGCTTTCCAGAATTGTTGGCTTTATCACCGGAAATAATACACAGCACGAAAGCTATTTGAGTTAGAGTCACACATCTACTTGCATTAGGGAAGAAGAACTTTGCTGAAAAGTTTGGAATGTTTCACTTGGTGGAAACTAGGAATGGTCTAGATACACAGGCAAACACACTGGCTGTGAGAGTTCCTTAAGACTGTTACTTTCTGCTGGAGTTAATTGTGCACAAGTTCCCATCCTTCACTGGCTTCTTAACTCCCGAAGGTAAGGTCCTATTTCTTACTATCTTAGTGACATTACTTCACTGAAATATTGGCTTGTATAAAGCAAGGCACTCTTCCTCTCTCCCTCCCTTTCTGCCTTCCAGCTTTCCCACCTTCCTTCCTTCCCTTTCCAATATTTACTGAGTCATACTACATCATATTACTGTTGGTTTGTTGAAATGTTTGGGTTTTACTCTCCTTCTTGGATGAAAAGAATGAGGGCTTCTGGGTCTGTACAGAAATCTGCTATGGGATTATTTCTGGATACACTTGTCATTATTCTGTGTGTGATGTTAGGTATTTGGGGAGGTAGCAGGAATCTGGTTATAGAGTCTTGATGTCTACATAAAAAATTCTACCTTTATAATGAGCTAACGGAGATATCCCTGAGATAATTACGCAGATGAACAAAGGTCCTTTGTCAGGGCAGAGGAGAACTAACGAAGAAGCAGAGGAAGGAGAGAGCCTTCTGAAAGCTGAGAAACGTGCCTGTCCCCTCATACCCACTGTCCTCTTCTTCAAAATACGCAGACCAGCCCTCAGACAGAGCTTCTTGTGTGCTGTGTTAGTCAGGGCTCCTGAGAAACAGAACCAACAGGAGAGAGAGAGAGAAGATGGATGGTAGGTAGATAGATAGATGATAGTTAATAGATATGTAGATGGATAAATAGATAGATGGTAGGTAGATAATATTTCGTAGAAGAAAGTGGCTCACATGATTATGGAGGCTGATAAGTTCTAAGACCTGCAAGCAGCTTGCTGGAAACCTGGAAAGAGCCGATGTTTCAGTTTGAGTCCAAAGGCAGGAAAGAACTGATGTCCCATTCAAGGCAGTAGTCAGGAGCATTTCCTCTTACTCGTGGGAGGGTCAACTTTTCTGTTCTATTCGGGGCTTGTTTCAACTGACGTGATGAGACCCACCCACATTAGAGAGGGCAATCTGCTCTACCTACTCTTCAGATTCACAAATTTATCTCATCTAGAAACCCCCTCACAGCCGTACCCAGGATGACGCTTAACCAGATGTCTGG
Source organism: Monodon monoceros (assembly GCF_005190385.1). Classification (NCBI taxonomy): domain Eukaryota; kingdom Metazoa; phylum Chordata; class Mammalia; order Artiodactyla; family Monodontidae; genus Monodon; species Monodon monoceros. The sequence continues at coordinate 71,755,818 of NW_021703775.1, read as the reverse complement.
ACACCCCATGGTCTAGTCAGGTTGACACAAAAAGTGAACTCTCACAGGTATAAAGAGGTGTGGACATCAGACAGTAGCGGGTGATGTAAGTACTCTGAGTGGGGGAGAAGAAATTCTACTCCTTCAGTGCCTGCTTTGTGTCAATACCTCCAGAGATGTTTGCCTTAGGTCAACCATGTGTTCTGAGAAAAGCCCAGGGAGGAACTGATGTTTGTGAAATATGTCTCTGCTACAAGCCAACAATACCCTTTTTATTTCCACCTATTCCTGCACATAAGCCTGACTATGGGACTTTAGCTAAACACTCAATATTCTCATTTTGTGTCTTACTAATCTTTTGCCGACCACTACAGGCCTATTGTGAGTCTCAGGTGGAAATGTAAAACCTGTCTCAGCAGTGGCTCATTAAAGCCCAGAGAGAAATGTCCAGAAAATGCTTTATAATGTCTGGTTTGGGGTTGTCATCTCTCAGGGTCCGCATGTTATCTCTGCTGAAGGGTTTTCTTCTTCCGCTACGTGGACCTGGCTCATGTCGGAGCCAGAGGTGATAAAAGGCTGTACATCTACATCTGAGCACACTGGTACCATCTCGATTTCTTTGCCAAGTGCTTTTATTCACTATTAGCGAAATAAGAGATGAAAAAAATAGCTTTCTGAAACCATTCAAATCTTTCCCATTGACAGAAACACAGGAGGCAGAAACACAGATGGTAGGAAGGCAAAATGTGGTTGAACAAGCCAGAGATTTGATCCTCATCTTGGTGCATAGTTGATTCAACTGATTTTTGAATTTGCCAAATTAACCATGTGAGTGATATAGATACTGCATTCTTCCAGTGTGAAGTCCTTTCTCCTCAAAAGGTGTGTTTTCTTAAAGATGCTCCTTTGCTTCATCTATCACTAGACCTCGTTTGACACCGAGATGTGATGCTAGGGCGGCACAGGTATGGGCCCTCCTACAAACACTTGGCATGGCTGGGAAACCAAAGGTCCAGGCCAAGAATGGGTGGGGAGGTACCCATACGTAAGAGGGCTTTTATCCCAACTTAGCTTAATGAAATGAAATAGGATGTCAATACTTTGAAACCTAGATTGACACATGGATGTGAAAACAAAACACAACCCTTGAAGTAGCACACAATCTGGGTGATCTTAGGGAAGAGTTTCTCAAAGTCGAAGATGATCACATTGTTCTACACAACCTTGGCTATACAGATGAGCTGTGCTGAGGTCCACAGACCATTCCTACAGAGATAAAAAGACTGGAAGCACAGAGGTGTGAAAACACTCTTCAGGCAGAATGAAACAGCAAAGACAAAATGATTTTAGCTACCCCCACCTAGCCCTAGCGCCTTTAAAAAAATCTATGTATTAACTAATGGGAAGCAGCCACATAGCACAGGGAGATCAGCTCGGTGCTTTGTGACCACCTAGAGGGGTGGGATAGGGAGGGTGGGAGGGAGACGCCAGAGGGAAGAGATATGGGAACATATGCATATGTATAACTGATTCACTTTGTTATAAAGCAGAAACTAACACACCATTGTAAAGCAATTATACTCCAATAAAGATGTTAAAAAAAAACTATGGATTTTTTTTTAATTGTGTATTGCCTGTTTCCATGCTATTCACTCCTTCCCCACTCTCTGAAATGAAAGCCCCACAAGTGCAGGAACATTGTCTCTCTTATTCATATTTATATTTTCAGAATCTAGAATAGTACACAGAATGAAGTAGGTTTCTGGGAAACGTATTTGGATTAATTCACCAAAAACACACAAAAACTGAGAAATATTCATTAGCCCTTGAAATCAGGAATAAACAAAGTGCAAGCAGGTTTCAGATTGAGAAATAAAACAGTCAATTGAGGGAATTGCCTGGTGGTCCAGCGGTTAGGACTCCGTGCTGTCACTGCTGAGAGGGCATGGGTTCAATCCCTGGTGGGGGAACTGAGATCCCCACAAGCCACGCAGCACGGCAAAAAAAAAAAGAAAGAAAAAGAAAGAAAGAAAAGGGTCAACTGAGGTAAATGAATAGGGTTACTTAATGTTATGTCATCTGCACCCTCAGGCTCCAAGTGGCAGAGTTGGAAGTCAAGATCTAGCTGTGACACAGTGACAGGGAAATTAATGGAGAACTTATGGAAATTAATCAGATGCGTATAAATGCAGCAGCATGTGGTCCTCACTCACAGGGACTGTTTAACATTCACGCCATGTGAATTGAAGAGCGATGCTTTTTTTCTGTGTTGGTATCCAACAGTACTGGGAGCAGAGGAAAAATGGAAAAAAGTCTCTTCAACTGAGGAAAACAGCTCACTGCTTCCTCCCTGCATAAGGTAAAATGCTAATCTAGCAAAGCAACCCTCCCTGGTGCTGCTAGGCTTGATTTTAGAATATGGTCTCAAATAATATAAGCTAAAGTGAGTAAAATGGAGATAAGAAATTGAAATTCTGAGAGAACATGAGTGAGTGAGGGGAAAGTATGGGGATCTGGGGTTACAGGTAAAAGTGGATAGGATTTTCTCCTAAAGGAGACAGGACATCTTGTCTCTGACCCCTGGGGGCAGGAGGTAAAGACAGTTATAAATAAATAACACTTTTTATCTTGGTGGGAGAGAGGAAGAATTTAGAGAAATTATTCATGGCCTCTCCAATATTCTTCAAGAACTAAAAGGCAAATTTGTCTGCTGAGGATAAAAGTATGTACTTGGGGGCTTCCCTGGTGGCGCAGTGGTTGAGAGTCTGCCTGCCGATGCAGGGGACACGGGTTCGTGCCCTGGTCCGGGAAGATCCCACAGGCCGCGGAGCGGCTGGGCCCATGAGCCATGGCCGCTGAGCCGGCGCATCCGGAGCCTGTGCTCCGCAAACGGGAGAGGCCACAACAGTGACAGGCCCGCGTACCGCAAAAAAAAATAAATAAATAAAATAAATAAATAAATAAATAAAGTATGTACTTGGATAACAGGTTTAAGAGACTATCAAAGTTTTAAAATAGTAATTGAGAAGAATCAGAGCAATCCTGCCTAGGAAGAAAACCCCAAATGATTGCTGAGCGATGCTGAGACTCTTACAACAGTGGATGGACATGTTTTTACTGTGTCACCCACAGGCATGAGGATGGTGTCCTCTTCAAAATCCCCAGTCACCCAGGTATGCAAATGGAGAGATCACAGCATCCACCCAGGCCTAGTCCACCTAGAGAGGTGGCAGGTAGCAAGGTAACTGACAGTTCCAGTGAGAGAGGAGTTCGGATGCATCACCTCACTCAGTTGGTGGCACCACTAGTCCCCTGGTCACTGTCACTTCACACCCAGAGGGCAGAATCATCTTTCAAATTCTTTAGGCACCTTGCCAACAACAGAAGAAAATCCAATCTATTTTCCATGGACACTGTGTGATGTGTCCTTCATGAAATGGCCCCAACCTGCCTCCTCAGCCTTACACTTTTAATGCCTCTTTGTCAAATCCGTCTCAGTGCTTGGTGGATTCTTTTTCGAATGGGGACCGATTTCTGCCTTATACATTACAATATTGTGACTTCTACCCGAACCTGCTAGAACATTTCAATTCTCTGTGGTTTTGCACAATCTGTTCCTTCTTCTTAAATTCCTTCCCCTCCACCCCCCACCTGGGGATTCAGAGTCATGGTTCCCAACAATCATCATATATCACTCTGACTGTCAAGCTCTCATTTCATAATTTCAATGAGTTTGATATATGCAAAGTGAATCACTCTTTTCTTTATACAAATTTTATAACCTGTCCACCATATTTCCAAACTTACTTTATTGTAATTATGCATTTAAAAAATGTTTCTCCTACTTGGTTATGATCACATTAATAACAAAGACTTCCCGGTACATTTTTTTTTTTTTTTTTTTTTTACCCTCAGAACTTAGATATTATGTGAAGCACAGGAGTTACTCAATAAATACACATGGGCCTGAAGACATAGTGGCTGTAGAGTTGGGTATCAGGGATAATATAGATTTGAATAGCAAAGGGGCACCAAGAAGGCAATTCTCAGAGAAGGAAAGATGCAAAGAGACTTAGGTTTGGAAGATAATGACAGACCTGCCTTCAGAAACTGCTTCAGAGAGTAAGACATAATATGGTTGCAAAGGTCAGATGAACTAAATTATAGAAAACTTTTAAAACTATATGATGGAGATTAGATGAGATATTATAGACAATTAGAATTTGAATGATTAAAAGGCCTTCATTCTCTTTTATGAAAAACAGTTTAGGAGATGAAATTACTAAAAAGTATTAATATTATGCTAAGATATTTACCAGTCCCTCCTTTTCTACAGCCATATGTAAAAGTAGTTTCTTTATTCACTTAGCTGAGTTGAGGGATTAAATTATTTAAAACATCAAAAAACAAAACTATTCTAAAATGAAAGGTGTCATACTTAATATTAAATTGCAGATGACGGAAGCCATACACAGAAGAGTACAATTCCCTACAATTCCATTACTCAAAGCACAAAAACATGAAAACACATTGATTTATTTTGTCAGCAATCAGGATAGTGGTTATACTATTGGATGTGGTAGAGACTAGGATGGACCAGGAAGAGAGCTTCTGTGCTGCTGGATTATTCTCTCTCTCTCCCTCTCTCTCCTTTTTTTTTTTTTTTTTTTTTACAATTTAAGTGCTAGCTACGCAGATGTGTTCAGATTATGAAAGTGTATCAAACTGTACCTTTTCCTGAATGTATATCACTTTAATAAAAACATTTTAAAAGTGTAAGTGAGGCTAAGTGTAAAGTGTACAAAAATATATATAATACACAGAAAAGGTTACTGTGTCTAATGTTAAAAGACCTCCAGCCAATTCATTCAAAAAAGACAAATAACTAAAGAGAAAAATGGGCAAAGAATAATAACAAGAAACTCCTAGAAAGCATACAAATGACTAATAAACATTTTTTTAAAGATCTGCATTTCATTATTGATCTGGAAGGTGCAAATTCAAACAACTAGCTACCATTTTTCATCTAGCAGGTTAGCAAACATTAAGAAGATGGATAATACCATTATGGTAGCCTTTACAGAGTACATACTGTGTGATGACACTCTTCTATATGCTTTATTTATTTTTTTCTTATAATCCTCACTTAACTTGTGGTCTCATTTTTAATCTCCATTTTATAGGAAATAGTAGTACTTTTCTCACATAGTAAGTGCTAAAGTTAGGCTTCAAAGCAGGCAGTCTGACCTCAAAACCCATTAATTTAACTACCATTTTATGTTGTTTCTCTACTGGAATTCTGCATGTTAGTAATGAACATCTCTCCTCCTTGATATTCTCACTTATTCACAAACTGGACACAACAGTTATGTGGGAAGTTTTAAAATTATATATTAGTTCTATTACAGTGGTTATTAAAATTGCTATTTTAATACTTTTCTCTGTTAGGGAACTGAGCACAAGTACCCTAAAACAACTTTAAAGACAATTCTTCCTGGTCCTTTTAAAAAAATTAAAATTATGCATTATAATATTTATATAACAATATATATTTAAATAAATATGTAAATACAAATATAATATTATATTTGACATATAATGTTTAAATTTAATGTGTGCAAGATGTTGATTTGATACATTTATATATTATAATATGATTGCTATTGTAGTGATAGTTAGCATTGAAGTCATTTAATTGAACAACTGGGGTGGAACAAATATTGGGCTTATGTTTCAAGAACAGAGTATTTATAAATACTGAAAGAGTAGGAATGCTATAACTAAACAAATATTGGGAAATAGAATAATTTCTTCATCTCTTGTAACCTAAGGTCAATGAAAAATAGGTTGTTAAGAGAATAAGAAACATAAAAACTAAGTATTACAAATTTTTTCATTGCTAAATAGATACTACTTTTCAAAAAACCTAATGGTTAATTACATAAAGTTAAAGTTACCTTTATGAAACCACCAGAAGAAAATACACAACCCTTCAAAATTATCAGAACTCATATGTAAAACACAGCAAGGAAGGTCACCATATAAAGATCTAAAAAGCACAGAAAAATATCATGAAAAATCTAAAGCCAAACCTATCTGTCATATACATGCATGTGTAGATTGGCTAAAACCACCAACTGAAAGAATCAGTATCAGCTGGACCACAAATCAAAACCTCATATACTCTATATGAGACACTGGAATATTACTCAGCCATAAAAAGAAATGAAATTGAGTTATTTGTAGTGAGGTGGATGGACCTAGAATCTGTCATACAGAGTGAAGTAAGTCAGAAAGAGAAAAACAAATACCATATGCTAACACATATATATGGAATCTAAAAAAAAAAAAAAAATGGTTCTGAAGAACCTAGGGGCAGGACAGGAATAAAGATGCAGACGTAGAGAATGGACTTGAGGACACGGAGAAGGGGAAGAGTAAGCTGGGACGAAGTGAGAGAGTGGCATGGACACATATACACTACCAAATGTAAAATAGCTAGCTAGTGGGAAGCAGCCGCATAGCACAGGGAGATCAGCTCGGTGCTCTGTGACCACCTAGAGGGGTGGGATAGGGAGGGTGGGAGGGAGACGCAAGAGGGAGGAGATATGAGGATATAGGTATATGTATAACTGATTCACTTTGTTATAAAGCAGAAACTAACACACCATTGTAAAGCAATTATACTCCAATAAAGATTAAAAAAAGATTAAAAATTTAAGATTAAAAGATTTAAAAAATTAAAAAAGAAAGAGACATGCTTAAATCACTCAGAAAGGCTATCAACGTTTTAAATTATAGTGAGTTGGTAAAATGTCCTTCACCTGCACAGGCAGAAACTCCAGATAATGATGTGATTTAAGGAAGTAGAGATTAATCCTAAGAAGCTGCCTCTTGTTTCTGAACCACATTGAGAACTTAATTCAAGAATACAGATGAAGCAGAATACTGTGGCTATTTTGGTAAAATTACATTGGGGACATGGTTTGGACTCAAGGTTCATTCTTCAATCCCTGAATTGAATTGATTCACTCAAGGAAAACATTTGTAGGAGCCCTGGCCCTGGCCCTGGTCTTGGCTCTCCTGAAACTTGTAGACCTTTTGTAAAAATTCACTATGGCTGTTGAGAATTAGAAAGTGAGCCTGATTTTTTTTTTTTTTTCATTTTGAAAGAGTTGTTTTCTTCTGACTAGATGACTGAAAATGTCTTTATTCATTCATGAAGTTCAATAATTTAATGAGGATATGTTGTGATGGTAGCTGCTCTGTATGAATTCTTCTGTAAAAGGCACATGCTGTATTTGTTAAAATCAAGTTCAGCTGCAATTATCAGCAAACCCCCCAAATAACAGTAAGTTAACAAGATAATAGTTTATTCTCCACTCAGATTCAAGATATCTGGAGGAAGCCACTGTGTTACTATTCCAGGCACCATAACGAGAAATACTGGGAAATGAGCAAACTGTGTTCCTTTGATAATACTTCTTAAAAATCGAACATACTTTTCTTGCTTACATCCTGTTGGCCAAAACTTAGTTATATGATCACAACAGAGTAGCAAAGGCAGTGGGGAAATGCTGTTTTTATTCCAAGTAAGCTTTTCCAAAATCCTCTGTTTGCACTGATATGGTTTGATATGACTTGAATTGTCTTTGAGTCTTTCCCACCTCATGTGAGAGTCATTTGCCTACCTCTCTGGGCTGCCATTTGAGGATGAGATATTATAGTTACTATCTTTTCTGTATCCTGAGGGCACAGATGGATTTGGGGAAAAGGGGATTGCAGAGAGAACACAACTAGGGAGATGTATAACCTATCTTGGAAGCTGTGGACTTGCAATCTTTTCTGAGATCATTTAGTCTACTCAGGAATTGATCCTATTCCCATTGAGTAATACCCTTGGGTCTCAGTTCAAAGAAGGCCCTTAGTTTCCATCAGAGAGAACCAGTCATGCTATTCATCATTCTTTTCACTCACTGGTAACATTGTAACAGTTGTTTCCACTCTGCCACTAAGAAGTCATAAGAGGCAGAATATACTAAAGACTGTGGAGAAGACCCATTTTTGATATTTCAAACGAAAATCTAGGGTAACTTCCCCAAGTCTCTCAGGAAATGTGTACGGAAAAACTGAGCAAATTTGCTGAGGTCCATGAAAAAGACTTGAATAAAATAAAGATATAGCCCTAAGTTAAATGGCAAGAATTAATATTGTAAAATTTGTAAAAAGATCTCTAAGTATTAATTTGCAGATCTAATGCAAACCAATCTTATCCTGGCATAATTTCCTTAAGAAATGAAAACATAAGTCAAATTATATGAATGATTTATATGGAATAATAAATGTCTAAGAATTGCAAATAAGTTTTTATTTTAAGAGTGATGAGAATAGATTTTCTCTACCAGAGAGTAAAATATATTTTAAAGCTGTAATAACTAAAATATGTGGTATCAGGCCAAGAAAAAGCAGATGCATTAGTGCCATATGTTGGAAAATTCAGAGGAATGATTATCTATAAAATCATAGTATATGAACAAGTAAGTCTTTCAAATCCAAGGAAAAGGGCATTTAAAAAAAGTCTAAACACGTAGAAAAGAGCTAAATAAAATCCCTAAACCATATACGACACCAAAAAGCATAAAATGCATTGAATATTGAAACTTAGAAAATGTGTTCAAATAGTAATATTTTACTAAATATTCATTAGTGAAAAATATGATTGTGCCTACTTACAAAACACACCAGTAAAAGTAAAACTTAGGAGATCTGAGTAAGATCAGTGAATTGTATTAATGTCAATATCCTGGTCATAATAATATACTAGTTTTGCAAAATGTCACTTTTGGGGGAAACTAGGCAAAATGTACAAAGGATCTCTCTGTATTCTTTTTTTTTTTTTTTTTTGGCGGTACGCGGGCCTCTCACTGTTGTGGCCTCTCCCGTTGCAGAGCACAGGCTCCGGACGCACAGGCTCAGCGGCCATGGCTCACGGGCCCAGCCGCTCCGCGGCACGTGGGATTTTCCCGGACCGGTGCAGGAACCCGTGTCCCCTGCATCGGCAGGTGGACTCTCAACCACTGCACCACCAGGGAAGCCCTCTCTGTATTCTTTTTTTACACTTGAATGTTAATCTATAATTATCTCAATAAAAATTTCAAATAAAAGCCTATAAATCTGAAACAGACCCTGCAAGTAGGCAATGACACAGAAAAATTTCAGGCTCCAGACCCAACAAACCCTGGACCCTTCCTTCCAACCTACATTGTTAATGTTTGTATTTGTTCATCACAGACTTTGAGTGTCACAGTAAGGAGTATGGGCAGAATTGGGATTAGAATGGAGCAAAAGCTGTAATATTGATGCCCGTTAAACCATGATCTTGGGTCACTGTATCTTTAGTTCCAATGATGATCTATCAGATGTCACAAGATCAATGCAATTAACTAATGATCTACAAATCAAATAGCATTTTTCTTGTTAAAGAGGAATGAATATGAATTTAAATTTCTATCTTTACATGGAAAGTATACTGGTAAATGAGAAAAGCATACTACAAAAGAGTACTAGGAGCAAGATACTACTTGGGGGGAATCACACATTTAGACAAATGTACCTGTATATAAAAGAAAGTGCTCGTGTGACTGTTACGGTCTTTGTGTGAATCTTTTATGCTTTCTCTGAGTGCGTGCATAAGATTCTGCTTCCTGAACACAATGAAGACCTGTAACAGAGAGTGTTCATCACAGAATGTTTTCTGCACCAGCCCTTGCAGCTTGATTTCTCTATCAACTTCACTGACTCTTCAAAGAAATACATTGTGATTGTAATATCTGCCATCTCCAGGCTCCTCAAGGTCACATTATTCAAAACTTGACCTCTGGCCTGCACTCATTATTTTCTGATTGCAATTTATTTAATAACCATCCCCTATCTGCCCTCATTTAATTTCTGATTGCAATTCGTTTGTAAAAACTCACAACAGGCAAAGGTATGGCCTCAGTAGTGAGGTGGATGGACCTAGTGTCTGTCATACAGAGTGAAGTAAGTCAGAAAGAGAAAGACAAATACCGTATGCTAACACATATATATGGAATCTAAGAAAAAAAAAAATGTCATGAAGAACCTAGGGGTAAGACGGGAAAAAAGACACAGACCTACTAGAGAATGGACTTGAGGATATGCGGAGGGGGAATGGTAAGCTGGGACAAAGTGAGAGAGTGGCATGGACATATATACACTACCAAACGTAAAACAGATAGCTAGTGGGAAGCAGCCGCATAGCACAGGGAGATCAGCTCGGTTCTTTGTGACCACCTAGAGGGGTGGGATAGGGAGGGTGGGAGGGAGGGAGATGCAAGAGGGAAGAGATATGGGAACATATGAATATGTATATGTATAACTGATTCACTTTGTTATAAAGCAGAAACTAACACACCATTGTAAAGCAATTATACTCCAATAAAGATGTTAAAACAAAAAAAAGGTATGGCCTCAGACGAACAGGTTTCCTTTTAAAGAATTTAAGAACCAAGTCAATGTGATTTTCCTTCCCTTATAACCTGTAACAGGAGAAGGAGGAAGGCCCATTACCCTGCTCGATGAAATGCTGCGGACTCAGCATGTGCTTTAGTTTGTTTTAAATGTTTATAAATGTTTATTATTCCTTCCTTTCCTTCCTTCCTTATTAGCATCTCCTCTCTTATGGCTTCTGTTTACTTAAAAGGAAATATACCCAACATCTTTGGGGGTGAGTGAAGTGTACCAACTCTATCTTTTAGCATGATGCTGACACATGCTCAGCTAGAAAATTATCCCCATTTCAACTGCTTGTCTTAACAGATCAATGTGAATGTAAATGAAGGAAATGAGTGAATATTTATATTTTTACCGAAGGGAAAAAAATGTGCTAAATAAACTGTATCCAGTGTCCTACTTAACCAGTCTCAGATGCTGTGCCTGGGTTTACAGAGACAAAGCCATACTCTCTGTCGGAGGAAGACATAAATATATCCCTTCCCACTGTCTCATCTTTATTTTTCATCCCAAACAGATATGTGGGCTTGGAATGTTTTTCTCACCCCATTCAGATATTTGACATTTCTCAAGGCTAAGCCTCCAATACTGGTCCTTTGTTCACAAATACTCCTGCCTGATGACCATTCTGCAATCAACAGCCTGGCTTCCCCAGCCTTACAGACCTGATGATCTTTAGTTGTAGCTTCCTATTGTTATCTCAGTGCAGAGCAGACCACACCTGCAAGTCTTCTTTGCAGAAATCACAACCTTGAGCCTCTCAGAGATTTGGTTGCATTGCTAATCAACTAGAAGCCCACTGAAGACATCTGTGTCATCTTAATCATTCTATGTGCCACAAAGGAACAGAAAAAAATTGTTGATGTGGCCACTTAGAAGTCACAGTCAAATTTAGGAGTCCCAAAATTGCAGAGTCTATGGGTAATGGAAAGATTAGCAATCAAATGGTTAACCTGAATTTAATGTTATAAACACTAACTGGCGGGCTTCCCTGGTGGCGCAGTGGTTGAGAGTCTGCCTGCGGATGCAGGAGACACGGGTTTGTGCACCGGTCCGGGAAGATCCTACATGCCGCGGAGCGGCTGGGCCCATGAGCCATGGCCACTGAGCCTGCGCGTCCGGAGCCTGTGCTCTGCAACGGGAGAGGCCACAACAGTGAGAGGCCTGCGTACCGCAAAAAAAAAAAAAAAAAAAACACACTAACTGGCAATAAGTTTGGAAGCAATTAGACATACTGAAGAATTAAAATCAATCAGTTTCACTGAATTTACTTTGGATTATATGGCAGACAGCTAAGTGCCTTGTGGCAGATTTACTTTTCCCTGTTAATATAATCAGTGGATCAGTTTCCACCAATCTCAATGCCTGGCACAGTGGCTGACAGGTCCCATGGGTGTGAACACCAGGAAATACATTTCAAGGAGAATGAATGGAAGAAAGTTATAACTACTCAGTATAGTTACAACGGTAGATTGACAGTAGATTCAATCCATTCTTGTTAATAATTCAATGTAATTTACAGACACACTCTCCCCATCTAACTTCATCATGCAATAGTTACTTAGACAATGAGGTACAAGATTTTTTAAAGTCCAAAATTCTGTGATATTCATAATAGCATTGCTGATTTTGAGGGGAGAATAGAATCACATCCAGTAATAGCTCTTGTCTCTAGAAAAAAATGTTTTTAGCTAGTCTCTTTGGGCCCCTTAAATCCTCAGAACTATAATTTTGTGATACTTTTGTCACTGGCGACATTAAGGGCAGAATCACTTATGAGATTCATCTGTGACTCAGTGGCCCTTGTGATTGATATCACATATGCAATGAAAGTTTATGGAAATGTCATATAATTACGATAGTGAAAAGATGCAGCTGCTTTTTATGGAGTATTTACTCTATGCTAGTTGCATCTAGACATTATTTTATTTTAAGTATCATCATCAAGTGAGGAAAATAAAGGGACCCTGGAGATCTAAGGCACTACATTCAGATATGGGCTTCATTAATTGCCCCTAAAGTAAGCTGTGCTTTAAAGCTCATAGTCATAATAGTATCTGCAATTGTGAAAGTGGGCTTCAGAGACAGAACTGAGTTGAAATCAAGACTCCATTATTTATTAACTTTTCAGTCTTTTCTACACTTCAGTTTCCTTAACTGCAAAACAAGGATGGCAATGGTGTGTGCCTCACAGAATTGTTGCACAGATGACATAAGCATCCTGATTCTAACAGTGCCTGATTCAAACAAATGTTAGCTGATACTGTTAACTGTATCATTTGTTATCATTACTATGCGTTCAATCATATATTCATTCTTTAAATGTCTTATTATTGCCTAGGATAATGGACACTAGAAATGGTCAGTTCTACTTTTTCAGGTGGCAATGGTGCCATTTCAGTAATGCCAGGATAATTTAGCCCTCCTCAAAAATACTCCCTTCATTTGAAATACTTGAGAGCTTTAAAGGTCATCATTAACTATTTCTGCACTTCCAATATGGTAGGCACTAGCCACACATGGCTGTTTAAAATTAAGACAATGAAATAAAATAAATGAGATAAACATTAAGTTCCTTGATCATACTAGCCACATTTCATTTGGAACATTTGCATCATCACAGAAAGTTGTATTGGACAGAAACAGATACCTTTAATTGTTTCCTGCTAAAGTTCAGGTAACCAAGCAATCATTCATTATTTATACCTGTGAGTCAAAGTATGCTTAGAACCTTTTCTAAAACCATGTTTTCATATGGAGAATAGGGGAAGGGAACATGAAGGCACTGCGGAAAAATCTTCAGGACTTTTCCATTTTAAACATATTCAATTTCTGTGCTATGTGCACACCTGTAGCTTATAAAATTGTCTATAGATTCAACACCTCTGAAAGAAGACCCTCAGTATTTCCAGATCCTACCATTTAATTAGCACTCTACTGTTTGGCATTACGCAAGGATATTGGTGTGAGCTAACCTCACTCAGGAGGAAAAGATATCAGCCTGAGAACAAACACTCTTGAGTCAAGATGAGAAATCAATCTCAGAGAGCTTGGTATGAGTGAGATTGTCTGAAATGCTCCTCTGCCCTCGTGTTGATCTCTCCCTCCCACATATCAGCACAGACCTTGGAAGACTCCAGATATTATGCTCTAGTAAGTTTAGAACCTGCTGTCAAAAAAGGACCCAAATACCACTGCATGTGCATATACACAAAGCTACAAAAACAAACACAAAAATCAAACACTCACACCCAAAGAAGCCAGCAACTCTATTTGAACAGATCTTACTTTCCCAATGAAAGCAAAACTCATCACTTCCCAAGTTAGAACAGCTGAGACCCATCAACCAACGGAAAATAATTTGTTCATAGTAGAAGCTGTCACCGGCTATTACCACGTGGAATATGAAGCAGACCTCGGCTCCCAGACTTGGGCAGGCCCACTCCCATTTCACTTGACAGCTGTGGACACTGTAATAATATAAAGCATAACCTAATCAACAGACTGTGAAAAATCTGAAAGCTAAAGACAGATGTTCAACTGCTGTCACCACCTTTCATATTTAATTATATTTATGTGGGGAAAACAAGTGATAAGTCCACTCCTCTAAGGAGGCCTACTTTACTATTAACTTAATGACAGGGTGGGTATGGAGTTCTCCATCAAACAATGGTCCTCAAATGGCTTCAATCTAGGCCCTGGTGGCAGATGATCCTCTGCCGAATCAGCGTGAGTTTCATACAACAACCTGCAGCCTTCCCCTTATTTTTCGCTCTCTCCTTCCACTTCATTGTTCTTCCCCAGACTAGCCTGCCAACATCACATCTACACGTAGGAGTGACTGAATGTAGTTAGCATACACCAATCACTGCCAAGCAGGCTAAAGGTAACGACATTTTTTTTTCCATCTAACTTGAAAACAACCAAACAGATTTTCCCTTTGCTATTTTGAATCTACAAAGATCTCGAAGAATCGCAGAAAGTAAAAGAAAAGAAAAAGGTGATATAGCATCTGCTCCAGTGTCTAGTATCAGGAAATGACTTTGTTATAAGTTAATGGCGGGGAGGGGGCACAAACTGACCTGCCTACAGAGAGAAGGCACACAAGTCAACTGAGGCGAAAAGGGGCCAATGTTCGCTTCTCTGTTAAGGGCCCTGCAGGGAATTCAGAGGATTGTGGAAAACTGAAGAATTCCTGCTTAGTCTTTAGTACAGACCCTTCATTCCATTCAGGAATGCGGTCCAAGTACAGATGGATAGATTATTTGTTTGTTTGCAAGAAAAGCTGGAAATATTGGGTTTTACTTAACATCTGATGTTTAAATATTGACAATTATTTATATTTTTCAACATTGCATGGGCCTATGGTGTGGAGGTCAAACAAAACTTTTACATTATAGATCTACAACTTTGCAAGCTTTGACTTAAAAGAGTTCAAAGTTACTAAATTTTACAAAACACTGTTCTCATGAGAGGTAATGAAAAACCTGTTTCTAGATGGTAACAAGGGTCAGTGAAATGATCATTGGGCTAAAATTGGGAAAACTAGTGCTCTGCCCCAGCTCTTTTGTTTATAAGTTGAGTGACTTTTGGCAAATCATATAAAGAGAGACTCAGTTTCCTCCTACTTACATTGAGGTCTCACTTGCCACGTCTATTTCCTATTTTTTGAATATCAAATATGAATATATTTTTAAATTGAGAAGGGTGCTATTACAAGAGAATATTATCTATTGTTAATTTTCCAATGAGTAATCAACAAATAGTACCACTGCTTATTATTTTTGCTTCTCCCTCTATCCTTCTGGAGGAAGGAGTGGCTTTTGAGTACTAATACATGCTATTCAAATCATACTGCAAGGTTTGAAGTAAAAATACATGTTCTGACATTAATTTAGGTAATTCCCTTCAATTCTATGGAGATCTGTTTTCCTGTTTGTAAAATATGATAATGATACTTGCCGTACTTATTTAGAGGTATATTATAAGGCTAAAACAAGTTAAAAGGTATTAAGAATTGAACACAATAAAAGTATAAGGTAGGGGATGAGGGGAAGATGGCGGAAGAGTAAGACGCGAAGATCACCTTCCTCCCCACAGATACACCAGAAATACATCTACACGTGGAACAGCTCCTACAGAACACCCACTGAACGCTGGCAGAAGGGCTCAGGCCTCCCAAAAGGCAAGAAACTCCCCACGTACCTGGGCAGGGCAAAAGAAAAAAACAGAGACAAAAGAATAGGAACGGGACCTGCAACAGTGGCAGGGAGCTGTGAAGGAGGAAAGGTTTCTACAAACTAGAAGCCCCTTCGCGGGCGGAGACTGCGGGTGGTGGAGGGGGGAGCTTCGGAGCCGCGGAGGAGAGCACAGCAACAGGGGTGCGGAGGGCAATGCGGGGAGATTCCTGCACAGCGAATCGGTGCCGACCGGCACTCAGCAGCCCGAGAGGCTTGTCTGCTCACCCGCTGAGGCGGGCGGGGCTGGGAGCTGAGGCTCGGGCTTCGGTTGGAGCGCAGGGAGAGGACTGGGGTTGGCGGCGTGAACACAGCCTGCAGGGGGTTAGTGCACCGCGGCTAGCCGGGAGGGAGTCCGGGGAAAAGTCTCGACCTGCCGAAGAGGCAAGAGACTTTTTCTTACCTCTTTGTTTCCTGGTGCGCGAGGAGAGGGGATTAAGAACGCTGCTCAAAGGAGGTCCAGAAACGGGCGCGAGCCGCGGCTAACAGCGCGGACCCCAGAGACGGGCATGAGACGCTAAAGCTGCTGCTGCCGCCACCAAGAAGCCTGTGTGTGAGCACCCCCCTTCCGGGGAGCCTGTGCAGCCCGCCACTGCCAGGTTCCCGGGATCCAGGGACAACTTCCCCGGGAGAACGCACAGCGCGCCGCAGGCTGCTGCAATGTCACGCCGGCCTCTGCCGCCGCAGGCCCGCCCCTCACGCCGTGCCCCTCCCTCCCCCCCCCCCCACCCGGCCTGAGTGAGCCAGAGACCGAGAATCAGCAGCTCCTTTAACCCCATCCTGTCTGAGCGAAGAACAGACGCCCTCTGGCGACCTACACGCAGAGGCAGGGCCAAATCCAAAGCTGAGACCCTAGGAGCTGTGAGAACAAAGAAGAGAAAGGGAAATCTCTCCCAGCAGCCTCAGGAGCAGCGGATTAAAGCTCCACAATCAACTTGATGTACCCTGCATCTGTGGACTACCTGAATAGACAAAGAATCATCCCAAATTGAGGAGGTGGGCTTTGACAGCAAGATTTATGATTTTTTCCCCTTTGCCTCTTTTTGTGAGTGTGTATGTATATGCTTCTGTGTGAGATTTTGTCTGTATAGCTTTGCTTCCACCATTTGTCCTAGGGTTCTATCCGTCCGTGTTTTTTTTTCTTAATAATTAATATTAAGTTTAATAACTTTATTTCACTTTATCTTCTTTCTTTTTTCCCTCCCTCCCTCCTTCCTTCCTCCCACCGTCCCTCCCTCCCTCCCTTTCTTTCTTTCTTTCCTTCTTTCCTTCTTTCTTTCTTCCTTCCTTCCTTCCTTTCTTTCCTTCTTTCTTTCTTTCTTCCTACTTCTACTAATTATTTCTCTCTACTTTTTCTCCCTTTTATTCTGAGCCGTGTGGATGAAAGGCTCTTGGTGCTGCAGCCAGGAGTCAGTGCTGTGCCTCTGAGGTGGGAGAGCCAACTTCAGGACACTGGTCCACAAGAGACCTCCCAGCTCCACATAATATCAAACAGCGAAAATCTCTCAGAGATCTCCATCTCAACACCCGCACCCAGCTTCACTCAATGACCACCAAGCTACAGTGCTGGACAACCTATGCCAAACAACTAGCAAAACAGGAACATGACCCCACCCATTAGCAGAGAGGCTGCCTAAAATCATAATAAGTCCACAGACACCCCAAAACACAACACCAGACATGGACCTGCCCACCAGAAAGACAAGATCCAGCCTCATCCACCAGAACACAGGCACTAGTCCCCTCCACCAGGAGGCCTACACAACCCACTGAACCAACCTTAGCCACTGGGGACAGACACCAAAAACAACGGGAACTACGAACCTGCAGCCTGCAAAAAGGAGACCCCAAACACAGTAAGATAAGCAAAATGAGAAGACAAAAAAACACACCGCAGATGAAGGAGCAAGATAAAAACCCACAAGACCTAACAAATGAAGAGGAAATAGGCAGGCTACCTGAAAAAGAATTCAGAATAATGATAGTAAAGATGATCCAAAATCTTGGAAATAGAATAGACAAAATGCAAGAAACATTTAACAAGGACCTAGAAGAACTAAAGATGAAACAAACAATGATGAACAACACAATAAATAAAATGAAAAATACTCTAGATGGGATCAATAGCAGAATAACTGAGGCAGAAGAACGGAAAAGTGACCTGGAAGAAAAAATAATGGAAATAACTACTGCAGAGCAGAATAAAGAAAAAAGAATGAAAAAACTGAGGACAGTCTCAGAGACCTCTGGGACAAAATTAAATGCACCAACATTCGAATTATAGGGGTTCCAGAAGAAGAAGAGCAAAAGAAAGGGACTGAGAAAATATTTGAAGTGATTATAGTTGAAAACTTCCCTAATATGGGAAAGGAAATAGTTAAGCAAGTCCAGGAAGCACAGAGAGTCCCATACAGGATAAATCCAAGGAGAAATACACCAAGAAACATTAATCAAACTGTCAAAAATTAAATACAAAGAAAGCATATTAAAAGCAGCAAGGGAAAAACAACAAATAACACACAAGGGAATCCCCATAAGGTTAACAGCTGATCTCTCAGCAGAAACTCTGCAAGCCAGAAGGGAGTGGCAGGACATGCCGAAAATGATGAAGGAGAAAAACCTGCAACCAAGATTACTCTACCCAGCAAGGATCTCATTCAGATTTGATGGAGAAATTAAAACCTTTACAGACAAGCAAAAGCTGAGAGAGTTCAGCACCACCAAACCAGCTTTACAACAAATGCTAAAGGAACTTCTCTAGGCAAGAAACACAAGAGAAGGAAAAGACCTATAATAACGAACACAAAACAATTTAGAAAATGGGAATAGGAACATACATATCGATAATTACCTTAAATGTAAATGGACTAAATGCTCCCACCAAAAGACACAGATTGGCTGAATGGATACAAAAACAAGACCCATATATATGCTATCTACAATATCTACAAGAGACCCATTTCAGACCTAGAGACACATACAGACTGCAAGTAAAGGGATGGAAAAAGATATTCCATGCAAATGGAAACCAAAAGAAAGCTGGAGTAGCAATTCTCATATCAGACAAAATACACTTTAAAATAAAAATTATTAGAAGAGACAAAGAAGGACACTACATAATGATCAAGGGATCGATCCAAGAAGAAGATATAACAATTGTAAATATTTATGGACCCAACATAGGAGCACCTCAATACATAAGGCAAATACTAACAGCCATAAAAGGGGAAATCGACAGTAGCACATTCATAATAGGGGGCTTTTACACCCCACTTTCACCAATGGACAGATCATCCAAAATGAAAATAAATAAGGAAACACAAGTTTTAAATGATACATTAAACAAGATGGACTTAATTGATATTTATAGGACACTCCATCCAAAAACAACAGAATAACATTTTTCTCAAGTGCTCATGGAACATTCTCCAGGATAGATCATATCTTGGGTCACAAATCAAGCCTTGGTAAATTTAAGAAAATTGAAATTGTATCAAGTATCTTTTCCAACCACAACGCCATGAGACTAGATATCAATTACAGGAAAAGATCTGTAAAAAATACAAACACATGGAGGCTAAACAATACACTACTTAATAACGAGGTGATCACTGAAGAAATCAAAGAGGAAATCAAAAAATACCTAGAAACAAATGACAATGGAGACACGATGACCCAAAACCTATGGGATGCAGCAAATCCTTGATACCGAAACCAGACAAGGATGTCACAAAGAAAGAAAACTACAGACCAATATCACTGATGTACATAGATGCAAAAATCCTCAACAAAATACTAGCAAACAGAATCCAACAGCACATTAAAAGGATCATACACCATGATCAAGTGGGGTTTATCCCAGGAATGCAAGGATTCTTCAATATACGCAAATCAATCAATGTGATAAACCATATTAACAAATTGAAGGGGAAAAACCATATGATCATCTCAACAGATGCAGAGAAAGCTTTTGACAAAATTCAACACCCATTTATGATAAAGACCCTGCAGAAAGTAGGCATAGAGGGAACTTTCCTCAACATAATAAAGGCCATATATGACAAACCCACAGCCAACATCATCCTCAATGGTGAAAAACTGAAAGCATTTCCACTAAGATCAGGAACAAGGCAAGGTTGCCCACTCTCACCACTCTTATTCAACATAGTTTTGGAAGTTTTAGCCACAGCAATCAGAGAAGAAAAGGAAATAAAAGGAATCCAAATCGGAAAAGAAGAAGTAAAGCTGTCACTGTTTGCAGAGGACATGATACTATACATAGAGAATGTTAAAGATGCCACCAGAAAACTACTAGAGCTAATCAATGAATTTGGTAAAGTAGCAGGATACAAAATTAATGCACAGAAATCTCTTGCATTCCTATACACTAATGATGAAAAATCTGAAAGTGAAATCAAGAAAACACTCCCATTTACCATTGCAACAAAAAGAATAAAATATCTAGGAATAAATCTACCTAAGGAGACAAAAGACCTGTATGCAGAAAATTATAAGACACTGATGAAAGAAATTAAAGATGATACAAATAGATGGAGAGATATACCACGTTCTTGGACTGGAAGAATCAACATTGTGAAAATGACTCTACTACCCAAAGCAATCTACAGATTCAATGCAATCCCTATCAAACTACCACTGGCATTTTTCACAGAACTAGAATAAAAAATTTCACAGTTTGTATGGAAACACAAAAGACCCTGAATAGCCAAAGCAATCTTGAGAACGAAAAATGGAGCTGGAGGAATCAGGCTCCCTGACTTCAGACTATACTACAAAGCTACAGTAATCAAGACAGTATGGTACTGGCACAAAAACAGAAAGATCAATGGAACAGGATAGAAAGCCCAGAGATAAACCCACGCACATATGGTCACCTTATCTTTGATAAAGGAGGCAGCAATGTACAGTGGAGAAAGGACAGCCTCTTCATTAAGTGGTGCTGGGAAAACTGGACAGGTACATGTAAAAGTATGAGATTAGATCACTCCCTAACACCATACACAAAAATAAACTCAAAATGGATTAAAGACCTAAATGTAAGGCCAGAAACTATCAAACTCTTAGAGGAAAACATAGGCAGAACACTCTATGACATAAATCACAGCAAGATCCTTTTTGACCCGCCTCCTAGAGAAATGGAAATGCAAACAAAAATAAACAAATGGGACCTAATGAAACTTCAAAGCTTTTGCACAGCAAAGGAAACTAT